>NW_006434373.1:8591096-8597823 GCF_000325575.1 Pteropus alecto
CCTATTGATTGTTTATATCTTTGTCTAAAATCTGTTGGCCATTGATGTAGGAATTTATTTCTCGACTCTCAATTTTATTCCATTGGTTTTATATTCTTATCCTTCTGCCATTATCATACTGTTTTAATTTCTATAGCTTTGCATTAAGTTTCAAAATTGAGTGGTGTAGACCAGACTCTCCAACTCTAGTATTCTTTTTCAAGATTGTTTTGTCTCTTTTAAGTCTTTTGCACTTTCATATAAATATGAGGATTACGTTTTCAATTTATGAAAAAAATGGCAGCCAGATGTATTTTTATAGGCATTTCATTATCTGTAGATTGCTTTAGGTAGTATTGGCTTCTTTATAATATCAAATTTTCTATCCATGAACATGGGATGCCTTTCCATTTGTTTAGTTCTTCTCTAATTTCTTTCAGTAATGTTTTGTAATTTTCAGTGTATAAGTCTTTCACCTTCTTTGTTAAATTTATACCTAGATATTTTATTCCTTTGGATACTATTGTAAATGAAATTGTTTTATTTATTTCCCTTTTGGATTGTTCATTGCTGGTGATCCTTTTGGCTTTTGAGTCTCTTGAGAGCTCTGCTTCACTTTGAGCCTCTCATTAACAACCTCCAGAATTGTTAGATTTCTCTAAAGGAGAAGTAGTCTGAATTCTGGTCATTGCATTTTAGACTTTCCTCATCTCCTGGATACTGTCCTCACAATAATACACTTATTTGATAGAAAAATGTGTTAAGTAGGATGTAGGCCCATAATATTAGGTTGAGTCAATTAGAGTTCAAAGTACAAGATCAGACAGAGATAACGCAAGTTAGAGCATAAAAGACTTGCAACCAATCCTGACTTCACCACTCTCTATTATATTACACTGACAAATTGTCGCTTGTATCAATTTTGTTACCCAAATAGAAATTATTATAATTACTTCATAGTGTGGTTTTGTAGATTAATGAGAGTAAAGTGAATAAAGCTCTTTCTAAATGGCAGCTAGCATTCATAATTGCTATGTTAGTGAAGAAAAGTAGTGTAAGGATAAGCTGATAAAATTTTAAATAAGTGACGATATTTGATCTAATTTGGTTTATATCCATTATTTCCTAAGTATGTCGATCTGTCCTAAAGAATTTAGCAAATTAACTAAAGAAAAAAATTTAAAAAATAAAAAATGGTAATGTTTAGTTAAAAATATTAAATTTAATAGCATTCTAGAATAATTTCTAAGCAGGACATTTTCTTTTTGAACAGAGATGAATATAAACAAGTCTCAATTTAACCCAATATACTGAAATTAGTGTCAAACTCGGGACATCCATCAAATATGTGGACATCTAAATGCTCTGTAAACAGCAACAAATATTTAAAAAAGGGAATGGAAGAAAAAAAGAGAAACATTAGCAGTTGAACATAACTGTGAATTTAGGTCTTAGTTATAATTATGATTTTTGAGATGTCTCATATCTATATTGTACATTGGTACATTAGGAAGTAAGAAATAAAGAGGCAAGGGAACCTATCCTTAATCATTAGATATTGAGATATCTTTAAAAACCTTCAATTATTAAACTGCTTTGACAAAATTCGAAATATAAGAAAGGATGGATGTCAAGTACTATAGAAAAGTCTGTCACTTATATGAGAAAAGATAGGGTAGATAGATTTGCTTATATCCATCACTATTGGTGAAAAACAACTTTTGTCTTCTCCTGATAGTGAGTTATTATTCCTATTTTCTTATACAAAGGATAACACTTCATTTTTTTCCCCATTAGTTGAGCTATAAGCCTTTTGAACAATATTGATATAATTAAGTGACTTTCTGACAATTTGGGCCAACAAAATAATGACAGCATATGTCAGCCTCTGAATATTTGTTGCTCAAAAATATGACATAATTTATTAAAAGGAAAATTCAAAAAGACTGTAAAATATTTCTTCATGACTTTATGATAAAAGTTTTAAAAATATTTTATGAGGATAAGGCAATATTTCCCAAATTTATTTAAGATATTGGTTGTTATTACTAGAAAATAAAAGGCTCATATGAGTTTTAGAAACTTTGGAAATTCTACCAAGGTAATTCAAATTTTGTTTGTTTGTTTGTTTGTTTTATCCTCAGGACATTGCAAAATCTATAATGTGATACTATCCATCATGAATCTCCAGGAAAGTGAGTTTGGGTTAGAACTTATCAAGTGTAAGTTCCCAGAATCACGGAATCAACCCCTTTTCCTTCAAACACTTAGGAGGAGAGAGATTTAAATTACTAATCATTTGCAAAAGAATCCACTTTAAAAATTTTGTCCTTCATGTCTGGCAAAAATGTTAAGATATTTTAGTTTGGTTTATCTGTAAGATACTGTTGTTTCTTAAAAACTCTCAACTCAGATTAGTATAGTAAAAATATTTGAAATTAACAGATGATGAAATGATGTCTTAGCTCTTTTGGCCTGCTATAACAAAATATAGACTGGGTGGCTTAAACAATAGAAATTTATTTCTCAGAGTTGTAGAGGAGTCTAAGACCAAGGTCCCGGCTGATTCCTTTCTTGGTATGTCTCTCTCTCTCTTCTCTCATATTTCTTCTAACAAGGGCTCTAATCTCATCCTGAGGTTTCACCATCATGACCTAATTGCCTCCCAAATGCCCCACCTCCAGCTACCATCACACTGGGCTTTAGGGTTTTAATGTATGAATTTTGGGAGGACACAATTCAGGCCCTAGAAAATGATATGTTTAAAAAAAATCTTTATAATGATTATATTAGTTATGACTCTTTTGATGGCAAGTAACAAAAATCAACTTGAGCTACATTTTTTTTTAAAAAGGAGGGATTTATTGCAACAATAACAAAGTTATCATCTAGAACCCAAGAGTAAGAATACAACTGGGTGTCAGGAATGTCCAGAACAGCACAATAGAAAAATAGTGTGAGCTACAAATGTAGGACACAGTTCTACATTTTAATCTTTCTAATAGCCACATTAAAAAAAAATAAAAAGAAGCAGATGAATTTAATTTTAACAATACATTTTATTGAATGAAATACATAAAATGTTATTGTTTCACTATGTAATCAGCACAGAAATCTTAATGAGATATTTTATATTCTTTTTTTTTTGTGCTATCTTTGAAATCCAGTGTGTATTTTACACTTACAGTACATACTACTTCAAACTAGTTACATTTTAATAGCCCAAAAGCTCCATGTGGCCAGTGGCTACCATACTGGACAATGCTGATCTAGAGCAAAGAATGACAAGGATTTAGAAAACCCATATAGTTCTCTTTCAGTATTTAAAATTCAGACCAATTTATTTTAGTGAAAACATTTTAAATTTATTTAAAGCCTACTGGAGAGACGAGAAGTGTCATAGAATTTAAAAATGCATTCATTTATATGTTGTTTATAGAATTTGTGTTTTCAATAAGACAAAGATTAAAAAATAAAGACATAAAAAGTGTATTGATAAAGACTGACTAACTAAAAAAAGATTAAAATATCAAATGAAACAGACTTAAAGATTAAAGAGGTGATCAACATAATGATAATATTTTCAATTCACCAAGAAGATAAAGCAGTCCCAAACTATGACTATAATATCACCTCAAAACATATAAGGCAAAAATTAGTAGAATCAAGACATTCATAAATCAATTGTTTTAGCAGAATGTTTTTAAATATTTCTCATAGTGATTGCTGTATGAAGCAAAAACATTAGGAGAAATACAGAATATTTAAATAATGCAATCAATGAACAATCTTAATCCAAAGGACATATCTAGACCTTTGTGCTCAATTAGAGAATACACATTTTTTTCAAATAAACACAATACATTTATAAAAAGGAGCTATATACTGTGCCATAGACCAAGTCTCACTATAACTTAAGAAGTGTTATTATATAGGATATATTGTTTTACTCCAATATAATTCAGTAAAAAGTAAGTAATACAAATAACTAAAAAGCTCTATGCATTTAAAAATACAAATGTACAGTTTTAAATAACACATTCAAAAAAATATTTTAGTGGAAATTAGAAATTACTTAGAACTGATAATAAACATACTTCATATAAAAACCTCTGTGATCTGGTGAAAACTACACTTAATAGGAAATTTATATCCTTTATATGCATAAAAAAGGAATGAAAATTAATAAGGTCTAACTTAAATTTAAAAAAAAAAAACAGAAGAGAATCCACTTATAGTAGTCTATTTACTTTTCTTTTTCATTTCAATTTGTCAATTAACACTTGATTCTACTTTCTAATCATCTCTAAATCTGTCTTTCCTTTCTTCCCATGCCCTTGTCTAGATTCAGCCTTCGTAATTTTTTCTCATTTCAGTGGCTTCCTAATAGTATTCTCTATCACTTGTATTCCCCCTCCCTTTAATCCATTCACCTCCTTGGTTAAATTTATTCTTAAGTATTTTATTGTTTTTGATTTTATTATAAATAAGATTGTTTTCTCTATTTCTTTTTCACATGGGTCATTGTTAGCGTATACAAATACAACTGATTTCTGTATGTTGGTTTTATATCCTGCAAGTTTACTGAATTTGTTTATTATTAGCTCTAATACTTTTGGGGGATATATACCAAGAAGTGAGATTGTTGGATCATCTGATAGTGCTATTATTATTTTTTCAGGAACCACAATATTGTTTTTCATAGTGTTTGCACCATTTTACATTCCCACCAACAATGCGCAAGGGTTCCAATCTCTTGTCATCTTCTTTAATACTTGTTATTTTCTGTGTTTTTGATAGTAGTCATCTATATTGCTGTTGGGTGAGAGCCAGGTTAGAAAGCCCTTCCTTTAAGCAGAAACAGTAACAACACTTAAGATATACATATGTAGATCCAGAGTTTCATAGTGGGTGAAAAATAACTTCATTTGAATTTCCAGGTAAGAGAAGCAGATAGTCCAAAAGTTAGAGAGCACAAGAGAGAATAAGATAGAGAGGGAAGAGCATGGGAATGAAGTGGTGAGAGAAGGGCAGGAAGCCGCAGCATGGTTGGAATCCGGAAAGCCGCTGATGTGTAATCGGAGGAACAGGAAGGTAACTTTGACAACAGGGATATTTAATTCCCAATTTTAAGTTAATTACATTCTTGCATCATCTTTTGCCTTCTCATCTTCAGCAAACTCTGCTCTATCCACCAAGCATTGTGTGGATTGTTTGGGGGAAAGTAAAAGAAAAGGGGTTCTATTTCGTATGTGGGACTGCACAAGCATAAGAGAACAGATGCAAGAGGCAAGTTAGGTAAGATGGAATTTCAGTAACGGCAGCTTCATCCCTCTAGAGGTGTTTGGGGGTCATAAATAACGGCAGCAAAGGTGATTATGAGAATATGACCCCCAAACACCTCTAGAGGGATGAAGCTGTAGAAACCTCAAAGAGCCAAGTGACCTCCACTGACATCTAAACTGCATAAGGAACGAAGACACTGAATGTGTTGTGTATCAGCTTAATGCCTTTCCACATTTTTAGAGTGATGGAATTCTCTATTTAGTTAATGGTGATGTTCATATCAAACAATATGCGCTGTTTTAACTAAGATTTTTTAAAGACTTGGATTATTGTTTATATCATCAACAATTCTGATTTCCATGTATAATGCTCCCCTGAGTATACTTCAGCAGTTGAGTTTTACTTTAGGCAAAAAAGAAAAGTATCTCAGTGTAGAAATTTGTGCAACCAAATATACAAAGATAAAAACTCTGAGCCCCCAGGTGACTAATAGAGAGTGAGAGGACACATTTACAAAGAAATCAGAACAGTCTTCTCTAGAAAATTCAAAGCTCAAATTAAAAAAGAAAAAGAAAAAAAAAAGCAGTCTTTTCTGGAAGTAAGAGAATACGATTAGAAACAGGGTTTCTTTTGGCCGTATGTTTCAAATTATTGTATTTGTATGTTTCTGTATGTATCATATTCTTTGATTTCTACAACTTGAGCACCCCCTTTATCTAGCCAATCCTGTTCCTTTCTGCTTGTCTTCCCCTTACTGCCATGAAACTCTCTGGTAGGGAGTGTTTCACTTCTTCCCTTAACTTTCTTTTTACCATGTGACTTTCAAAGCACAGGTTGCCGCGTACGAAGTTGTCAGTGCTCAGGAAATGTTTTATTAGCCAGAGCTCCTTACAATGTGTACTTCAAACACACTCAAGGGCTTTTGGCTGAGGCCATCTGTAAATTTTGAAGATAGGATTTCAATTCGTTGGTGACTGGACTCATGCATGTTGTGTCATGTCTTTTGCAACTTCTTCTACAGCAAAGAATCTTTCTCCCGGAATTGAGAAAGAAGATCGTCTTTTGTGTTTTATTATTATTAAGCTGGTTCTGCTAGAGCTGTGCTCCTTTTGTTTCACATGCCACTGTCTCCTGGGCTAGGCAGCAAAGTAGACTGATCCTTCCCTATACTGTTTCATAGCCTGTACCTCAGGATCTATTTAGAGAATGAGTGGAATGAGTTCAAGATGGCACTAGGCTGGAAGAAAAAGGAATACATTTCTGTCCTACTTTTTTCTTTGAGATTCCTGAATGAAATATATGCAGAGAACCTTGCCTGAGAAAGAGGCATTGTTTTACTCTGACACTGGACCCTAAGTCCCTATGTATGATCCCTTGGGGTTGCCTAGGTAATGTGACAATCCTTTTTTTTTTAGGCTAGTCATAAGTTTGTGGATTAGTCCTAAATTTCTTATTTTTTCTC
>NW_006434373.1:8598018-8619677 GCF_000325575.1 Pteropus alecto
CTGAAGCCAAGCTTGCTTGTTCGAATTCTGTCACTTAAAATGGTAAGTTTTAAATATTATAATTATTATTGAGTTTGGAAACTTCTAATTAAAATGTAAGCCAGAGGCAGTCAGTGAGGATGAGAAAAAATAGAATAAAACATTAATAATGCTGGAGAACAAATGCTGTTTCCTGGACAGTCTTACGTATACCCCTTCCTAAAGCTCTAGTCCTAGAAAATGTGGCCAATCAGTGTAATTTTTTCTACCCTCTTAAGATAAATCTAGATTTATGCTTGGTGAAGACCAATGTATGGCTTAGATGGGTGAGCAACAAGAAAAAAACGGTTCGTGGTTTCTGCTTAAGACCCCAGTATTGATCTATAAAATGATTTGCTGAGAATAAGAATAAATCCTTATATACAAGGTGGTAATTCTTCCTATTACAGCTTGGTCAAATTAGTGGCAAAGATTTTCTCTTTGTTCTCCCATCACCATATTATACCAGGACGTCTTTGCAAGAAGTATCATTTGATTAACTTCAATGGAATAGGTCAACTTCAGGGAATTCAGTAATTAATGGTGACAAAGCTTTGAAGAAATGCAAATGTGATACTGAATTAAAACAAATACCTTTTATGATGGCATAAACATGTTTTCTTTCTTTGACTTTTTAATGCAAGATTCCAGGATCCTCAAAGAAATATTTCCATGTGGAGATTAAGAAAGGAGTGAAAAGATGCCAGGTCAAGATGATGTTATTAGATAAAAACAACAACAAAAAACTCAGTTCAGGTAACATCAAATATATAATTTACCCTTTCAAAATCAATGACTACACACTTTTTTTTCAATAACAGCAGAAGCCTTTTGTTGATATTCAGTAAAATCCAATAAACCAAATGCATTGCATGAGTATATAGAGCAGATAAGGGCAGAGCTTTCCTAGCTCAGTATCTGGCATAGATGCAACCCACATTATCAATGTCAAGACTCTAGATGCTTCAGAGGCAACTCCAAGTGTTCTGCGGCTGCATGCAATACAGTTGGATAGCACTTATTAACTGAATGGTTCCCAGTAATTTTACCACCCAGGATCTTTTATTCTTGTTATTTTCTCCACAGATACTAAAATTTCCTACTATGTCATCAAAAGTGAATTACCTATATTAGACACTCTACGTGCTATCCCCTTTAATCTTTTCAGAAATCTTATTAGGTAGGTACAAATGTATCCATTTTATAATTGAAAAAAATTATCTTGCCCAAAGTCACACAGAAATTGTGGAACTGGATCCTGAACCCAGGCCATCCTCATTCCAAAGTCTTGGGCTACTCTGTTATTGTATTTCCTTGTACCAATCCATCCCAGAAATAAAGGAGCAACTTGACTTGCTCAGACAGAAATCTTATCATGGGCATGTATGTGATTGGCATTAGGATTTCGGAAATACTGAAAAGAACTGATAACCTCAATTGTGGTTGTTGATCTCAATTTGACAATGATTTTTTTCCCTATACTAGCTCTTTGTTGTCTAAACTACTACGGTTATTTAGTTTCCTAAGGCTATTTTTATTCCAAAGTAATAAAAGAATGCTTCCAAATAAATGGTTATTAGTTTATTGTTAATTCTAGTTCCACTTAGGAGCTAAATCCTCCATTCTCATAAATTAAATTGGGTGCATTTTTTTCCTCCCTGTCCTTCCAGATCACTTATTGTTAGATTATCCCCACATAAAAGCAATGTGAAATTCAGGAGTTGGGGAATTTCTTATACAGGTGATAGTCCTGTGCGAAGCCCTAAGAGTTGCAATATCTCACCTTGGTTATATGGTTCTGCAACTTTGAATTTCACCCAAGAGCTATTATATGACCATTTATGAGAAAGTCATTCTCTTCCCTTACAAAGAGTTATTAATTAATGCCTTAACTATAGAACAGACTAGACTGCCAAGTGGGTATAAAGTGGTAGTCTCGATATGTAAATAATACTTAAGATATTTTGTTCAGTTTTGAAGTTTTGTAAATCTAATATACTATAAACAGTATGCTTACTTTTTGATGAATTCTCATGCCATCTTCTTGTGCCTCCCAAAAGTTTTTTTTTTAATTGGCATTGTTGCTTGTTTGTTAGTTTGCTTTTATATTTCCACTTTTCTGTAGCTCTTAATTGTTAGGTCATTCACAGGGCTATATTCTGAGATGTGGTCTTTGACTAGATAGCTCTGAAATTAATTGGGGTGATGCAACTTGAGGTGAATTTAGTCCAATAATACTAAAAATGATAATTGCTTTCACATACAGCACACTTATGCTGTGCAAGGCATTGCTGTAAGTTTTATAGATATTAAATTCATTTAATTCTCATGATAAATCTTGAAGTTAGCTACTATTATTGCGGAAATAGGCACAGAATGTTTAAGTAATTTATCCTCTGTCAGCCAGCTAGTATATAGTGAAACCTGGATTTGATTCCAGTAGGGCTAATGGACTCAATAATGTCAACCTGTCCAGAAAAATAATCTAGCTTTTTTCTTTTTTTGTATCGATTATTTCCTTCAGTATGGCATTACTCAAGGGAGTCTAAGCTATGCTTAAAATAAAGAATGTTTATTACTCACTCACATGTCCACCATAGGTTAGTTGGGAGCTCTGCCTTTCCTCTTCCTCATTTTGGGTCCTGGTGCTGTGTAGAACATTGTAGGTGTCTGTGCCAGTGGGAAAAAGAGTTGTTGCAATTGCACAGTAGCTCTTAAAGTTTCTGACTGCAAACAACACCCATCATTGTCTAAAGCAAGTCACATGATCGTGACTAACTTCAAGTTAAGTGCCAGAGAAGGGGAAGAACTGGAAACACTTTATGAACAGCATTGCTGATCATCACAAGTGCCTAGATTCAATTTTCAAGTGTAAACTATTGGTGGAAAGAAGGGAAAAATTTAAACTTACAGGCATGTATCTTTCTGATACAGTTTGTGAAAATCTAAGCAGAATTATTCTAGTGGGTTGAGAGAATGCACTTAGTGAGATAAGTTAAACTCAACTATTATTAAACTCAGGTCACATCTGGCTTGCAAAATGAAATAGTTTTCTGAATCTTGTCCTTTGGACATTCCCATCCATCACTCTGCCAGTAGTAACCAGGTTTGCTGTTGGCAATTGGTGCTTCCTTTGGTGTCCTGCTCTGCTATACTATTCTTCCTCTCCTCCAAGTAATAGCTAAGTAAATATTAAGTGCATGGCATTAATCAATTCGTTCATTTATTCACTCACTCACCAGTTTGCTTCAGAAACATGTTTTGAACAAGTACCTTGGCATTGATATTATGTTAAATTCAGATAGATAAAACATGGATTAATACTCTGAGATTTCACAGTCTACAGGGGCAGACAAAACATAACCAATTTATCCTGCACCCACAGATTTTACCACAATAGAAAGAGGGGAGAGGTTGATAAATCTTGTGGTCATGACCAAAACTACAATTTACTAATTCTTATTGATCATGGCCAACATCGACTTAAATTACTGTTGAATCTGATCTTCTTTCAGCATTTGCTACTCAAAGTCTGAAGTTTTGGCCATCCTATCCATACAGAAAATTTCTCAACAAGGAATATTTATCATGTGGCTTTTGTATCATTGTGCTTCATATACAGTATACTCTAAGAGAGGCAATAAAAATTGTTAGGCAAAGTTGTTAAGAGTAAGAAAATAATTCTATTGAAAGTTCAGAGGATAGATTAGAAAGAAGAGGGGAACTGTGGATGCAGAAATCTTTTGGACATATTACAAAATGCTGAGTTGGAAGGGGTAGTAGGAATTGAAACTGGGGTTCCATCTCACATCAGCTCTTTGGGTCCTAAGGTCCCTGTCATCTTGGGGCTTCACTTTGGACATGGATGTGGGTATCTTGAGGCTGTCATCAAAGACTTGAAAGCAGCCTGATCAGGTGCTGATCCACATCCTCAAATAGTCACCTGCTCTGGTCCAAGAGGGCTGGGCAGAGGTGGAATCCATGTATTCTTAATCTCTTTTGGAAGGTCTTGTATAAAACCAGATCTACTGCTTGGATGGAAATAATGTGGCAGGCAGGCCGTCTCCACTAAACAACAGAGGCAGCGGGACCCATAGATGTCGTGATATCACAGTGCCTTGGCCACGCCTGCTGCCTCCTCCGTGCAGCCCACTTGCTGTGCCCAGGAAGGCCAGCACTCTTTTTTTTTCTGATAATATTCAAAATGTTTCTCTTGGTATTTTTTTAAGCAGTACTGTCCAACAAATATAATGCAAACCACTAAATTAAATTACCTAGCAGCTACATTAACAAAAATAAAGAGGAGAAAATAATTTTAAGAATATACTTTATTTAGTCTCATATATGCAAAGATATTTTTCAACTTGTAATCAATATAAAAATATGATTACTGCGATACTTTATATTCTTTTTTTCATCCTGTGTCTTTGAAACCTTGTGAGTACTTCACACTTATAGCACATCTTAATTTGAATTAGCCACATTTCAAGTAGCCAGTAGACACATGTGGCTCTAATTTACTTGCCTTGAAATTGTTATTTTTAAAATGATATTGTATGAAATTATAGTAAGACAGAAATGAAAGTAGACTATATTACTCAAAGCATTTGCCTTTTACCATAAAAAATAATACTTCTAATCTTTTCTGATATTTCTTTCCCATATTTAATCTTGACTTGATAAATGTCTATATTTCTATGATTTTTATATTTTCCACAAAAATATTCACAGAATATAGTTTTTAAAAAATAATATGAAATGATAGAATGCTTTTAATGCCAACTAATTTTCCTTTATACCAAGTTTTCAAGTAAATGGTTTGTTAAATGCATCAGACAGGGAGAACCATTGCAAGTTGAGCTAATATATGCCAGAGATTCTTTTCCTCTTGAGGTATTGTTTTGCTTTGGGGCATGAGCTGAGGATTAGGCTTGGTCAAGGTAGAGACCTCTGCTTGGGGGAAAACTCAGTAAAGATTTTAGCAGTAACACTGCTTCGAATTGACAAATTAAAAAAATGTGGGACCGCTAATACATGAATCATAGGACATTTGCTGAGTTCTGGGCTATGTAAGAGGTAGCACAGAGTTGGTGATTTATTCAATGTATTTATCAGCTTTTGTAGTATGTAGAGCGGGAGGCTACAGAGCTGATCTGAAAACTTCTAAAGTGAACAACTGGTTCTCAGTATAAAGTCAGGAGGACCATTCTCTAAAATTAGGGTGAAGTCAAATCTAGATTTAGTCTTACCAAAACTGCAATCCAGCTCCAACACCCCTCAATTTATTTTTTTCTTTAGAAATTTATTTATGTTTATTTTAATCACAATTTAGTAGTTGATAGTTGGATATGGGGAGCATGACAGAGGGAATGTAGTTAGCATTAATATGATGGTTAAGTAGAGGGAGGGAGCAATTGGGGGGATCGTTTTATGAACATTATAGATGTTTTATCTCCTCAATTCTTGATGGGACTCAGGTGATTCATGTTTTACCCTATATACCTAACATAGGAAAGGAGAATCTTCTCTGATAGAGTATTACACCGTCGAGAGCCTCTGAATTTCTTTTCTTTATACATAATGTTGAACATATAATTAAAAAAAAAATACTAGCCATGAAGAAACACAAGATTATATATGATTAAACAAAGGCAAATGATTGTTATCTTTTTCTTGTTAGAAAGAAGAAAAATAGACATCAAACAGACTCATATTTGATCTAGATATGAGTTAGCAGAGTGAATAGATTCAAAACTGAGAAGAGTGGATTGGACCAGAGCTGAGAGGTGGGAGGCACCAGCATAAGCTGGATCAGATCCCCCAAGACAAGAAAGAAGATCAGGCAGTGAGCAGAGGATGATGGATTCCAATGCCTGGAGGCCAAGTAGAGGAAGAGAAGCTGATTACAGGGTCTGAGAAAGACCAATAAGTAGGAGAAAACTAAGGTTGTGTGGAGTTGTGATAACAAAGAGAATTTGGGGAAGGAGGAAGGGATCAACATTGAGGATTATTGCAAAGAGGTCAAGGGAGGAGAGTTGTTTGGGGAGACACTTGTTAAATTTGGGCAGCTCATGGGAAGCAGAGACTTGATGATGTCAGTATCCAAGCTGAGGTGTACAAGTTGTTGTTCCTATAACAACATAGTTTTGGAGATGGTTAAATTCCAAATATCTGAGTATAAACTCACCTAACTCACCTGTTCAAAGAATCCACCAGAGCATAATATATTACTTTAACTATGCTGCTTTACATATTTCCTTGACTTGGACTGACATTTCTTTTAATTAGAGTACAGACCTTAGAAATCGTGTTGCCCCTTAAAAATTATTAGTTTCACTAGTTGATTCTCAGCAATTAAATGAAACAAAAATTTAAACATACAGGTACAAGATCATTACCAGTGAGACAACTTTGAACAAACTAAATTTAAGCTTTCACTCCATGTTTCTGAAATATGTAATATTTGCTTTGATAGATAATTGATGCTCAGTAATCTTATTCTTCACATGAGTCATCAATAAACTTTATCCGTAGAGGGCCAAGTTGTGAATATTTTAGGCTTTGTAGGACAAATATGGTCACATATTCTTCTTCTTCTTTTTAAATCCTGTTAAAATGTAAATACAAATTCTTAGCTCGTAGGCTCTGTAACACAGGCTGTTTGCCAAAATTGATTCTTGTGCCATGGTTTGCAGACTCCTACTTTTACTTTGAAATATTTATGGTGTAATATGTTCTTTATTTTATTCGTAGTAGAATGTCTTATTTTCATAAAGGTATCTATAATACCACATCACTATATTTAACAAATTTTTTATTTTGAAAGCAAGTATAAAGATAACTTTATAAAAATTACCATTTGTCAGAGAAAATTTTCCTTTTATTTTTTTTTCTCTAGGAGTTGATCAAGGTTATCCAAGAAAAATCATAGAATTGTAGGAGGGCATTCTGAACAATAAAGGGAGGCAGAATGTGTCATACCAAAATATGGCAAGAACAACCAGAATGTGACTGAGAGGGTTAAAAGGCCTAGCTCTTCCCCTTCCCCCCTTCTCTCCTTTTTTCATAGATTCATCCTCTTCCTCCATACATTTATCAAAAGTGGGGCATAGGAAAGAAAAGGTGAAGCCCTAATTTCACAGAATGTTAGCCGAAATTACATTGAGAAAGCCACAAAGTGGTGCTATTTTTTAATTTCTATAGTTAATGAAGATAAAGTCAGAATATGTCTCCCAAAAAACTGCTTAAAAAACCCACGAGAGATCATTATTAATATTTTTGGGTCTCCTTTGCATCTATTTCAATGCCTCTATGAATTTCATATTGATGCATACATGAATACTATATATAAAATATGATCCTGGTTAAATTACATATAATATGAGGCTTTATGTACTCTGTTTTTCACTTTGTGTTATTTTGTCAGTGATCTCTAATGTCAATGAAATTCACCAAAGGCTTCATTTTTAATGACTGCCTAATATTTCCTAATACAAATTTATATTTATTTAATCCTTTTCCTCTCATGTGATTTAATATAAATTTGTCATTGTTTTAAACAACTCAGTTATGTAGCCAGTTCTAGTCTTGGTTCATTATTCTTATGTTGACAGCCAAAGCATCAAATCAAGATATCCTGAGAGGAGAAAAATGATGTGAAATTTTACAGCACGGAGACTCAATGACTGTAATGATCACGCTGATCCTATAACTCATCTCCATTGATAGATAAGGCAACTGGAGTTCAGATAGTTTAAAGAATATGTAAGGTCACACAGCTAATCAATGGAGGAACTAATCTGAACCCAAGTCAGCCTCACCAAAATCCACACTTTTTTTCTCTATAGTGTTTGTCCTTATTCTGACTTATGCATTTTTAATGTGTAACTCCTGAGTTTCCTGGATATTATGAAATAAGACCTGTCTTACAGATGTAGTAACCTGTTTCACCAATGGCACAAAGCAGTTATGTCTCTTATTCTTCAAATTAAATGAATCAGTCCTCCTTTCCCCATCTTTGAAGGTCTTCCTTCCTTGCCCCTGGCATTTTACTCCTATCAACTCACCCACCCAGAACATACATGAACATACACCCACGCAATAGATGTGAGGATGCGAGGGGCTTTCTCAGTGGAAGTGTCAATAGTCTTTGTCAATACTCAATAGTGTCAGAGAGAAAAACCAGAAGGCTAATGGTCTGCTGTCCCTGTAGCTATTATTGCCACATGGTGTCACTGTTGAAACACAGGCCTACAGGCTGCCCCAAGGCTGTCTCTTTTGTCTCTACTCCTAACTCCCCATTTTCCCCCACCCCAAACGACCTGATTACCTGAAAGTCTGATGCAATCTCTGGCTGCTCTCTGGTTTGGCTCCTCCATTCAGACACTTCTTTCCATAGAACTGAGTCACCATCATTCATTATACATACATGTGTGATAACCGGTACTCGAGCTACCTGTCTCAAGTTTGCAAACATAGCCCATAGACTCTTGGACCTTACACACCAGTGATCTAGGTTCAACTCCACTGATTGGTAATACAGCTTCTTGAGTTTAGACATGTGTAGAGGGTGATCTAGTGAAGATAGTTCTATTTTTTTTTTCCTCCTGCAGCCAAAACAGTTTTCATTTTTGTTTTAGGGTATGTTAGGAGGTCAGTTTATTCACCCAGAAAAAATGGAGGATGGAGATTATTCCCTCCAACCCCACTCTCAGAAAAGACATAAAAGCCTTTATGCTGCTAAGTTCTGGGTCTTTTTCTCATAGAAGAGAAAAAGATTTTCTTTATGTGTCTTAAAAACCTAGGGCCTTCTTTTGAGCAATTACTTTCTCTTTTAGGGAGAAGGAGCTGGTATTTTGGTATTTCGGGGGTTGAAAGATAAGCAGCCCAACTCTCTGGGCATAACATACTTCAGGAGGGAAAAAGGAGGTGGGCATGGGATTTTTCATGAGCAGGTGACATGTTCAGGCACAACACTGCTGTGGCCCCAGGCTCTGAAAATTGCTGATGTATAAATGTGAACACTGCAACCAGTTACTGCGGCTGAGACACATTCAAAGAACCTGGCAGGCCTGAGCCTGCAGCTGGTGACAGCTCTGTTTTGCTGATATTATGAGGGCAAGTTGGAAAACCAAAATGAGAAAGGGGCTTTTCCTTTCTTAAGAGTGGACATTTGGGGGAAACCTTTTGGGACATGTGGGATATCCAGTTTCTTTGACCGTCCAAAGGAGAGGGAGAGAACGCCTAAGAATTTAAGAATGGACTTCATGCCAATTTGGCATTCTGGTGCCAAGTCGAATTAAATTTAATTTGACGCCATTGAACTGATGTGAGACTGCACCCTAGTGTAGAATAATAGCAGTAGAATTAGCCACATGCCACGGATCCATCCAGGTTCAAGCCTTCCACCTGGCTGATCAGTTTCACCACTTCATGGAATCAGAGTCCATCTTTTCAATCTCAGCATCTTTGAGTCTCAAGGGTAAAATAACCCTTTTTCTCTCTCAGTTCATCTTCACCTTCTGTCCCTTGAGTGGGAGATATTTGATTCAGAAGAAATATGCATGTAGTTATACACATTAATCATGTTATTTCAAGGTTTTAAATATTTATTTATTGTATTCAGATCATTGTGGTATGTGCAGGTGACTATTCTTATAGAATAGAACTCCTTTCCTGAGCCTCTACTTAGTTTCCCTTGAACCAATGGCAAAATATTAATAACATTTTTTTTCCAGAAATCATTTGGATATAGTCGTGAGTCTGTGTTCAAGAGGGGGTGCCAGGCACTCTCCTATGATCTCAGCTGGTGATCGCTCTCATTCCATTCTTTCTTTCTAAACTAGTATGATTATTTCTTTTCCCTTTCTTCTGGGCATGCTGGGGAGTTTCTCTTTAGCCCTCATGGATCTATGTCTGCAGAAGATCCATGTGGACTGGTTGGGAAAATTTTTCTGGTCCCTTCGCCACTTATATTTCACTCTCTTATTTTTTAACACAACCCTTGGCTGGACTCATTGTCCTTGTCCTGTACATTAGACACTTGCTCAGTCCACATTCCCTTTGGCTTGAACTCTTCTTCCCTTGGAGCTGAGATTTGAAGATGGGTTCTGTCTGGATTTACTTGAGAGTTCGTCTCTGATTTTCAGATCATCTAAGCAAATATCACTATTTCCCCCATTTCATTTTGTTTTCCTTCTGATCTGTTGATTTAGACCCTCCTGTCTCTATTCTCAATGTGCTATATGGCTACTGCTTTAGCAGGGCCTAGTGTAACTTAGTTGATAATGCTTGGGCTTGTGTGATGTTCTACAAGAAGCATCATAGTATAATGTTTGGACTCCAAGCAGTTAAGGACTCTCCCATCCTAATGGCTTTAAGATCTTTTACATTATCACAGCATAATGTTTCTGCTGGACCAAAAAGAGGCAGGCAAGAAACCCCTAATTTTTACCTTGAGTGTTCCCATACACAGAAAACATTCAGTCTTGCTTAGCTTTGCTTATAGATGGGAACCACTGGTAACATTCACAGTGACCAAAAAGAAAGAAGTGGACATCCCAGAGCAGGTCAAATTGAGAACAAGAAATATATCAAGGAACATACAGACCTGTCCAGCCCAGAGCTTGTTACCTCAGTGTGGCATTACTAATTCACTGTGAGTAGTTAGTATGCATAGTAAATTACATGCTATTCTCATCAGGGAGAATGTGTCATCTTAGCAAAATACTTCCTTCTTGTCAGAATGAAAGAGGCCAGCCCCATCACCCACTCTCAGGAAACAGCTGCCTCTGAGACTTCTTGTCATTGATTACCCTCTCTCTTCTGTCTTCAATCCCTTGCTTTGTCTTGATCTATTTCTCATTAGCTTTTAAACATATCTCAGTCTTTTATACCTTAGAAAGCTACCTATCAATTTTCAAATCATTTTTGCAGTTTGAGAGTAGTGCCCTTTATCTGTAGTTGGACCTTTGACCAAAGCCTACAAAAGTGACCTTGCCATGCTGCCTGCCAAAAAATCTGCATATAACCTGAATGACCAATTGCAATATTAATAATTAAAATGTTTGGGGCCATAAATGCAATGTTAGAACCCCAAACCCATTTGCTTCTAATCCTATCGTGCCTTGATTCTGTTTGATTCAGTCACCCCCAGAAGTGCAAACCTTTGCAGACATTTACTACCAACTGAAGTCTCCTTTATATCCTTCCTGTGTACCTCTAATTTGTCTCAATCTTCAAGCTCCATTTCTGTCACTGCTTTCTGGAATTCTAGCTCCCCTCTGTCATAGAAAGCTCAGGTCATTATAACAAGGTACCATTGACTGGGTGGCTTAAACAACAAGCATTTATATTTCACAGTTCTGGAGGCTGGAAAATCCAAGATTAAGGTGCTGGCAGATTCTGTTTCTGGTGAGAGCTCTCTCCCTGACTTGTGGACAGCCACCTTCTCACCATGTCCTCACATAGAAGAGAACATGAGTTCCAGTCTCTTCCTCTTATAAGAACACTAATCCTGCAAGAGGGACCCAACCTCATAACCTCACCTAAACCTAATTAACTCCCAAAAGCCACACCTCCAAATATCATCATATTGGGGATTAGAACTTCAACATGAATTTGAGAGTGATTCAAACATTCAGCCCATAACATTCTGTTTCTGTCCCCCCCAAATTCATGTTCTCCCATGTAAAATGCATTAATTCCATCTTAAAAGCCCTAAAAGTTTTTACTTATTCCAACATCAACTCTAGAAGTTTAAAGTCCAAAATCTAAGTATTATCTAAATCAGAAATAGATAAGACTCAAGGTACAATTCATCTTGTGGTAAAATTCACCTCCAGCTGTAAATCTGTGAAACCAAACTAAATAAGCCACGTACTTCCAAAAAATAATGGTGAGACGGGCATGAGATAGACACTTCTAAACCAAAAGGGAGAAATAGGGAAAAAGGAAGGGTTGATGGGTCCTAAGCAAATAAATATCCTTAGATCTTAAAGTTCAAGAATAATTCTCTTTGGTTCAGTGTTCTGTCTTCCAGAACCACTGGTGCAGAGGTCTCACCTCTGCTGCTCTGTCCAGTGGGAGTCGAGTCACTATGGCTTCAGGTGATGTCATCTTGCCTGTTGAAACTGAGATGATGGCCCTCTTTGAAACTGAGGAGGTAGCCCTGATGATCTCCGAATTGCCTTTGGGGTCATTCTTCCAATGTCTTGAATAATAGCTGAGTAGGTCTATGGTCATAGATCTATAGGATCTAAGAAGTCTGATAGTCTTCCTTCACTTTTCCCATCTTCTGCCTTATCCTCAAATCCTTCTTTTTTTTTGCCATCCCTTCTACTTGTGCTCTAACAGATGCCTGGCAGGTCCCTGAGGACATTGCTTCTCTTGTACCCTCCAAATGGAGGTATGTTTTTCTCTCTCATGTACCACATACTTCTGAGCCACGTGGTGAGATAGTGTTCTTCTTAATTATTATCACACTTCTGGATCATTAGGCTTCTTTTTTTTTTCTTGCAAAACTCCATTCTCACACCATCAGATTCTATCATGGTATCAGTCAGAGTCCCAGGAAGGAACAGATGGCATGCTCAAAGTAGAAAAATTCAAAGGTTTTAAAAAGGAAGCATTTACAAAGGCACAAGTAGGATGTAGAGAAACTACAAAGAATAGAGCAGAACCTGGGAACTGGTAACAATGGTCGCCTCAAGGGAGGGAGGAGGGGTTGTTATTAAAACCCAGAATGAGAGACTCATGCAGGATTGATTTCCCTGAATTATTGGTGATCTTCCGCTACACAGTCAGCCTGATGCGACCTGGGGAATAAGTACTCTTGTCTCCCTGCCTCCAACCTCCTGAGAGGCACTCTAATGGCTGAACCAGAAACCAGAGAGCAAAGGGATCTTCTTGAGGTATTCCATATTGGAGTCTCCAAGGCACACAGACACCAGCTAGTGCAGTCATTCACTTCTCTCCTTCATTGCTGTCATCTACAGACCTCCCGGCCTCTCATCCTCACTCGTTGATAGCTTCCATGGTACAGCCTTTCCCTTTATCTCAACTCATGCCATCTTTCCCAGTAACGTTGACATCCTTGATACATGTCTGAACCAACATGCCGGACTCTCAGTTCCTTGACCAATATTTCTCCAATCATCCTTTCCACCCCTTCCTTTCAGCTTTCCACTCCTACAGTCCAACCTGGAACTTGTCATTTGTAGAAACTGTGCCACTTTTGAAATATTCCGTTTATCCTAATTCTGCAACCACCTCCTTTCCTAACAGCTCGCGTCTCAAATAATCTTACTGCAAAAATTCTTATCGATCAATTCTCTCCAATTAATCTACCCCAACATTTTCTTACGATCTAACACCCCCATGTGGTTTTCACTTCCTTCCTTGCGCAACTCAGAGCCCATGGCTTATCACTATTATTGCTCCTGGTGACCTCCTTAACCTTCTTTTCTCTCCTGTCATTTTTTTTGCCTGGTAAAACCCCAGTCTGTGATGATTCAGCCATCCAACCATGAGTTCTGTGCTTATATACAGAAAGATGAATGTTGCAGCAGGAAAGAAATGCAGCCAGGCAGATTGGTTTCGTTTTAAATAAATCATATAAAAGTCCAAGAGGGCACTCGAACTTGACCGATAACTCAACTGGATTTGTCTTGTACGTTGCTTTCTCACTGTATGAATCACTTTGCCCACAAACTTCTTATTCCCCCTTCCTAAACTTTCATCCCTACTCTTAACTTTCACTCTCATTTCACTCGAACATTGAAATCATCAGCTGGGAAATTCTTCATTTTCTCACTTCCAAGTCCAGAAGCTATCTGCATTTGAACTCAAGTCCTTCTTTCCTCCAAAGAGAGGAAGTTCATTTTATAAAAGTTCAATGCCTTCTATCCTTTATTTGGGCTCTTCATTCTATTTCTTTTAGCCTCCTAACACTCTGATAGTTCTCCACCCTGCAGCTTTACTTGTTTCTTTTTCAGTTGGACCATTCCCACACCGATATTAGTGATTTTTGGTACCTCCCATCTGAGAATACTAGAGTCACTCTCTGACTTTGTTCTTCCTTCCACTATCACTTTATTTCTCTCCTTTACTTCTTTTGTCTTGGCTTGTTACTTACACTCCACTCCATGGTTTCCTTCGCCCTTATTGACAGTTTTTTCCCTCAAGCTCCTTTACTGGAATCCCCTGCAAGGAAGTGAGTGTTATAAAAGCCAGGAAAGTAGTTCCTTTTGGAGGGAGGGAGCTGTGCTTGGTATTGAACATGCCAGGGGCTTCTGAAAAGGTCAGGGGGAGTGCTGGTATAATTCTTTTTCTTGATTTGTGAAGTGAGTATAAGAGTGTGTACTTCATAATAATTCATAAAGCTATGTCAGGCAAGAAAGTAACATTAAAAACTAATTCATACAATGTTACTCATAATTTTCTATTTTTATCCTTTTAACACCTGTAAGATCTGAGTTGATAGCCCCTTCTTCATCCTAACAGTGTGTGTGTCTGTGTGCATATGTGTGAGTGTGAACTTTCTCTATTTTTTTAGGGGGAGGCAAAGTTGATCAGTTTTGTCAGTTTTTAAAAGCTTGTTGATCTTTAGTTTATTTTTATATTCAATTTTATTGATTTTTTTCTTTCCAAATTATTTGGGCAATTTGATATTCTTTACTATTTTTTTTGTGATTGACTAAGCTCATTAAAATTTTAGCCTTCCTCCTTTTCCAAAATAAACGTTTTACATTGAAAATTTCCCTCTGGGGACTCCTTTAGTTGTATCTCATATATTTTAATGTATAGTTTTTTTCTATTATTATTTGTTAAATATTTTCAATTTCCATTGTGATTTCTTTTTTCATCATGAGTCACTTAAATGTGTATTTCTTAATTCTAAGGTATGGAGATTATACTTATATTTTGTAATTTATTACTAGATTAAGTACAGTGTGATTAAAGAACATAGTCTATTATTTCATATCTTTAAAATTTGTTAAGACCTTCTTTGTGCCCAGCATATGGTCAAATTTTATAAATGTTTCATGCTTTCTTGAAAAGAACATGTATTTTTGATTATATATTTATATATCTGTATCTATTAGTTAATGTTAATATGCTGTTTAAATCTTCTGTATGCTTATTGATATTTTTCTCTGCTTATTTTTCTGAGAGTATTGATATCTCCCATTATGATTTTGTGTTTCTCTACTTTTCCTTGTATATTTGATATTTAAAAAAAATTTTGGAGCCATATTAGTATGTGCACACAAATGTAAAATTTGTTTTGTTTTTCTGATAAACTGCACTTTTTATCATTATGAAATAAACTTTTTTTATTTAGTGTCTACATGGTACATCTCCCTTTTTATTATTACTTTTTATTTCTGATTTCTAATGTTGCAAGTATGTCTCTCATAAACAACATATAATTGTTATTGTTTTTATCCAATCTGAAAGTATTTGTCTTTATCTGAACTTTTCATCATTTACTTAACGTAATTAGCAATATATTTGGGTTAAAATTCTCCATCTTATGTGTATTCTAATAGTTCGACCCATTTTGTTTCTTTTGTTTTCTTCTTTTTTACCTTCTTTTGGATTGGTAATTTTTATGATCACATTTTCCTTTTGGTTTGGAAGTGATATATATTATTTTTATTATTTGTTACTCTGGAAATTACAACATGGATTCTTAACTTATCAAAGTCTAATGTTAACTGAGATTTTTCCTGGCCTCCCAGGAAATGTAAGGATCTAAGACAACGATTTTTTTCCCCATTTATCCCTTACTTGCTCAAATAATGTTGTCATTATGTATTTTATTTTTGTTTTTTATTGAAAACAAACTCCAGAAGGTATTATTATTACTCTTTTAGAGTCAGTATTTATTTAGATTAACTTTTTTTACTTGTGACTTCATCTGCTCTTCATCTCTTCCAGTATCTCTCACCTTCATTTCTTTTCTTCCCAGAGAATATTATATACTGCTTCTTTTAATATAAGTTTGTGAAAGGAGAATTCACAAGACCTTCTATGATTCTTAGCCATATCTTTGTCTCTCTATGTAGTACGATGCATATATATATATATATATACACACACACACACACACACACACACACACACACACACGTATATATATTTTTTCCAGTTTACATAGTCTGTCTTAAACTTGGCTTGACGTGCTTTTAAATCTGTCCTTCTAGTCCTTAATTTCAGTTGCATGTTTTAATTCTAGAATCCTCCATATTTACTTCTATTTTTATTTCCTGTGTCACTTTTTTATTTTTCAGTTCACTGATGAATTTTTCAAGCTTGGCTTTTATCTCCTATAGCAATAATAAGTATATTCCTTTTACTTGATATATTTTAATGATAGGTTGTAATATTTTCTACCAATATCTGGCTCTGCTTCATTATACCTACCTATCATGTTGAACTCAAGTATGTATGAACATGAGACAGAAGTGAGGTGTGCCACTTTTAGGCAGAAGGTTTCAGAGCCACTACATGCCATTTTTTCCTTTTGCTATTGGTAATGTTTCAGAGGGTAACTCTTCTATCGGCCTGCAACCTATGGTGAGGACAATAATAATGGGAACGAGTGCCACTATCCTACTTGTGATGGCCATATAATATGAGACAGAAATAAACATTTGTTGTTCTAAGCTGTGAAATTCTAAGGTGGTTTATTACTGTAGTATAATCAGATGAAACAGAAATTGAAATCAGAATTGGAGTTCTAGTGTAACAAATATGTGACTTTGGTTTAGCGCTAGCCATTAGTTTGCAAGAAAATTGATAATGGAGGTTAGAAGAATTGTAATCCATGTTACGTGGTGGCAAATTAGTAAAACTGTTAAACCTATTTTAACTTAGGAGGCAAATTATATGCCTAATAAATTTGTACCTCTATAGGAAAACAAACTTTTAGTAGCATGTGTTGGCTGCTGTTGGCTGCATTTGAACATTTATTACAAGAAAGAGATATAAGCAGAGCAATATTGGCTGATGTGCAAGCAAGAATGGAAAAGAATAGAGATAGTCTGAAATTCAGGGCTTCGTAGGTTGGAAAGAAAAATGCTTAAATTCAAACATTAAAAGATAAATTGAAGAATTCTTTGAATGTCAAAGGCTAGTTAAAACTCAGTCTTAAGAATCAAATACAAAACCTTTATTAGATCCAGTATAGTCACACCAATTGTTAAAATTTCTAAACAGACCAAGATTCTCCCAGTACATACTTTTAGTTGGATAAAACAGCTCAAGAAAAAAGATATTAAGTGTATGGCTCTCCTACTAATGCATTACAAACACATGATAGTTGCATTTTTACTGGCTGTGGGGCATAGGACAAAACAAAAAGAAAACCAATTGGAAAAAATACATAATAAAGTGATTATGTTTTTCAGAGAATTGTACTGCATGAACAGCCAACAATTTGGACTTAAAGGGATTGTGACTGATACTTAAGATACCTAATATACGCTGAATGTGTCCCCCCAGAATTCATATGTTGAAACTTAATCCCCAGTATGATATTTGGAGGAGAAGGCCTTTGGAAGGTGATTAGGTCATGAGGACAGAATGGGATTAGTGCTCTCGAAAGATGGCCATTTATGAACCAAGAAGTGGGTTCTTATCAGAAACCAAATCTACTGGTGCCTTGACCTTGTACTTCTAGCTTCTAGAAATGTGAGAAATTAATTTCTGTTGTTCGTAGGCCACACAGTCTATGGCATTGTGTTATAGCAGCCTGAACAGACTAAGACACCATCCATGTTTCCACTAGAAGGAAGCTAGATGAGAAGCTCAGCTCTCAAGAGAGGCATATTCTTCAATGCTCTTTCAAGTTGTGGTCAAGGATAATGGAGAAAAGGAAGACCTCTAGAGAGCAGAACCAAGGAGCATGGAGAACAATGGACTGGAGAGGTACTCCCAGAAACAGAGCACATCCCACCCCCAGAATACAAAGTCCCTCATGGCATCTGCTCAGCAGGATTTTGAAATTGCTATTTACTAATGACTTCTGTATGTTTTATACTTTTGCTCTTTCCTTAGGAGAGCGTACTGGTATTATCCTTTCCCACTGCCTTTTGGGAGTGTAAGGGGTAGATACTCTGTTTCTTTAGTTCCTCAGTCTCCAGATTAAGAGCAACATCTAGATTTGACATAAAAGCTATTGTGTATCACTAAGAAATCCTGGCTTTGAGTAGTGATTGGATGGAAATTTTGGATATCTCTCTTGGGGAAGGGTCAAGTGTACTCTGCATTCAGAAAGGAGAGGAAAACAAATATTTTATCTTCAGCAGGGCAGGACCTGAGAAACTGTATTATTAATTAACAATTTTTTGTTTCCCATCCTGTAGGAGGATAATACTTCCCACCTCTATCAAATCCAGGTGTGGTCATAAGAATTGCAATAAGCAACAATATATGAGCAGAAGTGATGTGTGTCACTTCCAAGAAATTTTTAAAGTTAGTGCATGCTTTTTTATGCTCTCTCTTGCACTGCCACTTTGCTGGAAATATTCCAGATAGCCACTACCCTGTCATACAAATTTCTGAGTTAAGACATAGGTGATGAAATTATTAGTAAAAATATTTTGAAAGATAGAGGAATGGTATCTTCCTCTGTAGAGAAATTTTTTTCCCTTTCTGGAACACTAACAACAAGGATTCTTTTTATCTAGTTCCAGAATTTGAGATTATCTGTCTATCCAGTTAATTGGAAGGTGGGCTTCTGTTATGAAGTCCTAAAAGTCACCTTTTTCCCTGGGATAGAGCCCTTCAGGATCCAACCTTGGCTAGTCCTAGACTCTCTGACTGCTACTCCCATAGCTCTGAAATATTGTCCCAAGTATAATTCCACCTTTTAATAGTTAGTTTCTAATTGATAAATTCCCCCAGGATAGAAACAGTGCCATAGACAAGGCTAAAGTCTCTTAATTCTTTTGCATCCAAGATCTTGGCATAGCAATTCCCTATTCCATTCCATTCCATGACATTATATTATATTATTTTTAAGAGAAATATGTCTTAAGCTGGAGTATTAAAATAAATAAATAATCTAGCTTTGCATTACCATTAGCTAAAGTAGGTTTTTATTCTCTATATTTCCAGGTTCCCATTGAGGCACTCACTGTGTGTTTCCAGATACTGACTACATTTGATTTCCTTAATGATTTGATATGCTTCATTATTTACTATAATAAAACTTTTATAATTTATCACATTTTCCTTTTTTTGCCCTGCTGCCTGAGAATTCAAATTTGCAGCTTAAGCACATTGATCAGATTGAATCTTGGTGTATTTTCAACTTAATTTACTCTTCTATATTCTTGCAAATATCTTTTAATAGGCTGACTTTGTTACATGCAATGAGGAAAGAAGCAAGCACAAATAATACATAAAACACAAGGCACAGATAAAACACAGAGTCTTTTACCATGAGGGAGCAGAATTCTAAATCACACAAATTGAGCATGTAGAATATAGCTCTAAAAATTTCAGAGGTCACTGATCTTATTTCAAATCTTAATCAATGTAATATTTATCTGAAAAATTCCCTAACAGCACTCATTTCTTCTTAATTTTTTGAAAGTAAAGAAGGGAGTTTCTGAGAATACTTTTTAAATCTTCCTATTACCTAAAAAAATGACTCACTAAGTATAATTATTGTCAACATTTTAGTCTAGATTGCCTGACACTTCTATAATTCATTGTCCTCTTTTGTCCCCGAGTTAACTGTTCAGTGCCAGCCCTACTGACGTCAGTTCCTCCATTGGTTCCAATGACTTTCTAAGCAGTTAATTGCCTGTATTACATTCTTAATGTAATTCAAATTTGAAGCTTAAGCACATTGATCAAATTGAGCCTTGGTTGATTTGAGTGTTTGAAAGAGAGTTATTTCTCATTCCTGAATCAAACGCTGACTGATATGATCTTTGTTTCCTGTGAGTTCAAAAATAATCTTTATTTTCATGTTAATTTAAAAACCATGATGAAAATCTTTTCTTTTGCCTGCCAAGATCAGCACTGTCCCATTTTATCCATGTGGTATGAATGAGTGCTGCCATGTTATTACATATTCTATACCCATGACTACTTTAATTGGCCCAGAGCTGGTCAACTAACCTAAAATGGATCAGTTAGAACATACCCCTAGAATTTCTAAAGCTTGAGTCCAGAGAAAAAGTCTCAAACCTTCTCGATAAGACCCAGGAGCTTCCAAAAGTAATTTTCCCCAAACTTTTGGAGCAAAATTCTCTGATAAAATAAAGTTGACACTTTGAGAGAAATAAAAATAATAAACAGAAAACCTGTTTTTCTTTCAGCCTTGAGGATAAGTGAAAATTTCGCTTTTTTCATACTTAATGGAGTCAATAGTTAGAGTTGAATTTCTGTCACTTACAACTAAAAAAATCTTGAAAAAAATATTTTTCTTACCACATGAAACTGTTAATTGGCAATGGCTAGTCGGCAGTTGGCCATACAGATGCTAAAGCTTTAGAACAAGAAGTTTATAAAGTCAGAGAGATTATTAAAGGAGTGCGCAATAGAGAAGTTAGGGCTGATATCCCCCATATTAGTGAAAAAAAAAATAGTTGTACATCCCTTGCTGCTCTTTCCATTTAATCTTTGTTAATAAACACTTATGATTAAAGTTGGTGATGTTTAGACAGTTAATATATATGGCACATTAAATTCACATCTTAAGTTACCTGTTCTTCTCCAATCACATGGCAGTAATGGCTATAATATAAAAACTAGAAACCAAAATTACATGGCTAAGGTCAAAAATCAAGACTGATATTTTCAAAGATGAGAAATAGAATAAAAACTCCCATGAGAGGTGGAGGCTGAGGCCACAGTAAGCCTCAGAAGCAGCTGGGAGTTTGGTTCTTGAGAGGTAATAGTATCTGGAGACCAGAGGCTGGGCTGGGACTCCCCATCTTATCAGTGGACTCTGAAATACAATTGTTCTTGCTACCTCCCAGGACTTGAAAAGTTATGTGCTCAGGGATGTGGGTAGATAAAGACAAGTCCTCATGGTCAAGTACTGCCATGGAGATTTAGTATCTTGAGTATCACTGAAACTTGTGAGGATCAGTGATGCCATCAGTTCTGATCTAGACTGTGGTCTAGGAAGTGCTGAATGGAGGCAATCATTAGGCAGTGAGGGAGAACAGGGAGGAGAGAAAACCGAAAATCTAAACAAAAATCTTCTTGCCGTGCTCTACAGCCAAAATTCCAACATATTGTTGAATTGCATGCTAAGAAAGAACACTAACTGAATCAACAATCAAATGTGAATTCAGTCCATGTTATTTTTACTTCATAGAGCAATATGACAGAGACTTTAATATGAATATATTTAAGATGCTTAAATAGAGAAATAAAAACACAACTTACATCAAGTGTGAGCAAGAAATCATGAACCAAAGACATAAAGAAAGAAGGGAACAATATTTACAATATTTTTGTATTAGAATATCCAGGAAAAGAGAATGAGAGAATGGCAAAGAATAAATATCTGAAGAGATAATAACTGAGAATTTTGGAACTGAAGAAGAGTATACACTGAATAGAATGTAGGCTCAATAAATATAAATCCACTCACAGGCACACCGTGGAGA
>NW_006434373.1:8619709-8715815 GCF_000325575.1 Pteropus alecto
TTACCAGAGATTAAAAATTAACTGTGAACGAGGCCCTATGGAAGTCTCAACACACCATTTTTTCAGAGCACGACACTTTTAAATGAAAACAGGAATAAAAAAATAATATAGATATCAAAGACAAAAAGATAATAACAAAGACAGAAATCATAATAGAGGGATAATTAAAAGACAGAGCTTATAAATTATTGTGAAGAATAGCTTAAAATGAAAATACATCTTGTGATGTTTTTCTACAAATTAGCCTAATTTTAGACATACAAATATAAAATTGATGGAGTGTATAGGTTTAATGAGGCTTTTTGTTCATGACTTGCTGGTTAACTTGTTCATTTTCTCTAATTCCAGTGTGGATGGAAGTTGTGGGAAGGAGGTAAGAGAAATGAAGTGTTGGCCCTGGAAATACTATTTAAAAGCCAAACCGCATAGGATTTTACTCAGCCCGTTTTGTGGAAGTGGTCCAAACCTGTACCACATCCTTATGTCCCTAAATACTGTTTTCAAAGAAACACCCACAAAGGCCCTTTCTGCAGGCAGCACCATGTCTCTTAATTCTTTTTTAAACATGACAAAAATGAATGGTCAATTTAAGAAAAATTAAGTTCAAATAGCTGTGTTCATGTGTGTGTTCATGCAAGCTACATATTATAGAGAGAGAGAAGAAGAGAGAGAAATTAGAGAAGTTACAAGAAGAGAATTAATGGAGATAGTCTGAATTTTTAAACTTTCATTGGTTGATCTCATGAAGAAAAAGCTGAAATATTCTAGAGACTCAGAAACAGATTTTCTAACACTCCTAGAGGCTGGCCAAATTTCCAGTGAATTGGCTGGCTAAATGATGGAGATAAAATCGACAGGCATGCATAATGTAGACTTGTAAACATTTTTTAAATAGATAGAACTATTAATCCTCAAATACATTAGATACAGACCAGTGGTCCACTTTGCTTGAGTTGAATGCCATTCAATGTTGGCTTTTGTACCGTTTGATATAAATATTCGTCATGTGCAGAAATCAACCTATAATAGGTTGGAGAGAGGTGTTTGAGAATAGACTCTGGTATGAAGAACATTAATTTGTTCAATGATTAGCACTCAGTTTTAAGGAATGGCAAATAATTTATTTAGAATATCATCAAGCACATTATCCTCTGGGCTGACTAATTAGAAAAAGGTGGAAAATGAGCAACAATATAAATTTTAAAACTTTATATTGTGTTCAAAACTTACCATTCTTTCCGAATCTCAGTCTATTTTCTTGGATCAATCTTATGTGACTGAAAATATTCTTCTCTAGAGAAGGGTCTCCTTGGTTTCATGGATACTTCTTATATGTCTCCTTGGCCCAGTTGGTACATAAGCAGAAAGACCATGAATCCAGGGCTCTGTGAAAATCATAGCAGAAGTCTCCTCTGGATGGACCAGTTAGAAAAAAGTCACTCCTTCTAGGCTGATCAGTCAGAATAAGCAGACATTTTGGGCTGGCCAATTAGAAAAAGGCACTGCCTCAAGAGAACCAATAAGAAAAAAGACTGCCCCAGGTGAACCAGTAAGAAGATGTCTAGCCTAATGCCTAGGACACTGACTTAACAAATGGAGCACAGCTTGCATTTTAGTCCTGATTCATATCCCCTTGGTTAGCTGTCTTTGTAGTTTCAGTGTTCAAGAATTAAACAATCATATTTTGCTGCAAGTAGTGGACTTTTGCCTCCTATTGTAGGAAATAAAACTGAAACATGATTGACGGAGTATTTTTTCAATTTTATTTTTTCTCTCAATTTTGACTTGAAATTTTGGTGCTTGCTGCTGCTAATGTTCACACTTTAATGAAGTACGAATATTTTCAGAAAAATGTGTTTAATAACTTTAAGTTTACTATAACAATATTTCACGTGGCTCTCCACTGAGCACTATGACTTCTCACTTTCCACTACCTGAACATATTTGAAAATATTACTTTAAAATATTTCCTTAATGGAATAATATCAGACTCAATTTACTTCCGAAATTTTAAAACAAACACATCCAAAAACTTGGAAATGTCTATATAAAGCACATACTATTTAAAAAGTTAAAATAAAAAAAAAAAACAAAACCCTAGTGTGTATCAGAGTTTGAACAATGGCTATTAATTAAAAGAAAGTGATTGATATTGAAGTTAAAATATAATTTTTATATATTTTTATTTTAACTATATCCAAATTATAAATTCTTTAAATATAACTTAGTATATTGGCCTGGACATGCTTGACTAATTAATTATGTATTGTTTATTGCCATGTTTATTTAATAAAAACAAAGTTAATTCTAAGTAGTAATTATCTTGAATCATTATACATATGTGTGTGTTCTATTGTTTATCTCATTGAGACAAGTAATATAGTGAAAGTGCATTATTGTCCAGATGCCAATAATGCATTATACCAAATCAATGTCCAAAAACAATAATTTAAACATTTTTCACTTCTGCAGAAACAATAATCCAATTATGTGCACTTAAGTCTACACTATTGTAAATGTTCATGAGGATGTCATGAACAAAAATGGTATTTTTGTCTCATAATATTATCTTCAGAATCTCAATTTATGTAGAAATTACAATTCAAGATATAAATAATTAAACATGTATACATCTTTACATCTAAGATAAGTATGATGCTGTATTAAGCAAGTTAAATAGCTTTAATTTTTAACTTATGGAAATTTATGGTCCAACCGAATTGTGCATTTATTTTTTGAAATGTGAATTCTCTCTGAGTTGGCATTTTTCTTTATTTACATTGTAAACTAAATATTAGAATATAAGATGCAGTTTTTTGAATTGCCATTTTATATTAATTTTGATAAATTGCTTTATGAATGACACATTTTAACTTAATGACAGTGAATTTTGGTTTACAAATAATTCTATGCATTTTCTTGTGAGAATTGAATTTGATTTTATAGATCTCTTTTTGAGGAAATATAAGAAATAACTGAATGAAGTAATTTTCATTCAATTCAAAGTGAAAAGTACTGCAGATTCAACTTGATTTTCTCTAAAAAGTGGCCAGTTGGAAGTTCATGTTGGGTGGGATAATCAGCAAATACTTATAGGAAGAAATAATCCCTCTTTATACATTTAATAGTGTGTGACAAAACATTTTGATACTGGATTAAATGTCTCATTATCATACTACATGTTTAAGTATCAAGTAAACCATCGCGAATTCAAAGATAATTGTTTATCAATGAGGTACCAGGTATTTGTAAATGGCTTTGAACCTAGGCAGAGAAAATGCAGTGTATCCATCTGAGAAAAGTCAGGAAAACTGAAGTCATCTGATGTATTCTGGTTTCAAAGCTTTTTAATATGGCAACTGGCAACTGGGACCTTAGAATAGTTGGTTAAGCTAGGAATGAAAGTCAGGTCAACTATTATCTATGATCCCAGCCTGAAGCACTGAAAGTGGTCACTCTTAAGAGTTGATTGGGATGCTGCCACGATTCTTAGGAAAGCTATGTTCTCAAGGATGCACCAGGAATCCACTGTGAATCTCACATTGCCTTCAGAGAATGGACCTTTTAGTCTCTTCTGCCTTGCAAATCTCATTTCAGGGCCTTTCATTGCAGAGAGCCAACCTGGAACCACACAGAAAAGGTATTCTGGGAAATGTATTACCGGCTTCTTGAAGCAAACTTGAAATAGGTTGGTGGTGCTGAGTTGACTATAGATAATTCATTATACAGAGGAATGTACCTCTTCTATTTAGGCACATATTCAATAATATTATTCATATTCTCCAGTTATCCAAATTTTGGAAAGTGAACTATTGTCCGGGATAAACAATATTCTAAATTTTGGAATATACAAATGTCTCCCAAAATTGAGAAGGTTCAGTGGACAAATTTCTCCACTGTAAATTAAAATGATGAATTTAAAAAGATATATCCAAAGTTGTCTTACTCAATAGTTACAGAGATGAAGGAACAGAATTCTATTTACAGAAAATATAGTTTCCCTATGGAACACTTCAAATCATAGACATCAATTTTTTTTTTTTTTAAACTGGGGACATAATTCCCTAGAATAAAGCATAATAAAATTTTGGGTTAGTGGGGAGAAAGTGGAGTGTACCTCGAAGTAGTCTGTAAAAAATTATCATTGCTTTAATTTGGTTTTAGTCAAGACATCTAATTTATATTAAAATTTAAATCACATTAAAGAAGGTTTAATAAGTTTATTAATAGGAGGCATGGGTTATAAAGCCTAGAGACATTAATATAATGGATTATGCTGCATAGGTCCTCAAATTGTTTATGGCCAATCCTTCTTGTGTAAGATTAACTCCCTTCTACCTCAGAGAATGCAAGGAAGGGTCCTCTGGACTCTTAGTGGAGCTGTACAGGGAATTGGGGCTTTACAGTCAGGCATATCAATATGGACTAAAATAAAGTTTGTTTACATGAAAAATGAAGCCTTGTGGCGTTTTGTCAAGAGAAGTTCATATTTCTGAGGACTCAAGGGAATTCACCTATTTTTTTCCTGTATCTCTTGGCGGATTCCTCACTGTTTTATTACTGTACTCTCTGAACATGAAAAGAACAAAGAGGAGGGTTTTTTTTTCTTACGTTATTTTCTAGTATATGGGGGTTTTAAAACATGATAATTCATTCTGCCTTCCCACCACTAACTTCTGAGTTCAGATTCAATTAAGAAACATAATCACGAGAGTTAGAAAGATGAAAACAATAAACATTAGTTTTATTACTGATAAGGTTGTTTCGGAGAATGAAATTTGATTTGTGGACAAGAATTGGTTTCCCTAAATACTTCCCCACATCTGGAAATTGCAATAACTGCTCAAGGAAGAGTTTGGATCCAGAGAGAAGGTACGTATATCCAGAAACCCCGCCTTTCCTCCGTGACCCTGTCTTGCTTTGAGTTTCCACATAGGACAAAGATTCTAGTACAAGCAGTTTACTTGGGAGTGAATATTAACGATGAGTTGGGGATGAGAAAAGGAGAGGGCCAATAGTGTGTTGATGAGCCAACTATCACGATGGGAGACTGTCTTAATGCACAAAGAAAATCTGGGAAAGAATATAAAACACGTCTCATCATTATCCCTATAAAGGGATAAGGGAGCTGAAGTATTTAGTCATGGAGAAATTCTCCTAGGGAGTGTTAATTCCTGGCTTTTCGGCGAGTGCCTGGACAGAAGGGCCTTCCCATGGTTTGGAACAAAGATTCCCTGGGTTTGGAGATGGAAATGCTGGAAGCTGGAAGTCAACCAGAGCACACTGATATGGTGGGATGAAAGAAATATATGTGAGGCACTGATGATGTCTGCTACAAGCTTCCATAATGAGTTCAGAGAGAGATTTGTTTCCAGACCTGCTTCTAGAAGACAGGCTCTTGGCTCCCAGACGGACCAATGCATCCTGCAGAGAGGAACTGAAACAGAGGAGTCTGAAAACTTTTGCAGGCAGGCAGATTTAAAGAGAGAGAAAGAGAGAAGGGGTGGATACTTAAGTCATTTCTTCTTCATTGAGAAATTGGGACGGGCCAGAGAGAAGGACTGGCATTACCTTTCTAGACTATTCCCTCCAGGACTTAGGAACAGAGGTTTTCTATGCCATGAGTCAGTGTAGAAACACGGGGAAAGGATGAAAATGGTACTAATGAGTAGTAGAATTATCCCTTAAAAAGTGATAATAATGGTTAATACCAACAATAGAGAAGGAATAAGTGTGCAAACAACAAAGGTACCATCTTTTTGAAAAAGATTTACAAGATAAATAAAGACAATGAGGCCTTATTTACACATTGGTCTTCTTCATCTCTTTCTGATCAACTCTTTCTTCCCCTTTAGTGGTCAAGGCTTCATTGTCATAATTATAAGCTCTAAACTGTTATAGGTTACATCTGATGGGCAGAAAGCAGGGCAGAGGAGACAAAGGGAAGTAACATCTGACAATGGGATGTTTGCACTGGCAGAGAAAATAAGCAAGAGTGGTTTCTAAGAGGCAGCTAAGAGATTAGTGAATGAAAAAGAAAGTGTCAGACTGTAAACAAAGCCAGAAGTTATACATGATATACCTGTGTTTTTAATTTTTTTTTTTTAATATAAGTAAATAACCCAAATATAAGTGTGTTGTCATTAATACCAGACCAGTCCATAAGATAGTTAGGATAAGCTGCTATAACAAATTCACAGAAAAATACAGTGGCTCATACAAAACAAAAATTTATTTCTGCCATCTCACAGTGCGGATGCTAGGCAGTCCAGAATAAGTTGGTGGCTCTGTTCAAGGTCCCAGGATTCTTTTATCTTAGTACTTTATTCCTGAGATGTGTTCCTCCTGTACTTGGTATCAAAGCTGCTCATAGCATTGCTTTCCGCTCACAGAAAGGATAAAAGAGAGACGTGAAATACAAGCAACTTCCTTACTTAACCAACAACCATACTTAACTGCAACGAAGGCTGGGAATTATATTTTTTCTCTGAGTATTCATGTGCCCTTCCCAAACTGTGGTGGGGATGAGGTTTTATAAAAGGAAGAATGAAAAAGAAGAGTAATTATCAGGAACAACTAGAAAAAGCATGCTAAGGCAGTTACAAAGACTTTTGATAATCTCACAGAAGTTCACATGTTCTATAATAAAATAAAATGTATACTTTCTTGTGACTTGAAATTCTGGTCTTTACACTCAGTTTTAGGTCTGTTTACTATGATATGGCTGAAGGTAAGTTTAAATTTTAAATGAACTTTATTATGAGTACTGAATTTATTTAATTCAGCCTCATGAAAACACAGTTTTAAGATTTTTTCTACCTATATATACTATAGATCTTACTGTTAATTCTTACAGTTACCATGAGGTTTTCCTTACCTTTATTCACATGCATTCTAAAGTTTACATTTAATTTATAATAGTTTTCATTTTTGTTTTCTATTGATTTCAATGTAGTATGGCAAAGAGTAAGTAAACATTTTGCATTTTGAAATCTTAAAAAAAAAAATCTTAAATAACAGTCTGAACTCAGATCAGTGTAAATATCTTTGGATCATCCCTGAACTGGAAGCCCCCAGAAACCTGAGTTGACTCTTGGTCCACTTTAGTCTTTATTGTGTAATTGGAAACCTGGTTTAATTTAATGGGCTAGCATGCAACATGGAGTCTTGCACAGTTATTTTCAAAGAGTAGATGCTCAATAAATATTGATTGAATAATTGAATTGGGTCGATCAGAGCTCATCAAAAATTGTGAGTTCTTTGGACCAAAGATAACCTGAATCAGTGTTAGACCATCTTTTTTAGACAAAAAATATGTGATTTTGTTGTTGTTGTTGTTGTTGTTGTTTAATGTGAATAGTAGCCTGTGTAACATAAGTAAATATATAAAAGAATTATACAAAATTGTATCCATTGTAATAAAAGATTTTCCCTTCCTTTTAATAGCATAAAAGATGAGAAGCAACTACAATTGTGCCTAGAAAAATAGTCTCAATAAATAGTAGTCACAGTTAATTACCTGTTATGTTGTTCTTTAGGTCACAGAACAAAGAAGTAATAGGTTTTCCACCAATATGTAGGAAAGCAATTCATAGCTTTCTGACAGTCGTTATTGTACTAGGGATCAAATTCACTGTCATGATGTAGAGAAGAGAATCCAATTTGGAAAATCAAGAAGAGCCTGTTTGAGAAATACTTTCTTCACACAAACTTAGCATACAAAAAGATCCAATAATTACAGAACATCTCCCCAGATTTTGCTCTACTTGTGAAATACCTCAGGGAACTCAGCAAGCTTTTATGGAATCTTAGAGCTGTGAGAGTTTCAGAAGACCTTAATGGTGAATATTTTTAATCCAACTGTTTCTCTGGTATATATTCAGTGGTAATATATTGGGATATTCTGGAACACCCCAACCCCGCCGACAGGACTCCAGAATGTGATAGAAGCAGCATATGGTAACTGTCTCTGATTGATTGATATAAAAATTATTTCCTAATTATTTGGCAATGCTATCCCAGTTTTACTCTTTCAAAAAATAGTTCTACTCATCAATTTTTTCAGCCTGCTTCTCCTAAGTCATTTGTTATTAAATTCATAAACTCATAGTAGTCCCTTTTAACTTCTCAAACTTTATTTAGACTCCAGTTAATCATACTAATTTCTTTAAGTTGTATGACATGATTCTTTTGGCACTTTGAGGCCATAAATATTTAACTTCCTAGTTTCTTAATCTTAATAGAATTTACTTGTTTTACATCTCTTTTTTATTGTACCTAAAAATTGACTGATGTTTCCCAAAAGAGTATCAGATATTGGATGCAAATTTTGGAATTGAAAATCCCTCCTAAATGTTAGAAAACTCTAGCAGTGGGGAAGTTGTTTCTTAGATTTTCATTTTTTGATAACTGATAATCAAGGAGTTAATTTTCTTTAAAATCAGTTTCTTCTGCCAATCCTCAACAATGTAAATCTACATCTATTTGTTTATTATAGTTTGAAATCTCATCCAGTAGAGGCAGTTTTAATTTTTTTAATTAAAATGGAGATTTTAAATATATATTTTTAAATTAGAGTTAAAATTTTTATGTCAATTTTCCTATAGAAATGGAAATAAGCTGAGATGACTTTAATTCATTTACCTAACAAGAGTGAGAGTAGTCAATATTACTTTTCCAAAATCTTCAGTTCACAAATACGATGAAATGCTGACATTTGTTAATTTTGAGTAGGGAGTACACTGAAGTTTATAATATTATTTTTTGTAATAGTTCGTACTATTTTTGCACATAGCATTTTTTCCTAAATAAGATAAAATAAATCGACAGCTCTGCTCAAAATCTTTTGATTTTCTGAGAAAGTAGAAAATTGGGTTATATCTTGATGAAGTGAAACATTTGTCCGTATTGTTTGGTTAGATTGTGGTGGCCAGTGACAAGGCTGTATATTAGTGTAGATGAGAAGTGAATTTAATGAGAGCTTTTAATGTTAGTTTAATTAACAAGTAGAGAAACAAGCAATGAATCAGGTGTGATTTAAGCAGAGTGCTTTCTGTACAAAAAAAATTATTCGAAAATAATGAGTTGTCTAGAAAATGCATAAATTTTCCATTGCACATATGACCCTCCCCATGGCTTGCCACCTAGATTTTAGTGGTTGCCCTTTTTAACAGGCTGTTTATTGCAAGTGCATATTTGTCATATGCCTAGTTTATATTTTTTGAACAACACTTTAAGTAGAACTCCAATAATAAGAACTAAAGGATCTTGAGTTTTCCTTAATGTTTTAGATGCTGCTTTTGAGAATGTAAGGTGGAACTAATTTTGGCTGTGAAGAGTGTTTGGTATTAAACTACTGTTTCCCTCTACCCGTCCCCCCACCTCCCATGTATTTTTAAAAGTTTGCTGATTATAATTGTTAATTTTCCTTTTCAAAATTCACTTTTAACAGAAGACTCTGTTAGATGCTCGAAGAACACACAGCAAGCCAACTCATGCTGGCAGAGGAGGGAGAGGGTCCAATGCTGGGGCCAGGTGCTGGCGGTGGGGACTTCAAGAGGGGAACTAGCAGAGAGACTGCAGTGACACTGCCCTCCCCGGGCGGGTTGAAGCATCTCACTGGTGACGGGTCTGAAAGCACGTGGCTACGTCATGGAAAGCCAGTCTTTTCAATGCAAACTTCAACTCCTCCTCCTCTTCCCTCTAATGCCTGTAACTCACATCCGAGGCTGGGCGAGGAATCCAGAGAGGAGGTTTTCCTCATGCTCACCGTCGCTGGAAACTGGGAGAGTGAGAGGAAGGAGGAAGGGGATCTGTGGCGCTCTCTACCTACTACCGGCCTGACAAGGGAAGGGGGCACCTAGATTTGCATCTTTTCTTCGTGGCGATTGAGAACTGCAAGTTCAATCCAATCCCACTGGTCACTGGCGATTGATTATAAAAAAATCGACACTGGGAGAAGGGAGGCTGTGTCTTCGGCTGTCAGACTCGATATCGGAGGTGGTATTGGTGTGTGAGTGTGTGTGCTGGTGGTTTTTTTTTCTTCTTCTTTTTTTTCCTTTCTTTTTTTTTTTCTTTCTTAAGTTCTAAATTCTAGTTCTCTCCTAGGGGCTACACAATGGCAGTCTTCTCTCAGTGAGATGAATCCTGCTTTGCCTTCTGCAGACCCACCCATCCTCATAGCAATCAAGTAAAAGGCTATGGTTTTCTCTTTGGGGATCTTTTGTGCATTACTGTTCTCCCTGATTAGTTCTGGTCTCAGTTGGGATTTCTTTGCTTTTTTGTTTGGCTTCATGCTGAAAAAGGATTTTTCCCCCAACCCTTTGGTAACAATCCAGTGGTGATCAAGAGGGATAAATCATTCACCCTGGCCGAAAAAAAACAATCACTGAGAAGTCTCAAAGAAATATACCACGTGAGGGGAAAAAACTGGGAGAAGATCCGGAATATTATCGTGTTTCCTATGGTAAAACCGGTGCCCCTCTTCAGGAGAACTGATTTCAAATTATTATTATGCAACCACAAGGATCTCTTCTTTCTCAGGGTGTCTAAGCTGCTGGATTGCTTTTCGCCCAAATCAATGTGGTTTCTTTGGAACATTTTCAGCAAAGGAACGCATATGCTGCAGTGTCTTTGTGGCAAGAGTCTTAAGAAAAACAAGAACCCAACTGGTAAGCAAAACATGCATCATGTTATGTTTTTCCTCATAATAACCTGTCTGTTGCTCATTGAGCTAGATCTGCAGTTCTGCTATGCAGGAAGGCAGGGGAAACAGAAAAGGAACCAGGACAGTGTTGCATATAGAGGTGTTGCATGGATAAACAAGTAACAGCTGGATCGGCGTCTGTGATCCCGAAAACCATTATCATCTCTTGGCTGTGACACAATCCATCACTAGGAGGGAGGAGGAAACTTTTTTAAAAAATGTATTTGGTTGCCGATGTTTGGTGGAATATCGAAGGGCTATGGCTTAAGGTTTTCCCCGAGGCAGATGAAGCTCCGGTAGTTGTCAGGAAAAAGAACCACGAGCTCTCACTTCTGCTGTAGGTTCGAGGACGTAGCTCGGTGCCGAGAACCTGCTCTAGACTTTCTGATTAGCTTGCACAATATTCGCCACCCCATCACCAATACCCAAGTAAAAGAGGCCCGGTCCCTCGCGGCCCCGTTCCTCCGTCAGCCCCCGCCTCCCTCCGCATCTGCTCCGGGTGTCGGAGTATTAACTCGTTCCACCGTCTGCCTCCGACACCTCCTGCCGCTGGGAATACTTGAGCAGGGCTTAAGCCTTGGGGGAACTCCAGACCGATAAAAGCCTAGCCCCTCTAATATACACGATTACCCCCAACCCCTTAAAAAGCAGTATCAAAGCCCTGCGTCTGGGTCTCAAGGGGTGGGATGAACCTGGTTGTGGATCCCTGCTTCAGCATCCCAGTGATCATGCGCCCCCATTCCAAAGGGCTCCAACCAGGAAACTTGCAGTACATTACATAAGAAATGCAAATACAGGTGACTCGGAGAGTTGGGTCCCCGGGGTTCACTTTCCTATATCTCAGTCTGAGGCATTTGGGGCGGCCACGAAGCTGTGGGCCAGCAATCCAGGGAGGCCAGGCCGGAGGGCTGCGTGGTGGCGGCGGCGCGCCAGAGAGAAGGCTGGGCGCAGCCTGTCCCGGAGCCGTGCGCACTGGCACCGGGGGTGTGTGGCGTCACCCGGCTCGATTCAGGCTGGAGAGGAACCTGGGGCCGGGTGTTCGTGTCTGGGGCATTGGGGGGCGGGGGCGGGGGCCGGGCAGTCCTGCAATGGATGCTCCTGACGCTGGCACTGCGGTGTAGTAGATCATGGCTCCCCACGGCGGCCCTGACACGCGGAGCCCCAGCCGTTGGGCAGCAAGTGGCTGCTACCTCTCTGCCTCGAACCTTGCAAATGCAGGGTAGCTGGGGAGGCGTGCTCCGAGGGGGCTGCGCCTGTGGGTGCTCTGTGCTAGTGAAGGAGGAAGAGGTGTGGGTGGGCGGGGATGGAGGCGGTGGGTGTGGAGACTGAGCACCCTGTGCAGCTCCCACGGCTGCCGCAGAAGGGAAGCTGCGAGTTGTTAGACTGTCCAAAAGGGCAGATGCTCTCGTGCTGGGCAGTTGCCCCCAGCTAGGAAGTTTGGGTGGCTGTTGAGGCTCTGGGAGTAGCCTCTGGCTACCCGCGGGCGCAGTGCTGCAGTGGGAGCTGTGCCTCTGTCCTGGAATTCTCATCCCTGTGCTCCAGCTCTACCTCCTGTCTCCCTCTGTTCCTCTCCTCCCCCGCCTCCTTCTCCTCCTCTTCCTCCTTCATCCCCGTCCTTTTACCCTTCTCTCTCAACTGTTCAGCGTTTAGTAACTCTGAAATGATACCACCATTCTTAGCATTACCCAAGGAGAAAACAGCGTTGTCACCTTACCATCCGCATTTCCAATTCAGCTATGAAGTGTACTCCAGCCAGGCATCGAGCTCAACACTTGCTGATGCCTTGATCATACCTAGATCTGCAACACTACTATCTCACAAGTTAATGTGAAGACACTTTTTGCAAGACTTCCCTAAGTGGGACAAGCCAAAGGCTGCAGTTGGGAGGGAAGGGGTTACTCCTTCACACAGTAAAAACAGTGCTTTTTGAGGCCTTGTGTCATCTGAAAAGATTTAGCCCCCTTCTGAGAAAAGAATACTGTAAAATAAATTTTTAAAGGCTCTACCATTTGTCTAGGGACCTTGAAGTCAGTCCCTCCACAATTCTGGAGTGGAAAGTAATTCAGCACAGTACAGTAAGTTTCCTTACTGGCCTTTTTAATTTCTTTTTTTTGTCAACGATTTTACTGGAAACACTAATTTCTCCCAGTACACGATGCAAGATCTTTTTATTACACCTCCCCCGCCTCACCCACTTTCATCTCTCTGGAATAAAGTAGATTTTTTTTTTTCCCAAGGCATTTTGGAAGGTGTCAAACAAATAACCAATTGTTTTTAGAGCAATTTATTTTGCAGTTTATAAATTCTAAAGTATTTGGGTGTGAATTGTTGGGTTAACTCAAAGTGTGCCAACAACATCACCAGCTATTCTAATAGGATAGTTTAGTCTTAGATTGACAGGGGTTAGAGTTCCAACTTGGGAGTTGAAGCATTTTGTAAATTATTTTTAAAATGGGACATTAATGTGTCACATTATTTATCTCGTCTTCTAAAAATTTTGCTTTTTGAGCTTGAATCAAACCCATGCCTACCCATTCCTTTTCAGTGTTGTAGGTGATGGAGTTCCATTCTCCTTCTGCTATTAACATGAAGTCTGAAAGCCTTTGCAAGTTTTTGATTTAGTACAACCAAGAAGTTAACTGGGTAATTAAAATAAAACAAAGACTAAAATCCATTAGACTGTTAAAAAGAAAAAGAACAGATTGACTACTACCTATTATGTTATCTTAAATCTTAAATGAAGACAAGTAACTGGTTTCAAATGAAGAAGCTTGGCAGAATACCACCAAATACTGGGATCATGAATTTGGTGCAAAGATATCTTATTAGATTAATTTCTCTTCCCAATCTTTGCAAGTTATAAAATAATATACTGATTATTGCCAATTCTTTAAATTGTCAACAAGTATAGATAGTTTGGTCAAGGGTTCCTAGGAGGAATTTCAGAACACTGTTATCAAGTTGGTGTGAAAATAAGCAGATAAGACAACCATGAACTTAAGGGCAAAGTTGTTCATTTACTCAAAAGTTATTAATAAGTATTTAAATAAGAGGTGTTAATTAGTTTTTGTAGTTTTTACATAAAACATGAAGAATATATTTGTACAATATATGCTTTTTAAAATAAATTACAGTAGCTTAAAGATTCTGGCTATAAATTTACTATCTTCGTAAAAATGAACAATGTCTCACAATACACCTACCATCAGAAAACACACACATACACTTAAATGTCCTACTTTCCCCTACTTTCCTAGCAGAATAATAGTTATATGTTTAGAATCAATGTTACCTGCTTCAACTTATACTGTATCAGTCATGTAAGGTGACTGTATTTTAGGCAAATCTTTAAATAAGGAATACTAGGTCCAAGGAACTCATTTTGCCTAGAGAAGGGTTTCATAAATTTCTTTAAACCAGTAATGATAGTTTGAACTGGCCAATGCGTATCACAGGCCAGTCTGAGACATAATCTAAGTCTTTGAATTTTAAGTGACATCTGCTAAGGAAAGAAATGTGGTTGGAAAAAAAGAAGCCCACAATAAAGGTAAATACTAAGGTCATGCCATGGATTTCTCTTCAGACACATAATGTACAATAATCAAAGAAAGCCACAGAGCTTCAAATACATACACCCACTCAACCATACACACAAGACCCCCAAACTTCCATAGATTTGATAGCATTTTGGAAAACACAGATTTTAAGATAAATTCTAATTGAAGTTAATTTTATTGAATATTGGTGTTAGTGGCAAGGAGAGTAGGAAGCAGATGCCCTAGACCTACTTCTGCAGAGCATATTTAGAAAATCCCACACGCTTGAGGCCCTGAGTGTTTCCTTTTCTGAACTCAGTCTCCCTCTCTGTCATGTAATTTTGAGATGAAACAAGCAGGGTTTGGTAGAATTCATTGGCACTTTCTATTTCTAACTTGTTTTGGTGTCTTTCAGCTCTACTTTTGCCTTTCACTAAGCAGTTTTAGGTGCCGAAACACCTGGTATGTCACTGTTACTTATTTAAATACGCGTTATTCTTTTAAAGCTACTTCCTTTACATCTAAGGCTGTCATGATGTTTAGAAGTGAGAAAATAGGGAAGTGGGTAAAAGAAAGAGTAAGCATTTTTTATTCCTTCTTCTTCTCAGACTGTCCACTTATCCTGGATTCCTATAGGGCTAGGTGAGCCACAAATGGCCCACAACCCTGAATTCCTAAACACTGAGCATGTATCAGATGGAGACATCAAATTCAGACTGCATGGCTAGAATACCATATAGATATAAGGTTCTTCTTCTAACGTGCTTGTCTTTAGATTGAGATTCCATGTAGTATGAGTTGGCCTTGGATTTCATCTAGGAAGCTTTAATTACTGAAGTGGCAAAATGAGTTTTCCAGAGCAGTGCCACTCCATGAAACCAAAGAATGTTGTTTTAGATAGGGTTCCAAGTATTGACCCGTTAGGAAATTGGATTTTTCTTTTTGGAATTTATATCCAATTTAACAAGTTAACAAATCCAATGCATGATACTCTAGTAATTGTTTTAATGATGATGATGACTTTGGCTGTACCCATTTCCAGCCTGTTCCCATCTTAGACAGCATCCATAACTGAGAACATTCGTTCAAATGACGCATTGCTTTCAAAAGGTGCTAAAGCTAATTCTATACTATATTTCACTTTTCCCACATGGAACCATTCCTTTAAAAGTATTCAAACCCAGTCTTCCATATTTTAGCAACACAAACATTGGGGACATTTATGAAGTGTTGTTATACATACAGTAACAAGAACAACAAAAGTTTTCACTCCTTTGCATATTTTGGCATTGTAACTCATTCAATAGACTCATAAGCTTTCTATAAATACTGTGTAGATGTCTCAAAATGGAAGCATTTATTCAAAATAGTTTTCGCGCCTTAAGGGGAAACAGTTGGTGTACTTGAAGCAATGCATCATGCCTATATTATTAATAAAACTTTTAAGCCCATGTTAGTACCATCTCCAGGAGGGACTGTGGGTGAGGGAAATACCTACTGACATCTACCCGCTCTGCACCATAGTCTGTGTGGTGTTCCTTAGGTTTTTAGTTTGTATATCATACCAGATTTAGCTGAACCTGAGCATTATAAGGCAGGGAATTTTCTGAGGGAGACTTCTCAGTTCCTTCATATGGCCTTAGAGATATACTAATGTTTTTGCTCTTCTACCCTTTAAAGGACCAAATACGTCATGATTTTTTCCTACATATTTCTCTAGTTACTTACAAACTAATTTTCTGCTCGGTAGGAATTTAAAAGGTAGGATGATGAAGGCAAGGGAAGTTGAAAAGAGGAATTCTTAGAGCCTTCTTAATCATGAAGATGAAAAGGAGGCACAATGCAGACTCGTTTTGTAGGGAACACTTAAGTTTTTGTGGATCGAATCTGCTAACACCATCTAAGAAAGTCATCCAGCACTATTGCCTTTATCATTGTACACTGGCAAAAACTCTGGTATGACAGTTTTAAATACATTTTTATTAAATGAATTAATAGTGAAAAATGGGGTTCTCTGAGAAAGTTAACTTCTCCCCTTCGAGCACTCTCAGCCTTTAAATAGCAAATGTTAGGGTGCCATTAGGTTCCTTCTGTGAGAGCCCTTCATTTTCTTTTCTAGTCTTTAATTTTCTTCTCTTTAAAAAGGAAGACGTTCTACAAAAACAGTTGAGTGTTCTTTTCTTTTATGAACTCATTTCTCTGGAGATGGTAACTGGGACCCTTCCTTGTGCCATGTTTTTGTTCTTGAGGGACAGTACCTAAAAAGCCTCTAGTTACAGTTGCTTTGAAAGGAGGTGCTCCCTCCCCTCAATGTCTTGATTTTTCCAGTTTTAAAGCAGTCATCCTCAAAAGTGGTAGCTCCCTCCACTTCCCACAACCAAAATGCTCTATTTAGCTTCCTCCTTTCCGGAGCCACTGTCAAAGGTGGAGGGCTCCGGGCTGCGTCGGGCAGGAGGCGCGGAGTTTGTGTTAGGGACGAGGTCTGGCAGAATGCTGGGCTTGGGGCAGAGCCCCCGCTTCCTAGAGCGGCTGTCATAATTTGTCTTCTGCAAACCGAGAGCCGGCCACCTCTGCAGCTCCGATCTCCTTCCAGGAGTCAGGTCCCTAGGTGACCTGGCCAAAGCCGGGTTCAGAGTCCGCCTAACTGGATCCTGAAGAAAGGGGACCACCAAGGCGAGGCGCGGTCTTCCTTTGAGTATGACCCGCAGCCGGAGCACCCGGGACTGGCCACCACGAACGCTACGGGCCCCGGAGAGCCGGGGGATACACGGCGCATTGCGGCGGAAGCGGCCAGTCTGAGCCGCCATAGCGCGAGAAGTTTTTGTTGCTACAGAGATGACCTCTGACCTTGGGGGTCCTCTGGGAAGGGCTCAGCAGCGGGCGCAGCAGTTGCTATGGAAACCACGTGGCTGGGGGCCGCGGTGCTGGCGCGACCCCGCGCGCGGACCCGGCCCCTGGGTCCCTGACGCTGCGCAGGTTTAAGGTCCACATGGCTGACGTCCACGGCAGGGCGCCCTCGTGCGCCGCAGGGCCGAAGGGCTGCAGAAGAGTTTGGTGCCGGTCTACAGGTGGCCGCCTGCATCTGCTTGCCCTCCGATATGCTACAGGACTTAGAAGAAAAGGTACTGGGCTGAAGGCAGGATCTGGCTTGCTGGTGATCGTGCCCAAGCTTAGGTCTGGGAGAGGACGAGCGAGCAAGTGTGGTCTCAGTTTCCCTACTAGCTACTCCTGGAAGACCAGCGCTGGCTGCTGAAGTTCTTTGGGCCTCTGTATTAAGAGCTTTGATTACAATAATCTCAGGTCGGCCCCAGCTCTTATGTTCTACGCTTTTGTAGTTTTCCACCCAATCTCACTCTAAATTGTAATCTAAAATCAATCAGAGATAAAGGACCCCTTTAGGTATCATGAACAATCTGCTCCTTTTAGAGGTGTGGCAACTACTTCACAGTGGAAGAAGTGACTGTTCCAAGAGCTAGTTTCGAATTGTAGACATAAACAACAGAAGCTTTGAACCTTGGAAGAAGAAACGGGTGATTTTTGTCCTGGTGACACCACCAAGAGTTCTTCATGCAGTTTATAGAATTGTGTGGTTGGCGATGAAACATGGCATTCCATTATATCCATTATTCCCTAGATGTCTTTTCCCATCTCTAAACATGTTGGGGGGAGGAGTCTATCTACACTGGCTTGTTTTCCCTTCTATCACCTTTGGGCTATCCGGAGGAAAAAAATTACAAGCGTTTTGAATCTTTTAAAAAAAATCATTGTAAATTTAGAAATTGAAAGAGACTATTTTGAGAGCATGACGATGCAAAACTCACTAGTTTATAAGACAACAGCTGGATCCAAATTGTGTTTCTGGCAGATGGAATCGATTAAGGTTACCTGCATAGGCAGCTTTAAACTTTTAGAAGCTTATTCATTGGCCTTGTTTCCAAATAGCCTTTCACTCTGTTAAGAATTACCTCCCTGAAGTTTGTATTTCGAAGAGATGGCCTAGAGAGGAATGAGTAGAACATTTACATTGTAAGTCCACAGGGAAAGAATGCAAGTTCCTCCAAGAAGGGTTTTTGTTTCCTAAATCCAGAATTTAACAATACCTACAAGCCTTTGTAAATGGCTAGGGGAAGGTATTGAAATTGGTAAAGCAGATAGATGGGCTTTGAATTGCTTTTAGAGCTGCATTTCCGTTCTTGTAAAGACTGGATTTGTAAGACAAGGAGAATTGTTTTTAATTCCTCAAAGAATTGGATTGCAACCTGTATGACATCAAAGGACTAAAGCACCCATCCAACTACATTATTTTCTATTTGCTTCTTTAGAGGGTGGAGAAGATCTTCAACTAAGATAGAAATCAAAAGACGCCTGTGTTTTAGATTTAGAGCTATTTGTCTTTGGAATGCTTTTCTTTCCCTCTGGCTATATAGTTTCATTTAGCCCAGAGGAGAAGGCCTAAAATGTGTTCCTGTCGGGCTCTGAATATCACCTTTAAATTTGGCCAACTTCTAACCAAAGAACTACTTAAAAAAAAAAATCCTTTCAAATATCTTGTTAGGTTTTAACTGGGCCAAATAGTAAATATTCCTGACATCACAGAATAACTTGTTGGACACAAGATGTGTCCCTGAAGAAGGTGCAAAGATACCACCCTCCCAAGATCCAACGCCACTTCCAAAGATAGCCGAAAGAAAGAAAGAGACATTTCCCTGAGAGCTGGCAACAGTCACTAGGACACTAGCTGCAAATGGAGTGCATCCTCGCACTTCTTTCTAGCCATATCTAGCTCCAAATGGAGTGAAGCTCACATTTTTGTCTGGCCATATTTTGGGGGCCCGTAACCTGAAGGTTGTCAAGCCAAGTTCTAGGGACACAAAACGTGGCAAACGAGGCAGCAGCTGTTCCTGGGAGAAAAAGGATCAATAACCAATAGGTCCTGGAAAGGAAGATACAATGTGAAATTTTACCTTCCTCTCTCAACTGGGCACTACCCGCAGAGATCCAGGAGAGCTGACTCTGGTAAGAATTCTCAAACTTTGCTCACTTCTGCCAGTTTTTTCAGGATCCCATCTGCAGGCTTTGGAACAAGGAGTGTTTAGAGAGTGTAGCTCCTGTATCTACCAGAATTTGGTAAGGTTTTTCATTGATTTTAGTTTAATTTCCCCTTGACTGTTTGAAGGTTTACTGGAGAATCCCTCCGAGTCCTGTCAACCCTGAGAGGGGCCCATATGGGGGTGTCTGTAAGGCGACTAACTTGGTGGACTTTTGTTTATGGTTTTATAGCCTCTTCAGAGTGGAAAGGCAGTTCAGATAGAGGACTGAGGTAAAGGAGGATGGAGGGACGTAGTAGAAGTCACGTCGGTCTTATAGTCTTTGTTTTAGGTAACTCTTATGTCCTTAATTTTTCTTTAGCCTTTTGCCGTTAATCTTTTAATGAAGCTATTTTGGAATCTTTAAGCCTTTTGGAGGCGTCTGTGTCAATTAAAATAGGTATCCCAGTCTGTTCATTTGATTTGGGAACCGTTACTTTTAAGTGCACTTATTAAATGACCGATTTTGTCAAAATGAAACGTTCCACATAATGATCATTGTAATCCTAGGTTGTCTATAATGTAAGAGTTTTCGTTTTTGTAGTTATCTACAGCTGCCAGGACCAGAGTTTTCATATATAAAATAAGCAGATGGCAAGCTTAGTTCTTTGAAACTTGAGAATCCTATTTCTTTAGCTAAGCCTTGGGTCTCTTGGAGCCAAATTAATACCTATGAAGGATGTGCTGCTGGGTTGAGGGTTTTGTGGTGTTTTATAGTGTACCTCATTGCATGGAATCTTTCTTGATGTTCGTGGGTGACCTAGTGTTGATCTAACTTATTCTGTGACCAATTTATTGCAGTACAGTAGTCTTAGAGTTAGGTGGCTAGCACTCTAACAGCTTTTAAGGCTCAACCCCACGCCTACCAATATTGTGGCTTTGGCTTCTGAGATTCTCATTAGCAATAGATCTATTATCCCTTTTCATGAGAAGATTTCTTTATAGTGGCAGATGCCCTATTGGCATCTCATAGTTCGACTTGTACCTTCTTAGATTTTGATGTGCTGTTGGTCGGAAAAGTCTGAATTTCTTCTCTTTATTTCCCCAAATTCTCCAGCTGTTTATGCTGTGGACTTACCTTGAGACTTTATGAATCCCTTAACAGCTGCCATCTTGCTTTCTTTAGATTGAGGGGTACCCATTATTTTCCCTTGAACTAATTCTCCCTAATTCAACCAAACTGAATTTCTGGCTGCTTGTGAACAGTCCGAGACTTGGAAGGACCTCCAGAGGATGCTTACTTTATAGATGAAGTTAGCCACAAACCCAACTGTGATGGCACACTAAGCCTCACCATGGAAATCGAGAGTATCTCACACCCCAGTTTTCCACCTGGAAAGATTAGGACAGATAAACTTGAAGAGTTCCGAACACAAAATAAGCTGAGGTTGATCTGAGAGAAGCTTACTGGAGGTCCCTAAGGGGCCCAAAGAGGCAGCTAACCAAAAGGGCCCTGTGAGTACCTTCACCTGAATCTAGGAGCCATCCCCAGAACCTTCAGTAATTGTCCAGGTCTCATCTCATTGCCAGAACTGTCAATTGACAAAACGAAACAGTTTAGTAACAAGTTCCATGTTCTTTATTAAGGGGAAAACAGTCTATGGAATGGGGGAGTATAGTGCCTCAGAAGCTGTGGAGCACTCTTTGTGAGAGATTTTGGGCAAGAATGAGTTTTATAGAGTACATTAGAAGAGGCAACATGATTGGTTAGGAGGTCAGGATTTCCTTATAAGACTAGCAGGTCCTATTTTCTAGAGTAGGGTAAAGCCAGCTAAAGCTGAATTGGGGGATTGTAGTTGGTGGCTGTTAGGTTACCTTGACAGATGTCTCCTGTTAAGTACAGGGTGACTTAGGTTTAGATTTGTGACATGGGCCAGGCCACTGGGGTGGCCTCCATTTTGTGGGTCCATTAGTTACGAATTAACTTTATCAGGAGCCAAGAACAGATCATGTGTTCTGTTCTGTGACATGGTGAGATTTACCCTTTAGACAATCGTATGGCTATAGTGGGAAAAATAGCTTTGAGTGGGGCAAGATTGAAGGTAGAAAGGCCACAGAGGAAGAAGCAACTGAAGTAGAAGTGGGGAAGTCCAAAATAAGGTGGCGACAAGGGCCAGAAAAGAAATGGTCCAAATATCTCAGTGTCCAGTTTGAATTTGGGAAGGAAAAAGAAGGAGGAGTCTAGAGTGTTCTGACCACAGGCGTTTGATTTGGACAACTCCTGTTGATTCTGATCGACTGACCATTTGCAAATAGAATACCCCTGCTTCCTTGAAACATGGAGTAGACTTGGCTCTTTCTAGGATGCTCATAGGACTGTGGGAGTTTTAACCCATTTCCCGTTTGCCTTGAGAATACTCGTGGTGCTTGTGAGTGCTTGCAGCTGCAGCATTTACTCCAAGATAACTTGAAGATTACAACCTTAACCTTACCCCCAAAGTTTGTCATGAACTGTCTTGCTTTTATTATTACTTTTGCATAGCTCTGGTATATCGATAGTCTTTGGAAACAAATGATATTCTATTTAGAGCATTCCGTTTTTAGTGGTGGTATTTCCATTTACAAAATATAGTAATTCTAGATTGCTGAAAATGTCAAATCCTAGAAAACGCAGCATTCCTACGTGTGATGTTAAATTAATGCTGGCAGTGAGCTGCACTTTTTTTTTTTCTAAATGGAAAATGGGTTAATAGGAAGTAGAAAACTTTAACAAGTTTCTCTTTCTAGATCAAAATTTAAATAGGCAGTTCTATGGGACTTGTTCCGCAGTAAAGAGGCCATTTTCTTGACTTCAAATGTGGAAGTAGTTGAGGATGGAAAATACGCTTTACAATAAACAACAGTAATATACAGTTCTTTGTAAATAGTATATGTTTTTGTGCACAGTACTTTGTTCAGTTTGAGGATTCAAGTACTGCAATTAAAGGCCAAGTTTTCAGATTCACTCTTCAGGTCTGACAAAAAAAGAGAAGGAAGTGTGAACTTTATTGAATTTACATATGTAAGTGTGTGCACCTGCTTTTTAGATAGAAATGAATGTGGTTGTAATTAAAATGCCTTTTTTCTCCTATAACATTTTGTTGTCTGCGCAATTATAGTGGATCACTGAAGTGTGTGGTAACCTCTTCTGTAATGCTGCCTCTTAGATAAAGTGTAGTTTGGGAGGGATTGTAATCTCTTTTCTTTCTACTTCCTGTGTGGAGTATGTGATATATTATTCTCGTACTTTAAAAAGGAAGAAATGTGAAAATAAGAAGGCTTAAAGGCTAAAACAATTGTAGGGTTTTAAAAAGTGTTTTTTTTTAAACAGCCACTTATTTCAGAGTCTAAAACTCATCTCTTTTGGCTGTGTTACTGTTGTATACCCCGTGTTATAATTCTTAAAGAAAGGACTCTGTTTAGTAGGAGGCCTGAGTTAGTTTCTTAATTAAACACTCACTAGTCATCATCATTTTGCTTCAACATTTTACTGGTTGGTCACACTGAACATAATAACCTAATATGCTTTCTCTTTTATTATTCAGTGATTTGTGTCCTAGGAATTTACGTTATTCTTAATTTATTTTTTCTTTTATATTTAAATTGTCTGCTGATATGCCAATTCAGCGACGTAAATTTCCTCATATGTCAGACATACAATAATGGATATAAAATATTGGAAATGCTTTTAATGGAATGGACACTAGATATTAGAAATTTGAATGATATAGTAACAAACATAAGAAAATTAGAAAGGATAGAAATTTTGCACCATTATTGCTTATTATTTAATTTTTCTTTCCTAAGTATGTTTTCTTTTAAAGTCTTGGGCGTAATGTTAAAGAACACAGTGCGGAGATGATTCTGGTACATCTGTGGCATATATGCCTTCTTAAGGAGACATTAACCAGGGCACACTTGCCAAAGATAGAGTGTGGCCCAATCTGCGGAGCCATGAAGTCTGGTTAACTCCATTCTGACCTCTTGCCCTTTGCTTTAGCAAAGTACTTTTCCGTCATTGAGAATTCAGCGCCTTTTCCTACTCCCCTGTATTTGTATGATCATACTCCAGATTTTCACGTATTTCCTCTAGTTGTGTCTTTCAAAAGTTTTGTCATTGATTTACTCTTCAGTCAAATTTGGCATTAGAATCCATTTGGAATTTCAACTTTAACATACATAATATTAGGGAAAAAGGCAAACAAAAAGATGCTAACAATACATTTGTCAGCAAGAAAATGAGACACATCTGTTTGAACTTGAGACATTCGCCCAAAGTAACATTTATTTGACTTCAGTTATTTCTTTCTGTGCTTCACGTAACAGGTTAAAAACTGTGATGTGGATCTGTTGCTTTATTGGATTATATAATTAATGATTTTGGAGACTTATTATAAATAAATATTCCAACTACTGTTCCCACTAATGAATGTATGTTAATCTTACTAGATTTTAAAAAGCATATCGCTCCTCTACTTTCACAGAAATATTGAATTATTATGAATCCTGTCTTACCATTATCTATGCTCTAAGTAATAATAACAACTAATCTTTAGAGACTACTTTCTATGTAATAGGTGTTTTACCTGTATTACCTAATTTAGGCCTCAGAATTAGAGAGGAAATTTGTTAACATTTAAAAAAGGTGAAGCCCAGCTTGAAGAAGTTGGAGAAGTTGCCTCATGACACTCAGCTGGTAATTGAAATATGTGGGTACGAACCCAAGCAGTCTTACTCCAGAGTTCATACTCTTAAATCGCTGTATTGCAGCTGCTTCTCTAAAGATGTTCAAAGAACGAATGTGAGAGTGTCCAGTATTGTCTCTGTGTTTCTGTAAATCATATCCTGAAACTAAAAGAGATTGTGACATAGTCAGTGTTTAGATATTTAGAACTTATAATGCTTTTTTATTGAGCATAATTTACATACCTTAAAATACACAGTTCTTAATTGTAGCATTTGATGTCTTTTGATCATTGTGTCTATCCTTGTGACTACCACTCCAATCAAGATATAGAACACTCCCATCTCTTCAGAAAACTCCCTCTTGGTTCCATTTAGTTGTACCTGTGCCTCCTCTAAGACGCAACCATCAATCTGATGTCTGTCACTTCACCTTAGCCTGTAGTAGAACCTTATGTCATTAAAACCATGGTGTCCTCACACTTTTCAGTTTGCTTCCTTCACTTAGCATATTGTTTTTGAGAGTCACCCATGTTACTGTGTGTTAGAAGTGTAGAATGTGATGTGGTAGCTTCTGTTTTCTTTTATAAACTAGAAATTCCTAATTGAACAGACTCACTTTTACTTAATATCCAGAAATTGTCTGAAACTACAAAGAGTTTGAGAGCTGACCCAGCTTGTAGGCTAACAAGTTAGCCTGCTTCAGTTACATAGATTCTGGCTGAAGATAGGAGACTCCTAGGTCAGACATAAGGGCTTTATTACTCAGGGCCCAGCAGGCGGCATCAGCTTCATGTTCTCATCTGTTCCCATTGTCCCCAACCCCCCAGGGGCAGTGCTGAGTGGGCTAGTTTGATGCTTACAGTGGGTTTGTGTCACAGCTGAGGTACTTCAAGTTTAGGCAGTCCCCATCTTTCAAGGAGTTTTAACAAAGCTGCCCAACCTTTGTCCTGTGGGAAGGCATTAACTTGATTATCCTGGTCAGGAAACAAATCTGTTTTCTAATTTGGAAGGAGGCACTATCCTTGCAAACAGTCTGAGATGAAAGCTGTTATAAGATGTGCAGAAATCCCATGGATAAGTCATCACCGAAATCTATTTCTCTCAGGACCGCCATTCTTGTTGTTCCAAAGATGCACTTAGTTTAAAGAAAAATATCTGTTATTTGGAAACTCAAACATGATCCTGAGGTTTTGAGAAGATAGACAATATACAATCCTATATGATAAACTTAACAGCACTTATTAAATAACTAATATGGGATTGGTTCCATGTTAGCAACTGGGAGATATATAAAACATTCTATAAGGATTTGGTCTTTGGCCCATAAGTACTTAAACTAAATGTACAGAGAATACTAGAAATGAGAAAGAGTCCTAAACAACTGAAGGCTAACTGGAGTGCTGTAGGAGACCCATCTGGGATATAGGGGGAAGAAAGAAGTCTTTTGAAGAAGGGTGACATAGCTGACTCTTGAGTGCATGTTTCAATTGGCAAGAGCGATAAATATATTTTTGGCAAGGGAAGTAATGTGAGTAAAAGTCAAAGGCCTAGTGAAAGGTAAATGTTTGGGGATTTGTGGGAATGTTAATGGAATCATATTTTGATGGCTTAGAGGAATCATAACTTGAAGTCCAAAAACCTGGCAGAGGAGTTAGGCTGGATGTGGTAATATTAGCAAACTAGAGAATGTTTCCAAAATGGAGAGTGCCATCCTTGAGAGCTGCTCTACTTATTACATTTGGAAAGTGTAACTGATTGTGGGAGGGGTAGTATTGGGAGGAGGGAGAGATTTATTTATAATAAGAAAACAATCAAGTACAAATGTCCTATCATTAGTTGGAAATGGGCAACAGGAACTTGGATGAAAGGATGGTTCTTCTCAGTATGGCAGGATACAGGCAGGCAAAAAATTGCCCAGCAGTTGGGAAAGTATAAACCAAAGACACATGGAGAAATCATGGAGCAGGAAGGTCACTGCTTCCTCTGAGTTTTGAAGGATGACTGAAATAAAAGGTGTGAGCGAGAGTTGTGGGAGTCATTGTGGAGGCTCATGGGAAGGTGGCCTCAATCCACTCCTTAAAGTCATAGTTAATTTGTTGAGAATATGAGACAGGAAATGTAGCTATATGCTCATTTAACTATCAGCCAGATAGATGAGCATATAGTATGAGCATATAGTGTTTTCTTATATAAATTGAGGCTAGCTCATAGTTAAATTCTGTCATTCTGATGGTTTTACTGGCTTTTTAAATAAGGGGAGGGTAGTTTTTAATACTTGCTTAAGGTGTAGTATGTAACTTTGTAGTACTTAGGTACTCCGAGCAGCAGCACTTTATTTCCACTACTGGGAAGAACTAAAAATGTTACAAGCTATTTGGATGCAAGGAACTGTTTTCAACTTTTTTTCTATATTCTTTTTACTTTTTTTTTTTTTTTTTTACAAGAATCACATATTTTATTCCTACAAGAATCCTGATATGCTGTTCTGGCTTTTAATAGTGGACATATGTTTTAGCAGCTATTAATGGCCGTTAGCGGATCAAGAATTAGTGGAGAGATTCATTAAGGAACAGTTTGCTAAAAGCACAACTTTGGAAATCAATTTTGATTTGGACTCTTTTCTGTTATAAAATTTGTATTGTGTTTTAGGGGGTCAATATCTGTCTCTTGGATGTCTTAGTGTTTAAGAATGCCACACAATTTGTGAAGTGATATTTTAAGGAAAATAATTTTTGTTAAAACAAGAGCAGAAATTAAATTATTAATGGTTATTTAAAGTTTACAAACTAGTAATGCCTTATAACCAACAGTTTCGATTTCTTTGATTTAGAGCTAAGATTCTTATTAGAGATCACAGTTTATAAGACTAATGTTTATAGGGCTGCAAGTGTAATTCATACAAGAAGGGAAAGTGTTCATTTTAGGTGGTGATAACAATAGTAGACACACTGTATTGGGAGCAAATTGGCAGCATAATCCTGAATTCTCTCATTTCAGTGGATGAGTGAGTAAGTGATTTAATCAAACATTTTGCAAATTAGGGTAAAGGCAATAGACAGCTTGCACAATGCAGAAGGTCTGAATACTGTAGAGTTAAGTAAAGGGTCTGAATGTATTTTATTAGCATAACTTTGAATGAAATTAAATGTACACCCTTTGTATATAAAGATCACAGTCCAAGCTGTGTCTTATGGCTTGGCACAGATATGTGCAGTTTCTTACCCAGCCTCTCTGGTGCCCACTAACATGTATTTGTGAAGCCTTGAGGAAAGGAAATTAAGTCATTCAACTCACTCTGTGAATTAAATCTTGTTTTTTTTTTTTTTTATTCAAAGCGGGAGATACTTTCTCTGTGAGTATTGTTAACAGTTTTTGCCTAACTGTGCTTTTCCTTTCACTGTTGTAGTTTAAATGTAAGACAGATCTTTGAACTTTTCTTTCTTGTATCTTTTTACAATATAATTGGTAGAAATACTTCTAAATATTATTGTATATTTTGTTAGGAGCTACTCTTATTTCTCTGTACTTTCGAATTATAATTAAGGAAAATGATAGAAGTTTGTACTGCTGATAAATATGGCAGTATAGACAGGTACGAGGAACTTCAAAAATTGCATAAACGTAATTTTCAGGTAATACACATAATAGAGCATGTTCCTAATTACTATATTACATTATGGCAAAGTGGCCATATTTTGAGCTGTTGAATAATGAAATACTGCTTTCACTAAATTGTGGCTTGAATTTTTCCAATTTGAAGAGCACACACTAAGCATGCTGAATGTATTTATGGGTAAAGATGTATGCGAGGCACTTAGTGCATGGCTGAATCCTGGATGTTTGTGCACTTACCAATCGGTAGGCCATTAGAATCTTTCACCCAAGATAGCCATTGAGAAGGGTTCATATTTATAGTAATGTGAGGGTAGGAAGAAATAACTAAGAAGTATAATCAATATAACAATAATTAATAGATTACAGAGTTCGTGCTTTTAAACTTGTGATTTTGAAATGAGAAAACGGAATGTTTCATATCCACATCAGCCCATTTCAAGGCTTTAAGGTAGCTTTTGTTGAGATGATTTTTAATTAAAATTAGATGCTGAGATCTGCAGCATAAGATATAATAGCTGACCAAGACATTTTTAAATTTGTTTACCTCCTATATCAGGTTTACTAGTCAGATATCTTGGTATTGGTAGTTGTGGATTGGTACAGTGTAGTCGGCACTTTAAACTTTTCTCAAGTAGGCCACATCGATAACTTAGAAATCAGAGTTGTTACTTCCAAATACATGGCATATTTAAGTCACACTATAGGTTCTTCTTTTGGTTTCAGTGTTGTGTGCTATCATGATTTTTCTCTGCACTGACAGGTATTAGATGAAAAACAGAAAGTAGGACACGAAAAAAATATATAGTCAATTGGGCTTTAGGCTACTTAAAAATTCACCGGGAGGAAATGAAAAACACTCTAAACACTCCTGTGGCTATTGTCTCCATACAGGGTCTTTGCAGAGGTTTACGATATCCTGTTTCTGTTTCTCCGTGCCAATAGTTTTTTACATTATAATTCCCTAAAGACTACTTTGATTCTTATGTACTTTCTTATTATCCTTTCATCTAAAAGGAAAAATGGGGAAAAGCTCTGGTTATTTCATTTTAGATGTTGCCATGCATTATTTTTTTGATCGCTTTTTAGTTTTCCTTTAGATACTTGGTAAAGAGGGAGGAGATAACATCCTTGAGTCTAAGACTCTTAAAATTAACCACCTATGATCACTTTGAAGATTGACCTCCAATTTGATTAAAATTGATGGTTTGATAAAACAAACAAAATATGTAGATTTATGGTGTATATCTGCAGGGATAACATTTAACTAATTTCTTCTGATTACTGTTGTAGGGTACAGTAATATTATAGAGTGATCTTTAATTTCTGTGGTTCTGGTTCTGTAGGGCCAATGAAGAGGGCATGGAGGGCTTTCTGGAAGGAATCAAACTCTGAGTCATGATAGATATGAGTCATAATATCCTCATATCTAATACACTTTTATGAGTAATTGTCTCTGCCTACTACTTGTAACTTTCTTCTTTCTCTACTTCTTAAGAAATACCATTAGAAGTAATGTAACAAAGACATTATTAGAAGAATAGCCTTGAATATATTTTAATTATATAAAAAGTTAATCGTTGACCAATAGTAGTACTTTATTAGTAGTAACAAATTACTTGAGCAATATCTTGCAGCTGATTATGGCATATAAGGGATGAGACACCATGATTGAGAACTGATATTTTAGATTTTAACATTGAGGATTGGTCTCCTTTTTAAAAAGCTATATCATTGTATATATATGTATCTTGTATCATTTTATGTTTCAGGTAGATTCAACACTTACTGAATTCCTTCTACATGAAAAATGATGTGCTTGGCTCAGTGGATGATTCATGAAGAAGATAAGATGTTAGTCTTTCTAGGGGGAGAAGAGGGGATTGCACAGTTGGATAAAGACAGAAGGGTTGCTGGGGATGTCAGTCCTGGAGCTAAAGAAGCAATATCAATAGAGATGGAGGAATAAATTGATACATTCTCTTTTCTTTTTCTCTTCCATTTCCTTTTTCACTTTGCCACTGCGAATCATGTCACAAGATTTTACACATTGGACAAAATGAGGCATGGATCTGGGCTGTAGTATTACAGAATGAAGAGTCCATGGCTGTTCTTAGATAACATTTCATGATAAATTAGGTATATTTTTAAGTTGAAAAGTACAATGAAGATGATAATAGCTGTAAAATAGTTTATGACTAGAGATTTGTTTATTGCCCCCGAAGGCTAACTAACAATGCCCTTGTGGTCTTTGTGAATTTTTTTGTTCTTTTAAATATGTTTACTTGGCTATCAATAGGCATACTTGTCTAATGAATAATAAGAAATCTCTAAGGATCATTTTCTGTAATATAAATATTCTAAAATAATTTCTGGTACAATTAAAATATAGTTGTAATTGCAATTCTGAAACCCAGATTATGAGGTATAAATATCATTTTAAAATAGCTTCATTGAGATAGTCACATATCATAAAATTTACCCTTTAAATTATATAATTAAATAATTTTTGGTATATTTACATAGTTGTGCAACCATCACCACTATCCACCTTTAGAACATTTTAATTAACTTGGTAGCAGTCATTTCCAACTCCCCCCAGACCTTGGCAACTATTATATACTGTCTCCATGGATTTGCTTATTCTGGATATTTCATATAAATATAATCATACAATATGTGGGTTCTTTCACTTATAACATTTTCAAGGCTCATCAATGTTATAGCATATATCAATACTTTATCCTGTTTTTTTTTTTTTATCAAGTGATATTTTGTCATATGGCTATATCGCCTTTTGTTTATCCATTCTTTGGTTGATGGACATTTGTGTATTTCTTTTTGTCCTGCTATAGATAATGCTATGAACATTTGTGTGTAAATTTTTATGTGGACATAATCTTTCAGTTCCTTTGGATATATACCAAGCAGTACAATTGTTGGGTCATTTGATAATTCTATGTTTAACATTTTGAGGGACCACCAAAATGTCTACTAAAGCAGCCACACCATTTTGTATTCCCTCCAGCAACATATGAGGGTTCCACTTTTTCCACATTCTTGCCAGCATTTGTTTTTTTTTTTTTTTTTCCTTTATAGTCATATATCCTAGTGAATGTGAATTACTATGTTATTATGGTTTTGACTTGCATTTCTCTACTGACTAATATTGAGTATCTTTCTTATTGACTATTTGTATATATTCTTTGGGGAAATGTCTATTCAAATTATTTGCCCATTTTTAATTGAGTTATTGTCTTTTTATTTTTGAGTTGTGAGTTCCTTCTATATTCTAGATACAAGACTCTTTTTTAAATATATAGTTTACAAAGATTTTCTTTGTGGATTGTTTTTTCACTTTCATGATGGTATCCTTTGAAGCACAAGGTTTTACATTTTCGTGAAGTTCAATTTATCTTTTTTCTTTTGTCATTTGTATATTTTGTGTCATATCTAAGAAATTGTTTTCTATTTGAATGTCATGAAGATTTAGTTCTAAGTTTTCTCCTGAGAGTTTTAACCCTTATACTTAGGGATCTATTTTTCGTTAATTTTTGTATATGTTATGAAGTAGGAGGTCCAACTTCATTCTTTTGCAGGTGGATGGTGTATTGTCAAGTGTTAAAAATCTCGTGAGACATAAATCTCATTTCAAATCAATATGTAACCAAAAGACCTTTTTACCATTCTTAAATTTTTTTTTTACTAAACAACAATCTAAAAATGTCTGGTATTTCAGAAACATAAATTATATTGTATATTATATGAAACTATAATAGGGGCATTATGAAAATTTTTAGTAGCAATGCATAACAACTTTTATTGTAGTTGAGCTTATAAGCACCTTTAAAAAATTAACACCCTTGTGATACTTATAAGCCCTTTTAAGAAATTAATACCCTTGTGAAACAGAACAGTTAGATTCTTTATAGGTCTATGTAGTGAGCAATTTTTATATATTTATCTTTGATTAAAAATTGCTATGACTCTTACCTATGTTTATTTTCAAAGCATGAGAATTTCATTAATATACTAACAATATGATACTATATTTACTTTTAATTTGTCTACTAAGCTTTAATGTTAGTGCAATTAAGGTCAGAATTCACTGTGAGATACAAATTATACTTCTTTTATTTAAATTTATTCTGGTTCACTTCTTAAATATCTCATGCAGAATATAAACATTCCTTGATATGAATGTCATCTAAAGCTGTAAGAAACAAACCCTCCTGCTATAGATTCTTGTGCTCTTTTTTAAAAACAAAACAAAACACTATTTTCCAGTAGATTAAAGTCCTGCCATTATAAATAGGTAGTACCTCTCTTAAAGCAGGTAGACATTCTCAGGGTCAAGTATCTGAAGAAAGGTTCAGACATGAACTTCAACCCTAAAAGTGAGAATAACTACATAGGAAAAGAAACTCAATGTTTTCTGTAATACTTCTGTTGGGTTTAGATGTTAGGTTGCTAAACTTAAGCATTTTGGGCAGATTAGGAGCTGAATAGGGAGGCATACATGCACTGAACTCTAAACTGAAAACGGGTAAATTATTTACTAGATTATCTAGATCCATGAAATATTCTATATTGATTTCCTTTGTGTTATATCCAAATATTTAATTACCTTACATATGTATTACAGCCTTGCCTTGTCTCTACACTGGAGAATTAAGAGAAAGGCCATTTACTTTTGCTTGAACCAGAGTATTCAATTAAGAGCAGTGCCAATATTCTCCCTCCTGAAACTATCATTAATGAGATACCCAAAAGGGAGATGAACCTCAGGAGACGTGAGTTAGGCTGTAAGAAGCCTGTTGGCTTTACAGTGACTTGGTTTTATTTTCTTAAGGCATATGATAATTTTTCTCTCCAAAGGTAAATTTTTTGTTTTATGATATCAAAAGATATTTTATTTTCAAGTACATGGCCAGGGAACAGTGCAATTTTGTGAGATGACTTTTGTTTCACTTTTCTAACTTGTTTACTTGGGCCCCCAAACTTCAGAACAAGATAGAATTGTTAACATCAGCATTATAGCAGGCTGATGTTCTTATTGCTTTAATCTATATGCACATTTAACATCCAGAAACACACATACCTCTCTCTCTCTCTCTCTCTCTCTCTCTCCACACATTACAGGTGTACAGGTGATATACAAATGAATGAAACAGATATATTTCCTTGCTATTTCTTTATCTGATGCCTAGTGGGTTTGCTCCATCAATGCTGGTTAGAATAAGTGATTATTTTGAAAATAATGGTGATATTTTTCTTAATGCTCTTAATTTAGATCTTTCCAACTTAATCTTGAGAGTAGAGCTCTAAGTAAAAATAACCCCTTTAGTAGTAGTTTTTGATGATGTTATTTTAATGTTAAAAATGAAATATATAAAAATCTGGATTTTGATTTTTCTAAGTATTCCACTTTAATAGGAAACATAAAAAATCTCAATCTTTTATGTCCTCCTCCATATTATAGAAGAATCTTCTGGTACAAGTTAAAGACCAGATGATTGTGTTATCCTTTGGCTTGTACTGGCCAAGATGTCCCCAGTCCTATTGATCTAGATGGGCTGGTTTTGTATGATTCTGTTAAAAGGCCACCACTCATTGCCTCTATGTTCTCATTGTCTTCCTTTGACAATTGCTGATAGTTGCATATTTTAAAAATAATTTCATTTCTTTTTTTTTTTTTTTTTTTTTTTTTACTAATAAAGACAACAGTGTAAGTATGTGAACTTTGGAATTAGATGAAGATTGGAATCTTAGCTGTAATTTTTCTGCACCTCAGAGTTTTTGTTTGTTGGCTTGTTTTGTTTTTGGTAGTAAAAAAGAGAATATATAAATAAAGTACCTAACAATGCCTAGCACACAGACATTTATTTATTAGTTCCTCCCTATTTCCTAGTCAGATATGATAATTTCTTTCCTACATATTCCAGTGGGTGACCAATGATACAATTATTGTTTTTATTAATTAATATAATATTTTAAACTTTTACCTAATGCTATAGGATGCATAAATAAATTTTTATAAAGTATCTAAGTAAAGCTTGGAGGGAGGCCTAGTAGAAGCCATGTTCTCACTAAGCCTCCTTTTGTACTATGGGCCTAACCAGTTCTTTTCTTCTAAGCCTTCAGGGCCTAAAGGAGCCTAGAGCATTTTGTATTTTGCCCCGAGTGGGATTGGCTGCAGACAGACAGTTTTGAAGTCCTTCTATTGTTCTTAAGCTAAAGAACATTGTCAAATATATGTGCTAGAATATTACAAAGTATGCTTTTCCTGTATATCTTTTAGAGTTGAGTCTTAGTCATCTGTACATACCAAATCGAGTATTTGAAAATATTTCATAGTTTTTTTTTTTAACTCGTATATTTTTCTTATCGTCACTAATTGCTTCTGTCTAACAATAATTACGTCAAAAACTTAGAGGTAAATTTTATGGGTCATTCCCGTACTCCGATGCTTTTTGCCCTAGTTACGAATGAATGAAGCATGTTTTAAAGCATGTGCTGCTGTCTAGGAGGTTCAATGCCCAACTATTCCTTTATTTCTTAGGATTTAAAAATCCCATTTGCAGCTTTGAACTCTTTATTTTGCTACTGGGCTTTTTATTTCTTTTTATTACTTTGCACCCTCGCCTCCACCCCCTTCCGCCATTGTGTATTTAGGTCTTAGTTTTGCTATCGTCAGTGCTGCATACACCCCGAACACTGTAAGTAGCTTATTCTGTCAATTTTGTATTATTCATGTAAATTGTAGCTCTTTTCTTTTTCCATACCTGACTTCCTTAGGCTCTGCCATTCATTCATTTATTTATTTTTTAGAAAAAGAAAATAACCTAGATATTTAAAGTGTCTCCTGAATTTGCCTCTTTCAAGGCCCTTGTAGGAAATGTGCTTCCTCATAAATGAGATTCCTGGCTTGGATGGGAAAAAGGTTGTACCCAATGAGCACACTTCCCACTCCAGGATTCAGGCGACTGGGGCTGCTTCTGATACCTCGCACCACTGGGCTTGTGATGGTTACTTATTACCTGGGAGTGACAATGAATAATAGACTTCTCTTTTCCTTGAGAATACCATTAGAAAATACAAAATTTAAATGTTCTGAGAAAATAAAGTTTAGAGAACCTAGCAAATGAAGATGACCTGATTCAAAATGTCCATCAACTAATTATATACATAATTGATTTCCTATTAAATATCTAATATGATATCAGGAACAATTAAGTTTCATTTAAAGTGACTTTATACTTCCTTTGATATTTAGTTACTTTAGTTAGTTAGAATTATATAGTAGTGGGATTTCTTTCCAGGAGAGGCTGTGGCTGAGGAAAAAATATTTTTAAGAGCATTGTAGACTGCAGGTGGTTGTATCTGCTATTCAAAAGAGAAGGCCTGGGTACATAAAAGCATGCTGGCATCATCAGTGTATGGACAATAACTAGAAACTTAGGAATGAACGAGGGTACAGAGGAGAGAAGGAGTGATAAGAGAAGACAGGGCCCTTACAGACTCCAATATTTAATGAAATAATAAGCCAGTCAGGCATTTTTATTCACAACAGAATCTACTGACTTGTTCCTTAAAATTTGAATATCAGTATGAGAAATGGACTGTAGATACTACAGCTTCAGAATTAATAGATTATTATTTTTTTTCATTTCAATCAAGTTTGAACTCAGTAAAGAAAGAAGATACATTTAAAGAAAGAAGATACATTAGGATACCCTGTTCTTTTGATTATTGTTTTTGATTTTATGTGTATAGTTTTTAATCTGTTGTTGATCTATTTAAGGAGCAGGATTGAAAAAAAAGGCAGAGGAATTTCATTGTTATTTTACTTGGTGAATTGATGTTGAGTTTTCTTAAACTAAGAATTGATTATCTTTTATATCGAAAGAAACTCAGGTGAATGTTTTGCACTACTGAAATTTAGAGGGCACAGTCCTAAAATAGAAACTAAAGTTTTAATTCAAAATGTAGCTTCCCATATAAGTAGTCCTGTCTTCTGAACTTCATGTCTTTAATTGACTTCACTTAGAAGGTAGGTTTTATATGATAGATTTAATTTGATTTTTTAAAATTGACAAAACCTTGCATAGTCTTCCACATCACTAGCATTAAAGAATTATAATTTGTGTCAAAGAGTTGACTTTCCAATCATTAACATACTCCAAAGTCTTATACCTTATTTATATCATACTATCTGCTGGTTCTGATTCAGTCGTAGGTATTATATGTACACTATGCTGGAATTAGGGGACAAGGAACACAATTTACTCCTGGCTCCCGCCGAGCACCTGCCCTTCGGTTAATCCTGTGTCTAGTGGTGAAGATTAAGACCAAATATGGATGTAGATCTCATTTTTGGAATATAATTATGACAGCAGAGGTATTACTTTTATTAAAGTAGGTGACCTTTCCTATCACTCTCTGAATTTCCAGTTCTATTTGGGTACAGTCAGCAGAAATGATGTTAGGATTTATTTAGTCCAAATCTGCCTTTAACTCCAGCTCTGATACGTTGATCTGCATTTCTAAACTCTGGTTTGTGTAAGTTCACTTGTCTGATATAAAATTTAACAAATGTCTGTTAATTGACATTCTCTCATATCTCAAGTACTCTTTATACTGTGAAATCAGCATAATTCACTAACAAGAATATCTTTTTATGAAACTGTTTCAACTTATTGAGAACTTAAAATTTACATAAACTATTAATATATCTTGAATCACTTTAGAAAATTTCACTTTAGTCCTTGATTGGAAAAAATCTCTAGAAGGGATTGATTTGGTTTTATATAACAAAATTTCATTCAGTAAATGTTTAGTGAGGTGAGAGTCTGACGCTTCTGCTTATTAATATATATAAAGTCTGATCTACAACTTTTAAATTTTACTTTGCTATTTATTCTTCAATAAAATAAATAAAGTATGGACTTTTGTGCTGATAAAAAGTATTTCTGCCTGCTTTACCCCTCTTCACAACTGGATGTAATCTCTTAAATGTACCACCATGTGTTTAGACTTCAAACATACTTATCTTACTGTTGTAATACAGCCATTTGTGCCTATTAAATTATAAGTTCCAATAAAGCCCAGGACTCTGGCTAACTCATTATTGAATGTTCAATACCTAGAGGACAGTCTTGCAGCTAGTAGATGCTCAGGAGATATTTAATATTTGAATTGATCGAATTATTTAGTTTTAATACCTCTTCCATGTATAATCAGAACCTGGAGAAGATTGGATACTATAAGGAAGAGGTATAAATAATAGTAGCATTCTCTTTGTATTTTGAAACTACACTCAATTAACAGTATTACTGCAGCAATTTATTCCTAATTTATGCATCCAATGAAACTTCAGGTCTAGTCTAGAACCATGTTATAGCATGGGTCATATCTGTTATATATTATATCAGTTATGTCAAACTTAGACTCAGGGTTGAAAGGGTCCTGAAATGTCATCCATCCCAGCCTTCCATCCACTGATTGAGTTCCTTCTGTAGCAGTGGTTCTCAGCCTTGGCCACCTATTTGAATGGTTTGAGGAGCTTTAAAAATCCCAGTGCTCAAGCCTCACTTCAATCTAATTGTATAAGCTAAAGGTGATTCCAATGTGTAGTTAAGGTTCAGATCCATTATTCTATAAAATCCCTACCAAGTATTTTTCTAGTCTGATCGAACTCCTCTGGAGATAAGCACCTAACTACCAAACTTAAACCTTGTGATAATTCCATTTATTCAAATAGTGACTTCTATAAGAATATTTAAATTATATACTAATTAAATTACATAGCATAAATTGAGCCCACCAATTTCATACTTAACTGTTGATAAACAACACTACAGAGGGAGTGACATTTAAATTTGAATTATCTTCTTTGAAGTAGTATTGCAGCACTTTTGAATGACATTCAAAAGGCTGATCATAAAAATTACTTAAATCATTTACAAATTCAACTTTAGCAGTAATCAAGTTACTCGCTGTGACTCGGATGAACATTCTGCTGTTTTAGAGTATTATGATAATTTTAATCATGTTAATTTTTTGTACTTGGGGAAAGAGAGAAATGATGGGCAGATTATTTTTTGTATTTACCTGCCTGTACCTTGCTGATTTAATACTTAGAATTGTAAGTTAGGTAGGCCCTTTTGGAAATGTGCTATCTTCTTAGGCTGGTTATGTACCAAATAGGAAACTTCAAATATACTGAAAGGGGAATAGCAAAGATTTGGTTTTGTAAATCTGTTTGATTTTAGAGAAGAATTTTTAGAGAAAGCTGTATGTGACCACCCAGAGATACACACACGCTTGTATTCTTGCTTAAGAACTTACTATCCTGAGGCCATTTACTTATATGTCAACTCATTTTGAGTACTTTTGCATTTTCTTTAGGAGAATCTTGGTACTAAAAGTCAGTATCTAATATCACTATTAAATATTCAAGTAGTCTAGAGTCAGTCAAACCTGGATTTGAGTCTCATTTCCATCTCTCCTCACTGCGTGACTTAGGGTAAATTATTATTTTATCTCAGCCTCCGTCTCTCTATTTGTAGAGATAATAGCACATATCTTGTAAGGATGTTGTGAGGATTAATGGTAATTATGTGCATAAATAATAATAGTAATAAAAGTCTCACAATAGCCCTTGGGTTATAGGAAGTATTTCCTAACTTAAATATTTTATTCCACTTCGTTGAGGTTTGACTGACATGTAAAACCCTATACATATTTAATATATACAACTGAATGAGTTTGGATATAAATATATACCTGTTATCATCACCATTAAGGCCATAGACATATCCATCACTTCCCAAAGTTTTCTCTAGCCATGATGATGATGATGATAAAGTTGATGATTATTATTGGTAAGAACACCTAACATAAAATCTACCCTCTTAGAAAATTTTAAGTATGTAATAGGATATTGTTAGCTGTAGACACTAGACTGAATAGTAGATCTCAGAACTTATTTTTCTTGCATGATTGAAACTTTATGCCCTTTAACCATCACCTCCTCGTTCCCCTCCCCATCTCCTGGCAATAACCATTCTATTCTCTGCTTCTATGAGTTTGACTGTTTTAAATTCCACATATAAGTGATATCATGTAGTATTTGTCTTTCTGTGTCTGGCTTATTTCATTTAGCATAATGTTCTCCAGGTTCACCCATGTTGTTGTGAAGGATAGGATTTCTTTCTTTCTTTTTTTTTTTTTTAAGGCTGAACGATATTCTGTTGTACATATACACTACATTTTCTTTATCCATTCATCCATTGATGGATATTTAGACTGTTTCCATATCTTGGCTATTGTGAATAATGCTGCAATAAACATGGGAATACAGGCATTTCTTCGAAATCTCAATTTCAGTTCCTTTGGATGAATACCCAGAAGTGGGATTCCTGGATCATATGGTAGTTCTATTTTTAATTTTTTGAGGAACTTCCAGACTGTTTTCTATATCAATTTATATTCCCACCACCTGTGTTACCAGGGTTCCTTTTTCTCCATATGGCCAACACTTATTATTTTTTAAAAGCAATAGCCATTCTAACTGGTGTAAGGTGATATCTCATTGTGATTTTGATTTGCATTTCCCTGATGATTAGTGATGTTGAGCTCCCTTTCATATACCTTATTGGCCTTTTGTATATCATCAGTATTTCCTAAACAGATTATAATAGTTGTAAATAAACTCTTTTAAGACAGTAGCAGGACAATATTCTCAGTCTAGTTCTGTAGAGAACATCATCTTTATTCTTCTTTATAAAAAACAACCCGCAGACACCATCTTGGATTGTGGTTCACCAAACTGAGTTTCCTATTGAGAGTCCTAATGCTACAGCTCTTGAATGAGGATGAGTCTCTTTAAGGCCATAGAGCACAGGGAATGGTTGAGGTCCTTAGGTTTCCTCTAGGTACCAGGAAAGCTAATTTTTATGAGTGGTACTCTTTGGTCAGCTAAGATCCTCCTAGCATCAGTTTATTGCTAGGCTTCTTGTCTGCTACACGTAGAATTGTCAGATAAAATAAAGAACACCCATTTAAATTTGTTTCAGATAAATTTTTTTTTTAGTATAAGTATGCCCCAAATAGTGCATATTTATACTAAAAATTATTTTATTATTTACCTGAAATTCAAATTCAACTGGGCATCCTGTAGGTTTCTTATTTTTATTTTTTTCTAAATCGGGCAATCCTACCTATATGCTGTATAGGAATATTTTGGGTTAGATGTTAGGCAGCTTTTATCCTAAACTAGAATGGTAGTATTTCTGAATGAAGTAGAGAGACCTACTGCTTAAATAAGTGAAAAGGCTAAATTATAGCATTAAAATGGCTTCATTTGTTGAAATACTATAAATATAATTGTTGCAGTGAATACTAATAAATAAAATTAGACAATGATGACACAAATAGAAGAATGTCTTTCTATTGCTCTAATCCCAAGAATGTAAATCTAAGGTTCTTCCAACTACAAAAATACAGCATATTAAAGAGTGTATGATAGTATAAGTGTATCCTATTTTGAGAAAGTCTGAAGTTAGAAAGGGTTGCATAATGATTTTTCATACTTCTGAATATTCCCATTTTAAATGCATTTGTGCATTTAAAATGTTATGTACAAACATTTTATTTACATGTATTTTAATGTAGCAGTTCCTGATCACACCAAAACATATTGAATTCTCCCTTCTGTGAACTTTTAAAGCACTTACTTTGGTATTCATTCACTCACTCATTCATTCAATATGGCTAAGCATCTTCTATGTGTGAAGAATTGTTCTTGGTGCTGGGGCTATAAAAATAAATAAAGCAGAATCAATGCCCATGGGAAACAGTATAGCTCTGGAAAGAGAGAGGTAATATTGACATTATAATGCAATGACAAGTGTTATATAACAATGGAATGAATTGCTTCTTGATTCACAAAAGTAGCTTCATGAAGGCTTCACTAGATAGGTGACACTGTAATTGGTTTTTCAAGGATGAATAAAAGTTTGTTGGACAAAAAGAGAGTTAAGACCGTTAGAGGTGTAGGGGGAGGGAGAAAGAGAGAGAGAGAGGGAGAGAATGAATGAATTGAATATCCACTCCCAACAACCCAGCCTATGAAAGAACCTGACATAACTTGTTAATTGTAAGAAGATGGTAGAGGGAGAGAGTTTTCTGGAAACAGAGTAGTATGTGTGAAGTTGGCAATTAAGTTTGAAGACAGGCAAGATGAACTGATAAAGAGCAGATCATATCAGGTTATGAATTTTGATCTTATCGTCTAGTCAACAGGGAATTACCCAATGTTTTAAGTCAATAAGACCTAATTGGTTGTCTCAGGAATACATCTGAATGTGGAAGGACAGGTGGCCAGTTGTTGCAGTAGTTTACGGGTGATGACATGACAACATAGGAATAGAGTAGGAGCTGAGAAATCTTGAGTGGGAAACATTTCTAAGAATTATTAGGATTTGAACAATTTTTCTGGATTTTTATTTTTAAATTTTATTTATTTATTCTTGGTGTAGGGGCAGGAAGGTTTGAGGATAAAAGACAGGGATAAGTCCTGTGTGAGTGTATTCGTGTGTTATTTCCCCAGGCTGTAAGGTCATTAGAGGCAGAGATACTCTCCTAAAACTTCTGTTTAAACAATGCTTAATAAATTCTTGGTACATTTAAAAAAGAAAGACAAGATGTGCAAGATGGGCCATATTTGTATACCTGTAGTTTTATTATTTTGAAAAACCTAGTGGGTATTATAGGAATAACCTAGGTTGCATAGTGGAAAATTCATTCTTCATCCAGTTCCATTCAATAAAATAATCCAGGTATGTGATAACATGATCTCATTAAAATTAATCTTTACATTGACTGTCTTCTGCCTTATAATTGTTACCATTTACTTTAAAATGTAATTGTGTATAAGCCTTTTAAATTTTTGATGTGTTAATAAAATTGTTCTTCCCGTTTTATGGTTAAAGACTTCTGCTAGGGAAGTCTGAGAAAGACCAAATCGTGGGCTTTGAATTCATGGCTGTAGTTTTATAGCTCAATGCTTAAGTCATAAATCCTGAGACAAAGAAGCAACAAGCAGTGATGCTAATAGAAGGGCTTTCATATCTATATTACTTTATATAAAAAACAATTAATATACTTATTTAAATATTCTTATACTTTATTTTTCTGTGTAATTTCTTTTTTTGTTGGTTTGTTTTTAATTGGATGACATCTAATGTTATTTAATTGCAAGTTTAGTTTTACATGGGTACATTAAGGTCAGCATACTAGTTGATGAGGTCTTGTGTGAGGTCCTCAGACACCCAGACTCTAAGGCAGCAATGCTTAACCTTGAACAGGTAAAGAGGTATACAGCCACAGAGCAGGGAGAGATGCGACCTTGTAACATCTCATTTGTTAATGACTTCGGCAAGATACTGTGTCACCATGACTCAGCACCACTCACACATTGATTCTGCAGCGTAGAGAACATACAGAAGAGCAAAGCTTGTCTGTGAGATCCAGATTAGTTTGAGACACAGCCCCTGCATTCTCAACAGTGTATCTTTCATTTCTCTGTATCTTTGGCTGCAGTGGGGGAAAGCAGAATGGATCTGGGCAATTTATTTTCTCATTTTTGCTAAGGAGAAGGGGGAGAAGAAAAATGCATGCTGTTCTACTTTTTCTGTGCTGCAGTGGACATGTTGGTTATTGCCAGGAGCCTTTCAGTGAAGGACAGTAACAGAAGAACACCAAAGTGTCTAGAGCCTCCATGTAGCTGAAAAGCCACTTTCTAATGATACCAGCACTCCAGTGTTAGGCTGTGTGACCTGGGCACAGACAGAACAGTTATACCAGTGATCACATGGTTTACATTACAAAGACACATGTGACTAATTTTTTAATGAGGAAACAGATGAGTTCCACCAGTTTGGTGATTGAGAACTCACCATATATTCTTGATAAAATATCTCTGGAACAAATCTTGTGAAACAGCATAATGACTATTGGCACACAAATGGCTGAATTCTCTTAAAGAAAATAATACTCATTGTCGCTTACTCATAATTATTTAGGTCCAGAGGATTCAATTATACTTCAGCTTTTTATGTTATTGAGTTTAGAGATGACAGAGGTTAAGTCACTTCTTACATAGTTCTCTTGGTGAGACAAAAGTCCTAAAAGGTGTCATTTATGGGCCTTTAATATGAACATTAAAAAAGTTAATTGCATTTTCTTTACAAGTGGAGAAATAATGACTAATTTAGAGTAATTATGAAATGAAGTCATTGTATTTATTGTCAGGATTGGTAAATCTTTTAAACAATTATTATTCGTCAAGCATGTATCTTATATCTTAAGTAGAAAACATGATATTTTTGATGGAACTATGAAATAAGCTCAATATGTTAGTTTACCAGGACTTCTGAGGCTTTGAATGTAGAGAAAGAGAAGTTTTGATTGGAGGAAAAAAGACCCCTGAATCTCTCCTGATCACAGTTAAGAAGAAAGAAGTAAAAATAATCCTGATGTTTATTACTCATTTGTATATGGTAAATTTTTTAAATGTATTTTGTTTCTTTTAATTTTGAAAGCAATTTTGTGAGATAATTTTTTTTTTTTGGCTAAAGAGGAAGCAAACTCAGTTGAGAAGGTAATGAAGAACTGACATGTTAAAACACCTACCAAGTGTTAGATACTGTGTTAGAAGCTTAACAAGTATTTTCTCATTTAATTCTCAAAATCAATTTCACTCTTTTGGGTATATAAATTAAGAGTAGTCTAGATTATATTGTGGTATCAAACAGACCCCAAATATAAATGGCTTAATAAGCAAAGGTTTATTTTTTGCTTACACCAAATTCACTATGGTGCCAGGTGACTTTTCAAGGCAATTCTTCCTTGTGGTACTTGGCATTCGAGGCTGAGGGAAGCACCACCACCCCGCACTGCCCTGAGCAAGGGGTCCTTGCTTACTGTGGCAGGGGGAAATTGACAGGAAACTCATACGTGGGTTTTTAAGGCCTCAGTCTGGAAGTTTTACACATTACTTACTTTTATAGCCTGTTGGCTAGAGCTAGTCACATGATCCCACCTCACTGTAAGGAGGATGGGAAATATAAAGAAACAAACTGGATATTACTGGGTCAGTCACAATATTGTAACCCTGTTTTAAAAAAAAGAAGACTGAACTTCAAAGAAGTTAAATCATGTTCCCCAATCATACATTTAAAGATCGGTAGACTTAGTTCTTGAAACTTGGTCTCTCTCAGTCCAAGGAACATTTTTATGCTCTCTACCTCCACCCTTTTACAAGTACTGAGTATTTTGGTTACATGTGGGTTACACGTGGGTTACGTGTGGGTCACATGTGGGTCTGTCTTACCCAACCTCCAAGATGGAGCCAGTCAACCTTGCCTCCTGGTAGCCATGTTTCGTGTAGTTTCCTCCCTCAGTGAATACAGCTGAACTATATAACAAAAATGATATTGCAGAAATGACAAAGTATGACTTTTGAGACTAGGTCCTAAAAGACAGTGGTTTCCTCCTTGTTATTAACTCTCAGATCAGTTGCTCTGGGGAAAGCCAGTTGCCATAATGTGAGGACACTAAGGCAGCTCTATAGGAACTAACATATGGACAGAAGGTGAGGCTTCCTCCTAATACCCAGAACCAATTGGCCATCCATGAGAATGAGCCATTGTGAAAATGGATGTGTCAGCCTATCAGCCTTCAGGTGACTGAGCCCAGACTAAAATCTTGACAGCAACCCCATGAGAGACCCTGAGCTAGAACCACTTAGCTGAGATGCTCCCAGATAATTCTTGACCCACAGAAACTGTGTGAAATGACAAAGTTTGATGTTTTAAGTTGGTCAGTTTTGGGAGTGATCTGTTATGCAGCAATAGATAATAATAGACCTTTTTGGATCACTTCCTTTCATTGTTTTTCCCCTCAACTCTGTGATTCTTCCTACTTACGACTGAATTTTTAAATTAGCTGAATTATGAAGTAGTCCATTTCATACTAATTGGCACACAATACTATGTTAGGAAATTTTAATTAGATAAGTCTTATTATTTAATACAGTAGTTCTAAGCATATTTGATATAAAGATCTGTACTGAAAAATATACTGTGCTAGTTCAGAAGAGAATTTTTGCCATTTATTTTCCAACAAACATGTATTTTTCTACTTTATTATTATTTGAGATTATTTTATACTTTAAATCACATTGTGAAGAAATGTTTCCTTTGTGCACTGCTGAGACTACAAACTGGTGCAGCCCCTATGGAAAACAGTATGGAGATTCCTCAAAAAGCTAAAAAATAGAACTACCTTATGACCCAGCTATTTCACATGAGAGTATTTATCCAAAGAAAACAAAATCAATAATTTGAAACAATATGTGCACTGCTATGTTTGTTGCAAAATTGTTTACAATAGCCAAGATATGTAAGCAATCTAGGTATCCATAGATACATGAATGGATAAAGATATAGTACACACACACACACACACACACACACACACACACACACACACACAATGGAATATTATGCAACAATGAAAAAAAATGAAATCTTACCATTTGCAACAACATGGATGGATCTAGAGGTTATTATGCTGAGCGAAATAAGTCAGACAGAGAAAGATAAATACCATATGATTTCACTTATATGCATAATCTAAGAGAAAAAGAAGAACAAATTAATTGAAAACAAACTCACAAATATAGAGGACAATCTGGTGATAGCCAGAGGGGAGAGTGTGAGGGGCTGGGAGAAAGGAGTGAAGTGTTAAAGAAGTATAAATTAGTAGTTGATAGATGGTCATGGGGATGGGGAGCAAGACACAGGGAATGGAGTCAGCAATAATGTAGTGACTGTGTAGAGACAGAAGGAAGATAATCAGGTGGATCATTTCATAAACTATATAAATGTCTAACTAACGTACTGTGTACTTGAAACTAATAATAAAAAAAAAAGCAGAATCCAACAGTGGAGGGCAGAAAACTATGTATGAGCCTTATTATTCTGGCAGAACTAATGAACCAAATTGTTCACCAAATCTAAATATGAATCACATATGAATCACAGATTTAGTTATGCCCTGGATGCCATGCCTCAATATTTTTATGTGATTATATATTGTTGATACTTAGATTATTAATCAAGGAACATGTTATACTTACAAATATAATGATTTTCAGAAATATATAACCCCAAATACCAGTATGATATATATTAACATATTGTGTGTTTAAGTTTTTTAATTACTCATATTTTACTCTTGAATGTTCACAATCTTTCAGAAATGAGCTGTAAGCTGGGGTCCCAGTGTTTCTCATGGTACCAGGGGAGGAAGGTTGGACATCAGCTTTTATCAGGATAGTATGTGAACTCCTGTAAAAGGCAACTGGATACTATTCTATTCATTTTTCTTAATATTGCTGTTTTGAACTGTTCTGTTAGATGAGAGATTTTTTTTAACAAGAGCCTTTTCATTGGCTGTTCATTTCCACACTCCCCGCATTAGCAGATACTCTGTATATGCTCTAAATTTTCTATCTTGGTTTATTTTGTGCCAGTGGGCAAATGCTGGGAGAGAGAACATCATTTAGTTCAAATAATACATTATTGTTGCAAACATGGTTATTTCATAGAAACATAGCCAAGCCCAGAGAGATAGGTGAATATATATTAAATTCACATATAAAATATTTTTATGTTATATGTACAAACATATAGATATTACATACATGTATGTTTATTTATTCATATATAATTGCACGTATATAACAGTAGTGAAACAGATTTTGAGGTTCAAACATGAGGACCTGACCAAGATACATGAGTCAATGAGAGATGCATTCAAGGAACATCTAACAGATTTTTGGAACCAAATGAAAAGAGAGACTCAAAGATAACTCCAAGATTTCTAATTAAAAGACATACTTTAACCTGTACAGGGATGTGTAATTACAAAATATTTTGATGTACATAAAAATTTTTATTGATAGACTCCAGAGAGGTGGTTATAGCAGGAATTATTATCACTGTTTTGTAAATGAGAAAACATCAGCTCAAAGAATTTTAATTGACTTGCTTAAGTCTTACAGTTAGTAAGGGAAAAAACTGAAATTTGAAAATTTGAATCTGGGTGTTCTGTCTTTAGATATGCTTACGGATTTTACCATTTCCAGAGATTTTTTTACCTGGAGTCCACGGATGACCCTCTGGGATCCATGAAGTGCTAAAATGTCGCACGTATTTGAGTGTATGTGTGAATTTCCCTGATCAAAGGAACCAGACTTTGAGATTCTCAAAGGGGTCCTGACTCAACAGAATGTAAGAACTTTCTTTCTCCCTAGTTACTGTATGGCCTCTGTGACCAAAAGGATGATGAAGTAAGAGGGATGGCCCTACTTAATAATTAGATCCTGGAAAAATGCATTTCTAGAATGGAGGCACCTACTGATGTGAGTAATCTTGAGTGCAGAACAAAGAGAAAAGAGCAAGAGTGTTGGAATTCAGTGAATTTTTAAAGGAAAACTTTTACTTGGGTCTGGGCTAGCTCTGGATTCCAGTTAGGAAAAGAAGTCAGACTTAAGAGCTTAGGCCACATGGGTTTTGTGACTAAGCAAAGGATTTTCAGCTCACCCATATGCATGGATTTTCTTGCCTCTCCTGGCAATTCTCCCATAGACAGTGGATTTTGCACTCTACTGCATGCTGATGATCAACTGCAGATGGATCGAATGGGGAAGTTTGGGTAGACTGTGGCTTCTGACCACTGTCATTGTGGTGCTGTGCATGCTTCCAGTGAGGTGTGAATGCCTTTTGTTGCCAGCAAGTTTAGGTTTTGTTATTAAGAGCCCGTTTCTGCTATTTTATAGCTTAAAGTCCAACGGATCCATTTATACTCCATAAGTAAAATATTAGGTTAAATTGGCAGTATATAGAAATGTCTATTGAGAAGTCCATCAATTGCCACAATTTTTTTTTCTTAGTAGTAGTAAATAGGAAATAGTCTTAAATGTTAAATAGTGAAGAACTAAAGTGATAGGGCTGGAATCTGAAACTGCATGAACAAATGTAGCCTACAGAAGACTGCTTTGGTTGGAGTTACTATGAGTTTGCTAGCAAATTCCTAATGTTGAATTGAGTCCACTATGAAGTTTTGACTTGCTATAAAAAATTCAAAATTATAAGAACAAATGGGCTGAAAATGGTATCAGGGTAAAGCATCCTTGGTTGCTCTTAACGTCAAGCATGGCCTCTTGAAACATGGTTTAAGCACAACTGTTGTTGATCATTTGAGTGTTTACTAAGGAAATCAGTACTGTTACATCAATACAGATGTGCACATTTGTGCTGTTGGCGACTAATTTAAATAGCTTAGAGTAAAATCCAGTGGCACTTACGGCATTTTCCCTGTGATAAAAAAATAATACTGTAATTTCCTTCAGATCCAGGGTATCCAAATGATCTAAAATTGTAAAGACGAGATCTGGTGAAGACAAGAAAGTTGAAAGTGTGTTTGGGACTAAGATATTCATATATAGCTAACCCACAGTCAAGACCTTTCTTTAGGAAAAGATCCACCCAGTCTCTGGTCAGAATACTGCAGGGCATTGAGTCCTATTCCCCTGAAAAGTTGAAATATCTTCCGGCTTAATGTTAAATATGAGAGTAAAGAATCTTTACTATGAATTTGTGGGGGCGGATAAAGAGGAAATAAAACTATTGAAAATCGCAGCAAAACAAATAAAGAGTTCCCAACAGCTTTTAGAAGCAGATGAGAGAGACATCACTTTAAAAAAAGAAAATGTATTTTTTTCAGTTCAAGGAAATGCTTTTTGTTTTTCTTTTTGAAATAACAATAAGCATTCATCTTAATGGCAGTATTATTATCTGGGAAAAGGAGTCTTTTGTAACAATTTAGTTGAGGTGTTTTTGAACACGTAGTGTTCTAATTTGAGCATGTACAGAACCTACATTTTTATAGCTCTTTACAGTTTTTGAAGCTCTTTGAACATTTATTGTCTCATGGAATAGGCTGGAGTCCTATTTCTGATTTCCCAGTTGACCTACCATGTGAAATGCAGAAAATTGCTAACCGTCTCCCAGAATCACTTTCTTTTTCTTACACGGTGAAGAAATTAATGTCATCCTCAGTGAGTGGGGTTTTAAATTAGTAAGACTATGTTTTCTCTATAAATAGATTAGCAACCACAATAACTGAAGTTCACAATTAACTGATCTAAATGTCAGCTAACCATTTACTTTGAGTTTTGGAGTGTGTTAATTTTACATATGATTAGGAAAGTTTGGTGTGGAATTACATTTCAATATTTCTGATATTTAAATGTTTTTCTTTCACATGTATGTATCTCTTAAAATAACTAATTTTTATTGTATTTTGTGTGATGATAAAGTATTATTAAAGTTAAATCAACATATAGTAGATTAAAAAGCATTATGCCTTAATGGCTTAGTTTTCTTAACATGCCCATTATTTTTAATTTTATGTAAGATAAATCATTTTGTTTTTCAACCTCAGAAATTAATGTTTTCTGCTTCGATTTAGTTATCATGGAAGTGTTATTTTTCTTCAGAATATTACTAAAGATAAGTCAGTATTTTAATTATTTTTAAAAATTTTACATTGTGATATAGTTATTTAAAGTTTGACTTTTCCCCTATACTTGTATAAATGGATGTCAAAATAAAATCGTATTTATTTCTTTTGGTGATGAATAAAATAGCAGTATGGGCAGCATAGTTTCTGTTCTCAATAAACTCATAATTTGATGAGGAAGAGAGAATAAACATACTTATTGAACATGTAAGTACTATGTTAACAAAGTGCTATCGCATATAGGCAGAACAATTGATTTTGCCTGGAGGCAAGATTAAGTGACTCCATATCATTCTGTTCATATTTCAGTTATCTTATTGATAATATTTTATTATAATGAGTAAAATTTCCATCTCATCTGCTCAGTATCTTAGGGCAGAAACACTCTTATTTATCTCAGTATCTCTAGTTCTTACTTTGCTTTCTGCTCATTAAATATGTTTTGAATGTAGTTTGCTGCGAAGAAGTTGGGAGAGCTTATAGAGGAGATAACATTTATCAAATGAAATAATATTCAAAGCAATCTTTGAAGAATGAGGAGGCAGGAAAAGGGGGCAGAATAGAGGTTAGGAGGGAAATTCAATTCCAGCAAAATCAGGAAGGAATGAGAGTTTGAAATGGTGATTTAGGGTGGGAGAGTGGCTGGAAATGGTGGTGAAATAGTAAACTCAAGCCTTGACAATCATGGTAATTAATTTAGATTCTTCTAGAAACTGGTCATTTTAGATTAGTTTTTAGAAATAGTGAGGAAGCTGCTAGAAGCAATAACTCCAGAAAGCAGACCATAGCAATAGTCCACATAAGAAGTCCTGAACTAAGGCAGTGACCGTGGGAATGGAGAAGAGGACCCGAATTCAAAGAGACAAAGAAGCCTGCAAGAGACTGAGCTGCTGACACCATTAAACTACCCTGGAGTACTTACACTTGGACTCTTATTTGAGAGATATTTGCTTTAGTCATCCAGAGTTCAAAATAGTAATCAAAGCTAAAGGTAAAAGTTTGGAAATCAGTTATACTTGAATTCATAGTTGAAACCATGAGAATAAGTTTGCACTGGAAGAAAGTGTAGCACTAGAAGAGAAGAGAACCAAATGCTGGGGTACATCAGCATTTAGAGGGAAGGCAAATCAAGAATGGGCAGCAACACATGCAGAGAAAGCATAGTTAGGGACTTGGAGGCAAAGAGCAGCATTTCTAGGCGTATATAGCTTTAGGTGTCAGATGCTGCAGAATTTTTGAGAAGAATGAGGATTGAGAAGAGGTCATTGGATTTGGGAACTAGAAAACATGATTGATCTTGGAGGCAGTAGTTTCAATCGAATGTGGTGGGTAGAAGCTGGATCATAATAAGTCTCTGCAGAATAAATATGAAATAAGAGGTTTGACTGTAAAGAGAGTGTTTAACATCATAGTTTGTAGACTAAAGGAAAATTCAGGGACATAGTAACCAGATGCAATGTGGGGTTATGGATTGGATCCTGGTTTGAAGAAGCCATCTATAAAAGACATTTTAAGGACTTTTGGAGAAAATTAGAATATGGAGTAGGTATTAGATGATACTAAGGAAATTATTTATTTATTTATTTTTTAATGTCTACAGCACCTGATATTCCTAGGTGGTCTCCCCTCCAAGTACTAACCAGGCCCGACCCTGCTTAGCTTCCAGGATCAGAAGAGATCAGGCACGTTCAGGGTGGCATGGTCATCGACAAAAATTACTTATTTTTTATGTGTAATAATATTAATTTGAATATGTAGAAATGTTATTAAAATTTTATACCAAAGAATTTAGGAGTAGAATGTCCTAATATCTATAATTTCCTTTAAAATGCTTCAATATGGAAAGAAAGGGATTAAAAAAAATGGTAACATGCCAAGATTCCCACTCAGAGCTCTAAGTAAGCAGTGGAAACCTTCTGGGTTAGCTGGTTAATGTTTAAAAGCATTCTAGTGATCCAAAATCCATTGTTCCTTCATTGCTTCTAGTTACTTCCTGCTAGTAAGCACATAGTAAAAGAAGTCAAGTCATGTTAGAGAGTTATCTTATAGTTTCTTATAATTTCGATATGCATCTAACTTTTTGGAGACTTTTCCAAAGGGTTTATAATAACATACAAAATATCATAACCATAATTAATTAAATTTCCCCTTTCATTTTCCTCCCTATATTATTTTTATTTCCATTATCCCTGGATAGAGGGTGGGAAGCTCAAACAAATGATGTTACCAAAAGTCTGAGAGTAGAGTTGAGGGCTCTTTTCCACTATCTGCAGTGGAGCCTTTGTATTTACTTGAGGAAATGGCTTGAAATAAAACCTTAGAGTGTAAACAAACCTTGAAGGTTCTCCATTTCTCATCTGACCTTGCCTCCTTTTCCTAACCCTTGTCCTCTGCAGCTGCCTGAATGTGGATCTGCTGATGGATCTAATGGCTGAGCCCACGCACTTCAGACTTGCCGTCTAGTTGTGCTGCCATTGAGATCCAGAATCTTGTGTGTTAGGAAGGACCATGTAGTCTCGACTTCCAGCCCTCTCTGTTGTCCCTTCTCATCTCCACTCTCCCCTTGCCCACTGGCCCTTAAAATAGAGTATTTGTTTTCATCTCAATTCTGTAGCCGGTCTCAAACTCTCCTGCCTTAAGATGAATGCCTTATTCTGAACCTCGCTTATTTTGCTCATACCTCAGTGTTCTGTTGTCTTGCTATTTCTTAATTTTTTTGGAAGCAAATTCTGTCACACCTTCCTGTAGTGCTTGTCTGTGAGTGTGCCATTAAAGAAAATCCATGATCCACACCAACTCTGCTTGAGTATGAGGGCTGCAATTTCTGATGCTAGTTTGTATCTTCTGGCACCATTTCCTAAATCATTTTGGAGCCTGCATGCTTTGGACATTTTGGTTGTCAGCCTTTGGAGTCAGGTTAATTTCCTGCCTTCTCCATGCTGTCTTCCTCAAATCTGTGTCACCTAAGTAAATAGTGTTCTACCTGTTCTCGATTCGCTTCCTCTCCTGGGCCACAGATAAATGTAGATGAAAGTGCTGAGTATTTGGCATGCTGTTGAGGATGACACTTGTTTTCCTTTGGGACTTTTCTGATTCGACTGTCTACCTTGAAATAGGATGCCCTCAAAAGAGCATGTTAATTAATATGGCAGTGTTTTATAATTTATTCTTTATTTTATAATCAAGACACTGAAATATTTTTCAGTAAGTTTGTTGTGGAGGTCTTACACCACTATCCTTCTCTTGTTTTCCCATTGTAAGTCCTCTAAATCAGATAATGATGTAATTTGACTGAGATGTTTTAGAGTTACCTTCCAATGTAGCAGCAATCTAATATCCTCTTTGCTTTGTAGTTTGTGGCCTAGGTTCAGAGGTCATAAGTAATGTCCTGGTGTTCATGGTCTATTTTCTGCATCACTTATTCACCAGATAGCCTCTGTGCACAATCAGAATGAACTTACCTGCTGATGATGCAATTGTGTGTGTGTACGCCTATGCGTGTATGGTGTATAACATTTAGAATGGCATATATAGTGGGAACTGGCTTGGCAAGACATGAGAACATAAAGAATCATATTTCATGGGGGAACAAAAGTCTGTATAAAGAGTCTTCTCAGAGAGGTATGAATGGTTGGCCAGGGGTGTGGTCATTTTTCTTCTTGAATTGACTTCCAAAGATGTTTGCATTATCATCTCCATTTTTTTCTCTACATACTGGAAGATACTACCTATTATTGATAAAAACTCTTAGTATTTATAATTTCATCTTGTACTATCTTTTGGGATAATAAGTTCACTCAGTAACTAGCACTGCCTGGAATTTCGTTTGTTTTAAATTAATCTCCCTAATTTTTAAAGGATGTAGACAATCTCTATCACTTTTTTTTAACCTTCCCTTCTTCATCCATAATAGAAAGAATTCTTAATCAAGATACTTTAGGCCAAAATGCTTGGTTTTATTTGCCCACGAGTAGATGCAACCAGTGTACTTTTGGGGCAAATAGTTTAATTATTTTCCAGGTTAGTTTTTGAATCTGTAGAATGTTCTTAACAAGATCTTATAATTGTATCCACATGTAGTCTGTAAATATGATATAAAGAACATGCTATGTCATGTTCTTTAAGATGGTTTTAAAATCACCATAAGATGACAAGAGGCCTCATCTTGATCCCCCTTCAAACTAAGTTTTTATACACAGTTCATCTCTTTTATTTTTTTGTGCATGCTAAGATACTGCTTTAAGAAATATTACTTTTTGGTAATTAAAAGTGAAGTTAGAATGGCTGGAGAGACACAAATGGATAATCAATCCATTTTTTAATGTTTTATAACTGTTTCCAATATTTATAGCTCTTCAGCTTTGTTTTAAAGACATCATTGTATTTTGCATTAAAATGACATTTTTATTTAAAATCCAGTCTACTCACTCACTGTGTATTCTGTATACTATAACATTTTATTTCATTGTATTTAGAGGACCAGAAAAATTATAAATGTCGAAAAGTAAATTATTCACCCTGAGGACTGTTTATTTTTTCATGTAAAGTTGATTTGGGTTTATTTCTTTTCTAAACCACTATAGCAGTTTCCCAATGGAATTATGTTTAGATTTTTAGAAAGTTAACACATAAGGGATGTGAATTTTATTTTTCTACACTGATTTAATGAGCTTTAGTGAAAGTCAGAGAGAGTCATGATGGAGGAAGTTTTTTATGTAATCAATATGTTACTGAAAATATATCGATGGACAAGATTTTTGTTAAAGATTCATATTTCAGCTGTTTTATGGAAAATCACTATTTAGAGGAAACCAAAGGTTTTAAAATTAGAATAAATGGCAATTTTCAAAGGCAAATAACCAATTTTTTCTGTAGTTTAAGTTTTGCCTATTCAAAATAAGAGTTGCCTGATATGAGATATTACTATTAAAATGGAAACAATTGAATTGCTGTTGGTGAAAAACCTTTCATTCTGATATCTCTGCTCACAGGATTCTTTGGCATGTAATTGGTGGTAAATTTTATATACATCTATAGATATGTACATCTTGCTTTAGAGAATGATATACCAGACCTTGAGGGCTGTGTACATGTTTCTCTCTGAGGTTGGCTAGTCTGAGACACTTATAAAATGGGTACAATCTTGAAACTAATACTAAAATAAAATTAAAAAAAATAGTCATGTAGATGTTAAGTGCAGATAGGGAATATAGTCAATAATATAGTGCCAGGTGAGTACTAGACTAATTATGGGGATCACTTCGTAAATTATATAAATGTGTAACCATTATGCTGTATGCTAGAAATTAATATAAATTATATTGAATGTCAACTGTAATTGAAAAGTGAAAAAAAATCAAATAAAATGGGTACAATCAGTGAGCCCCATCTTCAAAAATACTCCTTTCCCTGCTCCTGCGCCTGTTGGTATAAAGACAATAACACTAGCAAAAAGTGATGTTTATTGAACACTTATGTTCCATGCATTGTTCTATGTTTTTACACTAACTCATTTAAATCCCACAATGTCCCTAGTGTTGTCCTCAGTTTACAGGCTCTGAAGGCAGAGAGAAGCAATTTGCTTTAAGTCCCTTAGCTAATAATGGGTGGGTTCAGGTTTCAAATTTAGGCAGTCTGACTGTGGAACAGTCACTTTCAATTGCTACCTTGAGTGGCTTTCTTGGCAGGGAGAATGAGAATTCCAGAATGAAATAGTATATTCTATTTCTGGACTTGGGCTATGCTGTTGTTGGACCTTCTCTGTATCATGTTATCAGTGCCCACGTACAGAGTAGTGGCCTGTAATGTTCATCAATTTATCTTTCTCCAGTTTTCTATTTAAAATCTGTTATGACATCACTTCAAGTAGTAAAACTGTTTTGTGAAAAGTTCTATAAATAATAATCTTGAGCGAGTGACTTCTAAGTGGCAATAGGATTGATGTCTAGGAGGGATGGGGCCATTGTGCTAACTCAACGGTTATCTGTTCTGTCTGAAAGTGGCATTAAATGGAACAAAAATCTTAGGACTAAATTAGTCTGCAGATAGTTCATTATTGCATTTTGTTGAATTGGTACAAGAATTTTCTGTAATTTTTATAAAAAATAATTTTAAGGAAAAATTATATATTCATATATATTATTGTATTTAAAGTATCCTATACAATATTTTCAGATTCTGAAGATGTAAACTACAATGGAGAATATGCTGTCAATAAATAATAATTTTTTTAACATTAGAGAGTAGAGCTATTTAAAATTCTCTTCTTTCTATAGAATAATCATGTTTGTCTAATTTCTAGAGGATGTGCAGATTGTGTTAATTAAGGTAGTGATTTCACACATCCTGTCTCATATAAGAGGGGGCTTTTAAATTGGCCTTAAGTAAGCATTCTTACTATATCTCAAAGCTCTCAACTTCCAGCCAATGATGTATATACTTCACTTTCCAGGAATCACCATCTGGAGAAGGCCTCGGGTACATAGCAACACCCTGTTAAGTTTGGACTTATCCCACTGTCTCATTCTTTGGAATATGTCACCAGAATCCAAGCACCCTTAGACAGAGCACTTTGGTATTTTTATACCTGTGAAATATAAAGATTGTGCAAATTTCATTGAAAATTTGTGCTAATGAGACCTACAAAGCCAAATACATTTGTCCTTTCCCACAATCTATGTAAGTTCATAACATACTTTATTAGAATCCATGTTAGAAAACATGTGAGTCCCTTGTTCCCTTCTTACTGGTTTTGCTACTTCCATCATTTGTCACTCATTGAAGAAACATTTATTGGGCATCTTCTAAGTAATAGGTCTTAGATAGCATGATTACAAAAGTGAAAAGACATGCTTCTTGTCCTCAAGGCAATGAAAAAGGCAAAGAGTTACATTACAATGAAAAAAAGGCAAAAATATATGTAGGAATACAGGTCAGTGATGACCCATAGAAGGGTGTGGTCAGTTGTGGCTGAGTTGTGAAGAGGGGTCAAGGAAGTTAAGTCTTGAAGGATGAGCAGATTTTACTAACTGAATGAAAAGGAAAAGGCTTCATCTCCAAAGAGGTGTGTATTCACATGTTATGTAAGGGAAACAGCAAATGATTTTTAAAACAATATTGATTTAAGTGTATACCCCAGACATAACTGGGATGTAAAGCTAAGGGCAGGGGGCCACTGGAAAGGCACCTAGAAAAGAAATTACAATGAGGCCAAAGTAGTCCTTGTGTAACTATGAAATTGAATTTAGACTCTGTCTGGTGGGTGAATTGTCGTAGTTGGCTTGGGCTGCTAGGACAAAATACCATAGATTGGGTAGCTTAACCAACAAACATTTATTTCCCACAGTTCTGGAGGCTGAGAAGTTCAAAATCAAGGTCCTGGCAAGTCTGATGTCAGGTGAGGACCCACTTTCAGACTCGTAGACAGCCACCTTTTTGCTGTATCCTCACATGGCTGAGAGAGAGATCATCTCTTTTGTGTCTCTTCTTATAAGGGCATTAATCCCATTCATGAGGGCTCATCATCATTACCCAGATTACCTCCCAAAGGCTCCACTTTCAAATACTATCGCACTGGTAATTAGGGCTTTACCATATGAATTTTGGGGGAACACAAAAATTTAGTCTATATCAATGTGGAAGCCACAAAGAATTTTAAGTAGGTGACATAAATTTAGGTAAATCTCTCTAACTATAATGTGAAGAATGGATTTGAAATGTCAAGAGTGAAAGAAAGGACCAGTTAATTAAGAGACTATTACAATTAATAGTCCAATTGGGAGATGATAGATTCCTAAATTTGGGGATATATTGAAGAGATCTATACAGAAGAAAGTAGAGTAAGGGATTATTGGTGATTGCCAATCACCAATGTGAAAAGGAAGCTTGAATTCAGGGTGTTCGTACTAAGGGGCACTCGAGAAAGAGTTTTGTGGAAAAAGGTTAGGACATTTGAGTCTGAAGCACTTCTGGGACTTTTAGGTGAAGGTTTTCATAGGCAGTTGGATATCTGTGTCAGCAACTCAGGAATGGCAGTAGGCTGGGGGTTCACCTTTGGGAGTGATCGCATTGAACTGGTATTGAAGACATGGGAATTGACAAGACTACTGGAGAAAGCACTTTAAATGAGAAGAGAAGGAACCATACATACAACCCTGAATAGCACCAATAGTGATGTTCTGGACAGTGAAGATGAGCTAGCAGAGATTGAGAAAGAATACATAGAAGGACAGAAAAAGAAGCAGTTTAATAGCAACTGGAATCTTATTATTCATGTTTTCATTATCTGTGTCTGATATTTTTCATGAGTCAATTACACTTTCTTACCAGGTATATTGCTTTTATTTTTAAATATATTGATTTTTGATTCCTTGTGAACTAGATAGTGGACTCCAGTTATTTTAGGGAAGGCACTTTAGAATTTGGACCATACTTTCATGTGGTATTTCTAGAGGAGGACAAAAAAATCTAAACTCTTCTGGTTCAATACACCTTCCTTTCCTCCAGGACAGGAGATATAGAAAAAGGGAGTGGGAAGGAGGTGGGAATTAGAGCAATCTATTATAAGGAAGATATTTTAAGAGAAAAAGTTTTATTGTTCTTTTACCAGCTATGTTTTAAAAGAATACCTAGATTGTGATCACTGATGGCTAACAATGCACTTGTAGTAGTGTATGAGTTAATGTAGATAAGGTTTATGAGCTATTAAAACAATTTGTTCTCTTAATAGTTAAAATTTCTTCCATATTTCCATTGGTTAGTCATCAAATCCTGTTATTTTCTATAGAAGTCTATTGGTATTCTTTAGTTATTTAAATTTTTAAATTAAATTGTTGGCTTAAAGTTTTAGAGATGTGTGTATATATAGATATAGATATTCTGATTGGATATTTTATAATGGCAAAAACTATAACCGTTTAGCTTTTAACAAGTTTAGAAGATTCAATATCACATTATAATATTTGGGAACTTAGAGAAAAGCTGTGTTTTAAATATATGCTTGCAGGTAGATTACAGCACGTGTTTTCCCCAGTGGAAATAACGTCATAAGTGGGACTTAAAGTCAAACCTTGCCAACTGTGATGTTTTGAAATATATCCAGAAATTCTTTGAGACTTCCAGCGGTGGAACCTAATTCCTCTCCCTTTCGTGTGGGCTGGATTTAGTGTCTTCTAAGGAATGAGAAAAAGAGCAGAAGTGACTGAGTGTAACTTCAGAGACTAGGTTTTAAAAGGCACCTCAACTCCTTTTTTTCCCTTTTCTCCTGGATTACTCTCACTGAAGGAAGCCAGCTGCCTTTGGACACCCAAATGGCCTATAAAAAGGCCTCTGTAGTGAGAAATGGGGGCTAAAAAAGCTTGTGAGTATGCCACCTTGGAGATGGACCTTCCAGTTCCTGTCAAGCCTTAAGGAGACCATAGTCCTGGTTGATAACCCAAGTGCAACCTCATGAGAGACCCTGAGCCACTGAGCTAAGCTACTCCTGGACTCCCGACCCATAGAAATGGTCGGATAATAAATGGTTGTTGCATTAAGCCACTAAATTTTGTGGTAATTTGTTACCCATAACTAATACAACTACCAAAAAACCTGTTTAACCAGTTGAAACACTCTCTCAAGATTTCCCCTTGAAACACTGTTTAAAAATATGATTTTAAGCAAAGTAGACATCATAGAATTTTTTAAAGAATATGATTTGAATACATTTTTTGTGGGGGGAGAAACTACATTTAACGAGAGAAAAAGGAGGAAGGAGATGGGCTTTTTAATTTTTTTTAAGATTCTAAGTGGGAATTTTGGTGACTTTTCAGTTTTAAATTGAGTATAATTTTATTACATTTGTGACTACTTTTACAAAATTTTACAAAAATTATGTTTTTTTTTTGATTTGCATATTGAAGTGTTATAATGAGAGATTAAGAAGTGAGAGAGGAAGAATGATGATCTTGAGGCAAGAGTTGAAGAGTTATGTGAAGGAAAGAAAGAAGTTGAAGAAAGTATGAGAAAGAAGTAGAAGCCATTTGGCAGCCAGTGTTGAAAAGCAGAAGAGTGGAAAACACAATGCATGCAAATCCATTTGAAAAAGAACAAAAGTGATTTTAATACAGATACTTCCACCCTAATAAGAGGAGAATCCATTGTTCTCTGTGGCAAGTTAGGTTTGAAAGACATTGAGTTTACTGTGGTGAGAGTATGGCCACTGACCATTCATATGTAGAAACCTTGCTTATGAAATATGGCTGGATCTTATACCACGTCCTACTTCCCTTGTAAGCTGTGTTATGTCACCTAGCTTCATTCAAACTTCCATATTGTTTTATAACTGAACATCTGGATTGTTGTCACAAATATTTGTCAGCTGACTGATTGTCTCTTTCATGTGTTCTGTATAAAGGCCAGCTCGATTTTTGCTAAGTGCAAAGAGGACTTTCTTGTCCTAATAAGTTCTGCAATTTGTGTAAGTTAACTGTACAACATAGGAAAATAAAGTTGGTTAAAAACGAGAGACATTAGAATTTCTACCTGTGCTGAAAATGTAGAGATGAATCTACCTTGCAGCAAATGAGCTCAAAGGATAATTTCTGTAGTGCTCATAGATACTTTCTTCAAGACCTTTGGAGAGGTGAATTTTTACAAAGGGTTCTGGTAGCCTTTTGGGGCAGCCTCTGCTCAGATAAAAATGATTGCTGACAAATTAAATTTCCTGCTGCATGCTGTCACAGAGGATTTTGGTAAATATGGTATTAATTCATTGCTAATGAATATTTTCACAAATGTGATTTTAATAGGTTACCCATAGTGTGTATTGACTCCTCTTCATTCTCCTCTCAGGTTTATATCTGAAAACATACACACATATACATATATATATTTCCTTAGTATCATTTAGTATTCACTCTGAAGGAGAAAAATAGGGTCTGTCACTTCTATGCAAACTGATGATTAGTGGAAATGCTATTTATAAAATACTTTATAGGTTTATTGCATCAAGATTTTCCATAGAATACTCACAATTTATCCTACTTTAACTCAAACCTGTTGGTTCATAATATTTATATTTAGGTAAAACCAAGGAACCAAATATCTTCAGAGGTTTTAAAAGTTAAAACTGTTTCTTTAGAGATATGCATTTTATTTTATCTTCATAGATTGAAAATTTACAGATTTTTATGACTCCCCCAACAAGTGGCATTATTACAGGAGCTATCTTTTTATGTTTATACAACATGTTCAAGTCAGAAAAAAATGAAGTGCTAATAACATGACATCAGTTCTCTTTTGGGAGTTTTAAGTGGTAGAATGAATGTTTGCCTTGGAGAGGCAGCTGAGAGGGTTTTGTCATCTGACAAGCCATATACAATTAAGATGAATAGATAGAAGGCAGATATGGAAAAGTTTAAGTATAAAGGAGAATTGACTATACAATGGAACCAAGATTTCACAAGCTTTAGCAGAAGCAGTTTGGACTGGAGGAATGGAGGGACAAATAGACCATGTTTGGTATGAATTTAGTTCCCAGGGCAACTGATCTATAGCAGAGTTTCTCAACTGCAGCACTACTGACATTTTGGACGAGACCATTCTTTTCTTGTGGGGGGATGTATGTCCTGTATGTCGTAGAATGTTTACGAGCACCCTGACCTTTACCTAATAGTTGGCAGTAACACCACTCCATTCCCCAGTTTTGACAATAAAAAATATCTCTCACTTTGCTATATGTCCCCTGAGCAGTGAAGTAGCCAAGTTGACAACCGCTGGTAGATAAAAGCCTGTAGGAAGCATTGTATTAGAATGAAAACCTGTGTTTAAAGTTACATAAGGGGAGATCATTGAGGAAGAAGTAACTTTTTGTGCAAAAGGAAACTCAAAGGCCCTTTGACTGATATGGCCACCTACAAATCCAACTTCCTGTGTAACTGCCCAGACCTGCTGGGGGGTTTTACTTAAGTTTCATGGTATCTTCTTGGCTGTTAACTTCTAGAGTAGTGGTCCCCAAATCTGAATGTGCATCAGAATCACCTGGATGACTTATTAAATCATTGATTATTGGGCCTCTAGAGTTTCTGATTTAGTAGATCTCATTCAACAGCTCTAAGAGCCTGAGAAAGGTTTTTGCATTTCTAAAAAGATCCCAGATGATTCCGTTTCATCACAAAGAGACCATATTTTGAGAACCAGTTTTCTAGAAGAAACAACCTTTGGATTTATCTGGCATTAGATCTTTTTTGATTACCACTGTGACTTTTTTTTTTTTTTATGCACAGGCTTGCTACTTTTAGATTTTCTTGTTTACATTTACTCTTTCCATTTAATATTTGCATTGTTTACTTCCAATGCTCCTTAATTGTCTTTCTTAAGTCACATTCTACACTAATGGATGAAGGGAAGTAACCTCTTCTTTCTTTTACTTCTCTCACTGGCCATTTTTTTTGTCTTTGCTTCAAGCCACATGGGATTCAGGTTCCCTCATGCTGTATCATGGACCATCTCCCAAGGTCACCCATCTTTCAGGACATCTGTGCTTGAAGGATGAATTACATATACCACGATTGTCAAAAATCTGGGATCACTTAGTATTTGCTATCCTGTTTTGACTGTAGTTAACACATTTTTAGGGAATATCTGACTTTTAGATCCTTTTCTAAGTGGTAACTGATTTCCTGGAACTCATCTTTCTACAAGGGACATTTGAATTATTTTGCATAAATATATAATTTTAACTTGTCCACATCAAAGCTTATCTGTGAATTTCCTGCCCACTCATATATCCTCATGAAATTTCCTTATCAGATTATATTTATTACCCGGTAAATATTACTTAGGGTCATAGATATAGATAGTGTTGTGTTCTTATGGCTTGACTAATAATAAAATTGACACGAGACCAGATTAACAGGAGAAAAATCGTCGTAATACATGCACATGGGAGATCATAAATGAAGCTCAGAGAAATGATCGAAGCTGGCAGCTATTTATTCTTTTATGGAAAGAAACAATAAATTTGTGAAGAATTGACACGATGAAGAAACCTAGGTTTGGATGCTCATTAGCAAAGAATCTAAGCAAAATTTGAGCTTGTGTAGTAAATTAGTAAAGGAGTAAAAAGTTTTTTATACAGGCTTTTGGCTCTGAACTCTAGTGGTAAGGGTGCCATCTTCTTCTGCTCTGCCCCCAGAGCAAGGGGAGCACTTTTCACAGGGTAGATTTTTTTATTTCCTGAATTCAAGGAGACACTGGAGGGTCAATGTGTCCTTCTTGCAGTGGTTGTTTGTCAAGCGACTTTAATTCAAAGTGATCAATATACCGTTGTGGGATATTTGGGGGCGGCATGCCCTGGGCCCTGACAATTAGCCCTCAGGAGCCCATCACTGTCTATATTTTTATGTGTCAGTTCCTTTCGCTGCATGTTGATAATGAATTCCCTGGCCATGACAAAAGAGAATCACATGATCCTGCAGAAGAGGAAAAAATTATTTTTTCTACCCTTCTGAGTGTTAATAAAAGACAGATTTTAACAGGAGAAAAACGAACAAGTTTATTAATATGTATGCATGAGAAACAGGAAAAAAAATGAGTAATTTCCAGAGGTAGATTAAAATTCAAACTTAAATACCATCTCAATAGGGCAAGATGAATGAGCCCTCAGAAGAATATGTGGAAGATATGATAGTGACAAAATTTTCCTGCAGATAGTGTTGACTTCTAGTCTTCTCTCCTGTGCCAAGTCAATCCTCTCTGATGAAACTCCAGGAAAGGGGATTTATGATAATTGAGTTCCTTTTGGAAAATCTGCCTTTAAGCAGAAAACTTCTCCCTGAATTCGCTGTTTTGCAAGTGCTTAAAGCTCAAAATAATCAATATACCAAAGCGACATATTTTGGGGTGGCATATTCTGATACCTTTCAATCCCATTTCAATTTTGGGTCAAAAGTAACCTATTTCCTCTCTAGTGCCACATGGTTTTCCTAGACCTGATCCCACTTATGGAGCTGACCCCAGTGAATCACCATAAGCTGATAATTCCATCACTTCAGATCTTGAAATATGCTTATTTTAGGTGTGTTTCGTGACTGGGGCAATTGGATTGCAAGCACCATTAGAAATGATTGCTTCTTAAGCAGCAGTGAGAGAGGACTTTATATGATTTCTGCATCAGGAACTTTTTGCTCCCACATTCTCCAAAACCGCCTTCCACTTTTACAAAGCTCTGCCTCCTCTTTGCCAAGCTAACTCCTGGTTATACTTCAGGTGTCAGCTAGCACGTGACCACCTCCCCACCTGAGAAGGGTCCTTCCGTGACACCCAGGCCAAGCCACCCTGACATTTGCTCCCAGAACACCTTTCTTTTTCAGAACACTTTGCACAGAGTAATTATTTATCTGTAGCAATATGATGAATAACTTGCCTGTGAATTTTCTAAGGATTATGTCTGTTTTTTGGGTCACTATAATTCCCTGCTTAGTGCCAGTTGCCTAGAAGGACCTTCATATTTAGTGACTGGTGGATTTATTCATCCTGTCTGCTCTCTGGAATAACACTAAAAAAAAAAATAGAACCTTGCTTCTAAACTTTCCCACTTGTCTGTTCACGATCATATGTCTCCTCTTCTTTTTTCCTCATTGTTTTAATTCTTTAAGCGCTGATTAGAGAACTAAGTTCCTTAGCTTTTCTTCATAGGATGTGGTCTCCAGACCTACCATCCTGGCTACTTTCTTCTGGATGTTTGGTTGGACATCGTTTTCCGGGTATCAGTGCAAAACACATGGAAGTGTTCTTTCTTTCTATTTGAACATGAGCCTTCTCTAATACACATCAGGATTGCTTTAATAATTTTAGTACCTGAGTCACACTGCTGACTAATGCTAAATTTCTAATTCCTGCAATGCCTCAGCTATTTGCATGATGCATTTTATAAGATAAGTAATATATGACCACTATAAACAACTAGAAAGTTCAGATGAAAAGAACAATAATTTAAAATTATCAGTGCTGTCACCCAGAAACATCCAGTGTTAAAATTTTATAAACTTAAAGAGTTCCCTATAAGCTGTCTGTATTGATTAGTACATTTATATATATGTATATATGTATGTGTGTGTATCATGAGCTCATAGGTTCATTTTATATATATATATATATACACATTTATATATGGCTCTGCACACTCGTGTATTATGATGTCTCTTCCTGTCAGTGAATATAGTTCTGTTCTGCCTTAGGAAGCAATGTGCTTAGTGGTTATGAATCCAGGAATTGAATTCAGATAGACCTGAGCTCTATATCCATTACTTACCAGCTGTATGACCTCGGGTAGGTTCCTTATCCTATCTAAATTTCAGCATATAGTTATATAATATATTAAAATTTTAATAGCAATATAGTTCCTATAGCTAATACAGCATTTTGTTTTATGGATATATCAACTTACTGCATCTTTAGATTAGGTCTCCCTTATACTACAATTTAATTTTGAATTCTGAAACTGGATTTTATGTTTTTAAACTTTATCTTGTTGAGTTTGGCCCAATATTGGGAATAATTTTAAAGTACTTTTCAATCCTTATATCTTGGATCTGTGTGTCATATACAAATTTGATAATTGGATATTTCATCCAATTATAAATAAAAATGTTAAACTTAGTAAATACAGTAGTATTGCCTCCTCCCATTGTCCTAGGGATGTTAATCCACTAACCAACAGACTTTGGTTAACATTATTGAGCACTGAATCAATCAAACTAATTGATATATTCCTAATCAGTTTCTCTCTCTGGTCCCAAGGAAGGGAAAGAAATCCTGCCAGAAGCCTTGATTGAATAAGAATATGTTATCATTATAATTTTTTCATAATCTAACTCGCAAGTAAGAGTTTCATAAAAATAAATAAGGTTAGATTAGTCTGATGAATTTTTAGTGAACTCAATACTAGCTCCTAGAAATTTTAACATTTTTATTAATAATATAGGCACTCTAGGCATATGATTTAAAACATTAATATCTCCAGAAAAGGAAAAATCTATAGAGATAAATCCATACCAACATAAAAATATGAGATAGATCCACTTCAGCTTTTTTACTTTAGAAAGGAGTGAAAGATATACTTTGGAAGGAGAAAGGAAAGAAAGGAGAAAAATGGTAGGTTGGAGGATGGGGAGAACTTTTATTTGCTTTATTATTTTTCCTTGGGATAGCACTATATCTCAGAAAAGAAAAAGACCATTCTAAAGTAGTGCCAGGTTTAATAAAGTCATTATAGTATTAGATAAATATAAATAAATGGTGCCCATACCTATTATAAAATATGTTTACACTATTTGTTATTCACCTGGAGTTGTTCACTCTATACACAAGAATAATTATTATGCAAAATAACACTCGACAAAGCTAACTTCCTTCCTTCCTTCCTTCATGCCTGTGCCTTCCCCCCCCACCCCCATTTAAGATATTTTGTCTATCCCAAGGTCATGAAGATATTTTATTAGCTCTTCCTTCCTTCCTTCCTTCCTTATTATTTATTTATTTATTTATTTATTTATTTATTTATTTATTTATGTTCTTCAATATACCTCAGTAGGTTTATAGGGTATTACTTTAAAAGGAAAAGAGACAGAGAAAGACTAAGTGATTTTCCCCAGAGGCTGACAGCTAATTATTAGTGGAATTAAGATCATAGATAAGAGGTTATATTAGAAGGATCTTCACCTGGAATTCAGTAAAATTTCCTCTCATTCTGTCCTGTGTGGGAGAGTGAGCCAGGCTTAAGTAGTTGGTTCTAGAAGAACATCCAGGATCCAGTTCCTACCTACTTCCATAGCCTCCTCTCCCACAGCTCCCCATTCCGCATCTCATGTGCCAGGAACAACTAGCTGCTAGTAGTTCTTTCCTACACCAGTGCTGCTTCATGCTTTTGTGTCTTGGGCCATAAGGCCTATCTAAATAAAGTGCCCATCACACCTTTCTTTACCTAGAATATTCTTATGCCTGTATCGTACTTTAACTCCTTTCCTCCAGGAAGCCTTCTTTAACCTCTGGATAGAGATCATGCATGGTTGTCCTAGCACTTGACATTGCAAGGCACTTGATGTTGCAATTTTCTCTTTATACACTTCTCTTCTACTATAATTTCTTTTACATTCAGAGCCTAACAAATAGTGAGTGCTCAAATATTGTTAAAGTGGGCTAAACTGACAAGCTGGCTGTACCAAATAGACTATGAAAGTAAATCTAAGTCAATTAACAAGTAAATACCCTTAGACCGTGTTCTACTTAGGAATTCAGTTTGATTTTTTAAATTACAATTTTCAAGTGATTACTTTAGTAACATCCACTGTTTGTGCTGCTACACATCTAATTAATGATTTGCCCAAATGGGCAAATATGAGTATTTTTTTATCCAGAAGCAACATGTATTACAATCGCAATGGCTAATGGGTTTAGTAAGGTTCTTTAAGGAAGCAGTTCTATTTTAATTCAGATTTCTTAAGAGGCTAGAGAAATCTTTACCAGAAATTGTAGCATTTTGACAATATCTATCTTTTTAAAACATTCTGACAGCCAACATGATTTGATTAATTTAGTTTTTAATAGGTATGAGAGAATTTTAAAATATTATACCCACAGGATAATTTATTCATGGAGAATGATTTTATAAGTGATGAATTTCATTTCTTCTTTTTTGATAGAAATAGGAAAAAAGTATGTAGATTGCAGTTGCTAACTTAATAATTTTACTGATGACCAAGAATGGAACAGATCTTGCCATGAATTATATAAGCAGTTTAAAAAGCACTCCATATTCTTTCTGTGACAGACTGTGAAAAACACAAGGCAGAGAATATAGTTATTAGAATTTTTTCTCTGCAAAAGCCTAACCATGTTGGATTGAATAGTATAGACAGAGAAAGATTGGGTTAGAATGATTAAAACAGCCATTCAAGGAATGTATCTTACCGTCAGCCTTGAAGAGCTTTTCTTTTTCCTGCTAAGGAAATCTAACAGGATATTAAAAAACATATTAACCTTCAAAATATGTTTAGATTCTGCTACGCTTCTAAAGAGGATAAATGAGAATGTGAGAGTTATGTTTAATAGAAGGTTTGACCCATAGAATTTGTAGAAAGGGGTCACTTAAATTTAGTTTGAAAGCCAACACTCTCTCATATGACTTTCTCTAATATCACACCCTTCCAAATCCTTTCTCCATGCAGCTGGTACAGTTATCTTTCTAAAGGCAAATCTGATTACACGATTCGTCTGTTTAAAGCTCTTTAGTGGTGGAGTCTAGACACTTTAGCTTGGCAGACTAGGTCCTCCTTAAATAAGTCTTGGAATAACTGCCCTTGAAATCCATGCTCTCAGTGCCCAGAACACTTCAGCCATTGGCTACTTTTTATTATTCTGCAGCCATCTCTGTCTCCCTGGAATGCATGATCTCTGTCCATTTTCCCAAGGGACTTGACCACTCCCTCCTTTGCACCTATAATCTACCTCTATACCACTGTTCTTTCAAGCCATTCTTTACATTTGTGTCTGAAATTACCCTTCTCTCCTAGACTCTAAGCTTTTATTATCTCTGCATGACACTTGGTTGAATAGATTTATGAATGGATTCACCAATACCTGGGAGACACACTGAATGCGCATATACTCAAAAACAGTATCCTTCTTTGAGGTTTTGCTAACAATTTCAGAATGAATTGTCTCCAGCTTGGTGTGTTTTTCTGAGCTTTTATTATTACATTTATTGATTTTGTTTTAATGTTGTAGTTGAAAATTTTGGATATCAGTTAGCTTTGGTTTATAATTTCGACTCACTTAAATATTTACATTCCTACTTTAGGCTGAGAAAACCAGCATTGTCAGCAAAATTCTGAATTTTCACCTTTTTTTTCCCCCATGGGAGTGTATCTTCCAGAATGTGCCCATTGACCCATTTTGCCTTCCAAACGGTGTTTTGGGATTAGCTTAGGTTACTGTGGGGAGCAAATATGAAAAAGTGTCACCATTTTTAGCATCCTATTTAGAGTGATTCTATGTTATTTTCTTCCTTGAACTGTCACTAATGTTGATTACTGGATTATTGTTATGTCTGAGTTATTTCAATTTTGTAAAATCATAGATTAGCATGTTAGGTATTATACAAAGTCATAAAATTAGTCATTGCTATTGTCTGAAGGCTTAAAAGTAAGTTCCAAAGTAGACACTATCACTGGTGCATAGGCAGAACCATAGAGTGTTCATTTTGTCCATCTTCCTTTTATTTTCAAAGTTAAGAAAGCTGAAGCTCAGAATCTTAAGTGATTTTTTTTTTTTTAGAATTTCATAGCAAATTCAGAGAAGCACTGAGCCCTATGCCACATATTTCTAAAAAGCTTCCCCTGCCTTTGTATTTTAAAATCATTTCAGTAGCACTATAGTACAGGGACTATCCAGGAGGCACCAGACATGAAGCTGAGAGTTAAACTATAGCTTACTTTCCATTGATTTTTTTTTTTTTTTTGTCCCCTTATAGAAGAGTGCCACATGAATAATGTGAATGAAGGGATTGAAGCACATAACTGCTTGTTAAGTTCTGGCTTTATCAAAGTGGCTATACACTTTTAGGTGACACCTTAAAAGTATCTGAAACATGGATTTTCTACTTGAATTAGCAGAAACTATGACTACTGAATGAGGATCTCAAATTCTAACTACTTCTGTTAATGAGGGGGCCTGTTGCTTCCTACAGGTTTCAAGACTCCATATTGAGCACAGTTAGCTTGGATGGCAACACGAAGCTATGGACAAGTTAATAACAGAATCGATGGAGAGAAAAACAGCTTCATAGACTCATAGGCAAATGCAAATAGACTTGGGAGTCCTTTCTAAATATATCTTTACACCAATCTCTGCCTGACATCTGACTAGCATTCTTTCTTAATAGGTCAACTGTTGTTGCTGGGTGGCTTTAATCATTTTACAATTTCAAGTGAAAAAAAAAAAAGAAAGTAATATCACAGCTGTGTCAGCTTCCTACCTTTTAGTCATAGTAAGAAGGACATAGAAAGTTCTTGAAAAATGCCCTGTCTTGAAAACCTTGCAGGAAGGTAGTTCTTTCAATCATAAAAATATTTCAAATAGTGGCTTTGTCAGCCTTTTTGCTTTGAGCTGATAATAGAGATAGTAGGTGGGTTGGAGGAGAAGAAAAAGCCTTTAATTATACATCGAGGGCACTTTAAGAGAAGAACTATACATTTTTGTATCTTTTAAAGCCTACAGTAGTGCTAAATGCACAATCTGTACTTTAAGGTGTTTGCTGAAAGAGTGAATGGGTGGATTGGATGGATGATGGATGGATAAATGAATAGGTATTTTACATCTACTTTGTGTCATCTTTGAATGTCACAGGATCTCTAAAATCAATTTATCTCCTCATAATGGAACATTTTTTTCTTCATTGTTTATTTGCACAATAGTCTTATAAAAAAGTTCCCTTCTCTGTAAAGCTATCCACCTTTTTTTTTTTTTTTCTGGATTATATCTTATTCTACTTTGGGACCCAACCCCTTTATTATCTCTCTAGGTTTCCTAATTTCTGCACCACCGTCTCTCTTTGTTTGAGGCTCAGCTCCTTAAATTTTGGTACTTACCTACTGCTTTCCCTCCCAATTACTTCATAATTCTCTGAAGCTTGGCTCATACTCTTTGAGGATAGATATCCCTGCATTTAAAATGGAAACAATAACACTCTCTGGCAAGGTGGTTTTTAATATTTGTCTGGATATAATTGTGACTGGTTTCTCTAATTTTAATGATTTTAGTCAACATTTCTCACAAACGAAAGTCTTCTTTCTCCCCAGGCTTGGGGAGCCTTTCTTTTCCCCCTTTACTTTTCTTATTTTTGCCTCCAGCAGTGTCTCCTTCATGAAGCTTCTCTTTGGTTATTCCACTTTATCCCTGTTTCTACTTGATTGCTCAGTTTTCTTGTGATAATTACATGTAGCAATGTGATAGCACATATTTTACTTAAAAAAAAAAAAACTTCAAATACAGTAAAGTTGCAGGAAAAAAAACTAATGTACAAAAATTCATTGTGTTCTTATATACTAACAATAAAATTTTAGAAAAAGAAATGAAAAAAATTCTTTTTGCAATTACAACAAAAAAGAATAAAATTTCTAGGAATAAACTTAACAAAGGATGTGAAGGACCTATACACTGAAAACTACAAGATATTATTAAAAGAAATTTAAGAATACACAAAAAACCAGAAAGATATTCTGTGTTCATGGATTGTAATAATCAACATAGTTAAAATGGCCATACTACCCATATATAGCCATATACAGATATAATGCAATCCTCATCAAAATTCCAATGACATTTTTTAAAGAAATAGAACAAAAATTTCTTCTATGCAGTGTATTAGTTTAGGCCTTATATTCAGATCAAAGACCTGAATTTCTTCTATGCAGTGTATTATTTCAGGCCTTATATTCAGGTCTTTGATCTGAATATAAGGCCTGAAATAATACACTGCATAGAAGAAAATATAGGTACTAAACTCATGGACCTTGGATTTAGGGAGGATTTTATGAATTTGACCTCAAAGGCAAGGGAAGTAAAAGCAAAAATAAAGGAATGTGACTGTATCAAAGTAAAAAACTCTGCACAGCAAAAGAAACCACCACCAAGACAAAGAGGCAACAAACTGGAAGAAGATATTTGCAAACAATGCCTCCAATAAGGGGCTAATATCCAAAATATATAAAGAACTCTTATAACTCAATGACAGAAAGGCAAACAATCCAATTAAAAAATGGGTAGAGGACCTAAACTGACACTTCTCCCAAGAAGACATACAAACAACCAGCATACATTTGAAAGGATGTTCAACATCATTAGCTGTTAGAGAAATGCAAATCAAAACCACAATGAGATAGCACCTCACACCTGTTAGGATGGCTGTTATCAATAGGGCAAGTAATAACAAGTGTTGGAGAAGTTGTGGGGAAAAAGGAACCCTCATATACTTCTGTGAAAATGTAAATTGGTGTAGACACTATGGAAAACAGTATGGAGGTTCCTCAAAAAAAATTAAGAATAGAATTACCATATGACTCAGCAGTCCCTCTTCTGGGTATCTACTTTCCAAATTTAAAACATTTATCTGTAAAGATATGTACACCTTGATGTTCATTGCAGCATTATTCATGATGGCCAAGACATGGAAACAACTGAAGTGTCCTTTGATAGAAGATTGGATAAAGAAGATGTGGTACATATATACAATGGAGTATTACTCAGCCATAAGAAAAGATGAAATACTGCCATTTGAAACAGCATGGATGGATCTTGAGATTTATCATGCTAAGCGAAATAAGTCAAACAAAAAAAGTTGAGAACCATATTATTTCACTCATCTGTGGGATATAAAACTGAAAACAATGAACAAACAAGACAGCCAAAAACTTACAGACACAGATAACATTTAGTGGTTATCAATGGGAAAAGGGGAAGTGAGGCGGTAAATAAGGATAAAGGTGGTCAAATATATGGTGATGGAAGATTTGACTTGGGGTGGTGAACACAGTGCAATATACAGATGATGCACTATTGAATTGTACACTTGAAATCTATATAATTTTATTAAATAGTGTCACCGCAATAAATTTGGTAAAAAATCCAAAACAAACAAACAAACAAACAAACAAACTAAATAAATAACATCAGCATCTAATTCAGTGCTGAGCCCATAGTGGGTAATTAACAAATACTTCTCAATTGACTAAACTATTGTAGACATATAGAGGACTCTTACTCTTTTGAGTAAATCTGATTGCCATTTTATTATGGACTCAGAATGCCCACGATAGTATCTTCATCATGATGATTTAATTGATTACCATTTCTTCCTGCAGGAGCTTGAGCTGTTACAGTAAGAAGCTCTTTGCATCTTTATTACTGTTTCCTGATCCATAAATATATGGATTTTAAGGTTTATTTGTTGGGCACGTTACTATATTCCTTTCCATATATAAAAGACCATCGTAGTTTTGCATTATTGCTTCAGAATCGGGAGATATGATTGGTAGACAACAATTGATGAGGTAATAGAGCATCTCTGATTGTAAACTAAAAGATATTTTGGAATGGATAACAAGAATTCAGGGTAAAAGACTTGCAAATTTTGTGGACCTTGTAGGACTGACTAACACTCTCTTTGAGTGTGTATGTATGTGTGTCTCTGTGTGTGTGTAGCTGTGTGCTAGACAGGGATATGAGGCAAAGGATAGCTAATAGTCTTTGTAACTAGAAGGAGAATCAAGATTATAACTATTACTGTTATGTTTTCCTTTCGCAGTTTCTCACAAAGAAAAAAATACTTTTTGGTATGAAATGCAGTTGCTTCCAATTCTAAACTATATGACTCCCCTCTAAAGAATTTGTCAAAATGGCAAAAAAAGAGGAGGTGGGGACAATTTGAATATTAAAACAAAACAAGAAATTCAGAGCAATGCTTCGTTGGACAAAATTGAAAATGAACTGCATTTGGCTGAATTTTTGTGAGTCTACCAGAAGTCTGAAGATACTATTGTTTTGTTTTTCAGTAAGCTGAATTGATCAAAGTACCTTTGAAATTCTATTAACCTTTTATCTAAATCCAAGTAAACAACTTCCTCATTTAGTGTGTAATTAACCTCTACTTTCACCTTCAGTTGCCTACTGCAAACTAGTAAAAATGAAAAGTGACTTGTGATTGATGCTCAATACACTTAATATGGTGTGTTCCCTTTTTCTTGTTTGCTCTGAGTTATGCAGTCTACGCTATCATTGTGGAAATTTCCTTAATCTCTCTTTACATGAGACTCTCTCTCTCTAGGGTGTTATATCATCCCTCACTATGGGGACTTCTTGAGAAAGGAAAAATGTGTGACATTACATGTCAGACTTTTAAAATGAAAATTATTTTTCCTTAGAGTTTTAATGGCAAAATTCCATTGTCTTCTGGCATTCAGTATTAATGTTAGAATCCTGTGCCACTTTTTTCTAATTCTTTACATGTGATCTCTCTCAGTACACTCACTGGAATTTTTAAGTATATGGTTTGGATCTTTATTGATTTTACTAGATGTTTTTAAGGAATTTTCAATTTGGAGACACATCATTCAATTCTGAGAAATGTTCTTTTATTATTTCTTTGATAATTTCCATATAGACTATTTCATTAGGTTTTTCCTGTTGAAACTCCTACTAGATTTTGGACCACATGGATTTTTTCTAATGCTTGGCTCTATCTCATTTCTTGGTGGAAATAGGGTTTGGGATATGTATGCTAAAATTACTTGATCTTAACAAAAGACTTGTCTTATTGAGAAGACTTACATTATATATGGAATAGACTGGTGTGTATATGATAACTCAAGTAGAAGTAATTTAGAAAATCCATAAGGTCCAAAATCTAACAAATGGAAATTTCAGCAAGAAGGACCAAACAAAATAGTCTATGTGAAACTAATCGAAGAATGATGATATGAAGGCTAACATTATGGTACTTTAGTGTATCTGTGATGATGTTATTCTCTCTTTGGTAGCTTCAGGGGTTGGGCTATGTAAAACAGCTTAACTGGAAATGCAGATATATAAACTGAGAGATGTAAATTATTAACATGACATCATGAATTACTTTTCCTGTAGTAAGATATAGGAAGGGCCTTGAAAGAATGGGGAATGTGCATGGACGGGAAGGTAGGTTTAGACGGAAGGGAGTGCGGAGAGGGAAAAAAAGCAGAAGATGTGATGATGGTTCTAACACTGTGGCTTCTAGTCAGACATGGTGTTTCCTGGTATCTTTAGGTGTTAGTGTAGATTGAAAACAGGTGCCTTTTTGCCGATGAGGGGTGCCACCAACACAAATGCTAAAATGGTCCTACATCTCAGAAGTTCCCTTGTTTTCATATGGGTTATTTTGAAAAATCTAGGACACCCTTCACATGATCATCTCAAAGATTACTAAAAACGCAGGACACATTTTAGGGCACAAAGAACAACATTCAAAATATCTTAGAAAGCTAAATTATTTCCAGTAGAGTTCATAAGTACACAAAGAGTTCATGAAACACAAAGTTAGCTTTCTGATCATAAAAACCTAATTCAAGTGCATAATTTTATCCCAATCTAATCTGTAGTGATTGACAGTTCTTTGTAATAGATTATGAATCTTTGTCCAACAGGATGATGTTGAAGCAAGAGGGAATATCTTGTTTGGTTTTATTTTACTGAGTAGAGCTGTAACATCACACTGCTGTTTCTGAAAGGTAGACATCATCTGCATGCTTTGCTGCAGACAGCCTTTCTGGCTTCAGTAATTTATGGGTATCTAAGAGCTGATTTAGAAGGTGCACAAACACAATATCAGGCAAGTGCTGAACGTGATGTCCTGTGAGACGAGTTTCATTTTGTGGGGAAAAGTGTTCAAGGAGCATTTCTATTGATTCACTGAATCCACCTACCTATATGTCTGTGAGATAGTACTAAGCCAGAGATGTTCAAATCACTGAACATTCGTTTGACAAATAAACTTCAAAATAATTGTTTCAGTCCAAATCTATGACTTGGTTGGACCTGACTGCAGAGAGAGAAGTGAAGTAGGTAGATTTCTCAGCCCTGGGCCTTTTGGTTTACCTTAGGTGGCCCATTAGCCGGACTGATGCACACCCTTTTCTACATCATCTTTCTGAGCATGTTTGGAGAGGCTGTGACTTGAACAGATGGCCTCGATATGGGCTTCTGTGACTACCAGGCATGCCAAGCAGGCAGATGAGTGATGTGGCTTGTTCTTTCTCTTTTAAATTGCTGTCAGCCAGGGAAAAGTGGTGAAAATAAATCAATGGTTCCCTCCTCCAGACCCAGCATGTACCTTTCACTCATCAAAATAAGAAACATCCTGTGGTGACTGTTGGGTGACTTCTCTGATGGGAAGAGTCCTTCACACGCTGGAGATTAACATAACAAATGGCCAGGTAATACTTCAGAAAGAACTTTTTTCTTTTTGACGGGGATCAAATGTTGGCATTGAAGAGACAGCAGCAGGTTTGGAGGGAGCACTGTTTATTCACTCCCAGATGCTTTGCTCCTTTGTGACTGGGCTCAGTATTTTTGGTAACTGGTTGGTTACTGTTTACATCTTCCATCAACAGAACACAGGAAATCATAAACAGGAATCACGCTGAACGTCTCTGGCAGTGCTTTTGTGTTCCTACTGTACTGAAAGCTGAGGGGCCGCTTGTGTAACATCCATATTTTTGACTCTTCGTTGAGTCCAAAGGAAACTGTATAGCAAAGGACTCAGTTTTAGACCAACAACAGAAGCTGTAACTCTTTAAATTTCAAATGTTAACAAGTTGACCCTGAGCTAGGCAACTGTTTATAGTCACATGTCAAAAACTTGGTCCTGGATCACAAGAATGTGGGATCTTTTATTTATTTCTTTTTAGATTTGAACTATCATTGCATTAATTCTAATAATTAATATATTAACAAGTTAACTCTGAACCTAGGCTCTTTTATGGCCCAGTTTCTCTTTGTTTGGAATAAAGACCTCCTCCCATACACTACCTTGCTTACAAATCTATAAGTCATATTCTCACTGATGCAAACTGATATTTTAGTTATAAATCACAGGCATTAATGAGCTTTCAAACAATAAACATTTTCCATATGTGAGAGCCATGTTGGGTTAAGGTAGAAGGCAAGTTTTACTTTTTGGAATGAATCTGCTATATATATTCATGAGGCTTTTCAATTTTGAACGCTTCATATGGCCCGTGGGTGGCATGTTGGATACCCTAAGACTGACTTAGTGCAATATGATAATCTAGTTCCCAAATTTTACATAGCTTGACACATAGAACTGGTAATGTTTCTAGAAATACCATAAATAGAAATATTTTCATAAGACCTTTATTTTGTAATCTGTTTTAAGTTGTCTCACTAGTTAACTAGAAGCATTTTGGCACAGTCAGGTCAGAGAATTAAAAATGGAACTTCTGGTCTTATTCTGATTTGTTTATAACAGCTCTTTTTTTTGAGAAATATCACTTTTCTTGTCTCTTCATTGCTGCTTAAAAAATATATGTGCAAAATAATGTTGTCTAACTCACAAGGCTTTTTATTTCGGCGGGGGATGGGGAAGAGTTCCTTTATAAATGCTAAGAAACTTACATGTAAAAATCATTATTAATAACTGAAATACTTAGAACTGTCAGGAAAGATGGCAGTGTTTCAACCAGTCCTTGAGAAGAGACAGGTCTGCCGTGAGTTAGTCATCATCTGTGGATGATGTATTTGAGGACATGATGCACAGCAGTTGAATTTATAAAAAAAATGTTGGTAAAGCTTTTTCTGGAGAAGTCATGGATTGCAGCCTCAAATCTGGGAAAATGGAATTTTCCCTTAGCTTTACAAATGTGGCAGAAAGAATTCTTATTGTTCAACATTTTTGGATTTTTCATTAATGTCTCTTTCTCTCTCTCATTTCCCCACCCCACACAATACACACCCACTAAAATCTGTGATAATTAAAAATGCTGTCTTAGATTTAAGATGTATTTGAAAATGTTTAGATATAAGGGCATCTCAGAATAATGACTGTTTTACTTCTGCTGCTTCTTTATATATTTTCTTTAGGGAAATGGGCAGTCAACTATTTGTTCATTCTTAGCCTTTTGTTCAAATATACATTTTTCTATTTATTGAAATAGAATGTTACCTTTAGGTCCTCATGTCCCAGGACAGCCCTGTTAGTCTCAGCACAAAAAACTAAAAAGTTTCTCTTCTCATTTTCCTACCCCTATAAATTGTAGTCATACATACCCTTAAGTTGAAACTACCAAGTGTAAGTACAAATGAGGAAAATGAGACCAAAGAGGTGAAGTATTTTATTCAAGGAGAGTTGAGTCAGAGCCGCCATTGGAATTCAGGTCATTTTACTCTTAGTTCAGTTCTTGCACAGATATTTATTGTGCTCAGTGCTGTGCTCGTTGCTATTTCTGTGCCCTTTCTATTTATTATGCTGCCTGCCTGTCTCTGCTGTGGAGGATTTGCTCTATAGAAGTTACTTTTCTTTTCACGGGGGAGCATATTCACCATGTCCATTCTCTTCTTATAGACTCAGCAGACTTCCTCAGTCTCCTCATTTATTTTAGAAAATTTATTTTTAATTATAGTTGTCATACAGTAGTATATTAGTTTTAGGTGTACAACATAGTAGTTCATACCTTATGAAGTGATTACCATGATAAGTCTAGTAACCATCTGTCGCCGTATATAGTTATTATGATATTATTGACTATATTCCCTATGCTGTACATTACTGTTTTCGCATTTGTAAAATGAGGGTGCTGTACTACTGACTCCAAACTCTCTTGATTCTATCATTCTTTAATCAGTTATACATGAAAAATACACTCGAACCCTGAAAATCTTTCATTGTGCATTTCATTACATTATGTTTTACTTATTTTTATTTCACCTTGTTCTTAAAGACAGCATGAGAAATAATGCTGTAATGCCTGTTGGTGATACAGTGCTCAAAACAAAGTGTTTTAAACAGATGATTATGTTTTTCTTTAGGTCCCCTGTTGTGAACAAGCCAAGCTTCATAGCCCTATTGTGATTTTCTGTGCCTTTTCAGGTGGTGTGTGTAGGTACATATTAGCAGCATCATGAGCTCTTGTCTTCAGGGCCTAGCAAAATGTGAACTTATAAAAGTGAGGTAAAAGTTTAGCTGATAAATGGACGCTGATGATACACATATGTTATGGAGTAGAACATTTCCAATTTGGGCCCAAGGTATTGGAATTATGCTAGTATCCAGAGTAGAACCAGAAAGCCATATTCCTAGGCTGACATGCGGACACCTGGCATTCTTCAACTTCAGTTTGATGAAGATACTTGAAATGTGAGCATAAGTGCTGGGAAGCTAATTATCCACTTGATTGTTTTTCAATTTGAGCTTTCAGAATTTTGCTGCGTTTATCTTATACTAGGTTGAATTATTATTCTGGTTTAACACATGAGCTGAACAGAACCTTTCTTTTAGATCTGCTTTCTTTGAGGGAATAATTTGGATTATTATCTTGACCTTTCATTCTATTCGGAATCTACTGATGCATATTTTATCTATTTTAGTCTTTATGGACCTTCTTCAGGACCCTGGAACATGCATTTCCTTATGCAGTTTTTGAGTCTTTTTTTCCCTTTCATTTTTAAATTTATTTTAAAATGTAAAATTTATGTAGCACATCATATTTTAAAATGTTTTGTAATAATTTTGAGCTGTTTCCTTGTGTGCTTGTTCCTCTTGTCATCTCAACCCTTTTTTGTAACCAATGTGATAATAGATGAGTACTTTTTTCTCCTGTCAGTGATGAGGAAATGGTGCTAAATATGCTATTCACTATCTATTTACTAATCATTAATTTGTCCCAAAAATAATTTAAAAGGCTAAAGAAATGATAAGGAAGTCAAAAGTGTGGCTTGATTATACTGATAGGTGTTTTTTTTTTTTTTTGGCATTGGGCAGTTTTTGGCTGACATAGTTGCAGTGGAGAAATTTCTTTTCTCTGGTTGTTTACATTTGATGTTTTGGTTATTATTCTTGGGCTCCTGGATTACTCTCTATACTTGGCATTTAATTGTTATTTGAGATTATGCTTTAAATCTTGAATTAAACAATATTCAGAATGATCGTGATTAATCTCACATTTCGGTCTCATAAAAAATAGAGACTATCAGTTTTCTTTTCCTCTCAAGAATGCCCAACCAGAAGCACAAGGATTGTTTTGTTTTGCTTCTAAGCATCACTTGCGTTCGCTGGAGCAAGTGTGAAAAAATAATTGGCGTTTTAAACTTATTGAACACTTATTGTTTGTTTATACTGGGCACCGTTTATGTATACTCAGGGTACATCAGTGAACAGATGGACAAAAACAAAAAATATGTACCTTCATTGAGCTTATATTCGACTTGAGGTGGGTAGGGGGAAATAGACAAAATAAAAAGCAAATATAGGTAAATAAGTGTAGTATATAGTGTTGTAGAGAAGATGGTAGTGTTGTTAAAAAAAACATAAAATAGGGTAGGTGGGATTAGGAATGCTGGGATGAAGGTGAGGTTGCAAATTTAAATTTTACAATGTAAGGTCAGAGTAAGTCTCTTCAAGGAGGTGATGGCATTAACCATGACACTATTTGGAAAACAATTTCAGGCAGAGGGAGCAGCCTGGGAGTGTTTCATTGTACATTCAGACAATACCAGGGTGTCCAGAATGGCTAAGTGATGTGAATAAAAGGGAGTGTGATGGAGACAGGATCAGAAAGGACATGCTTATCAAAGGCAATAATCTGTCTAGGAATGGCCCAAAATGGTATTGTAAGGACTGTCACTGTTGTTTCTTGTCAACAAAAATAAAAAAATAATTCATAGTAATACTTTCCAATAGTAAACTTGATCTGATTGGATTCTCTCTGCTCCTTTTCAAAATTCTTTGGAAAAAACAATTCCAGCTATATTTAAAAACCAGTGCAATCTTTGCATCTTTCCCTTGTGTCCTTTATTCCATATTTCCATAGGGTGATATTTGAGAGCTGTTTCTAGGAATCTGGCCCTATCACTTCTTGTTGGGTTCTTTCATTCCCTTTGAGCATTTTCTCTTTGATGTATTCTTTGATTAAAAAAAAAATATTTTGATATGACTGCTGTGTATATGTGTGCCTGTGTATGGTATGTGTGTGTATGTGTGTTTATGATATTTGATTGAGAATCACAGTAAAGTTTCAAAAAATCACCTTTCGCATTTCTACAAAGTATCAACAGAAATAGCAACAAATATCAATTAATGGTTAGCAGAAAATATGCTAGAGTAAAAGAAGACAGTGGGTTTTAATGATTTATTTAAGTATATTAATATTTTTAATGTGCTTAGACAACGCAGAATTTCTTATATGAAAGTATAATATCTGTATTTAATAGAAGAAAAAACTGCGAATGGGTAAGACAGTTCCCTCATTTAGCTTCAGTTTTCTCACATGTAAAACAGGGTTAATAACTGTTTAGCCAGTTGTTTGGAAGATTAGAGATTACGTGCATCAGTGTCTTGCCTGGTGTCTAAGCACCCAGTAATGCTGCTGCTGCCACTACTACTACTACTACTACTACTACTACTACTACTACTACTACTGACATTTTATGTTAATGTTTAATGTTTAAACCATTTTGTTAAAAGCTTTTCATCTCATCCTCCCAAGGACCACTGGCATGAAAGCTCCATGGGAGAAGACGTCTCATCTCTATGGTTCACTGTCGTATATCTAGAATAGAGAATAGTGCTTGGCATATATTAGACACTGAATACCTATGTGTTGGATGAGTGAAAAGAAATGCTCTTTTCACAGATGAAGAAACTAAGGTTTGGTGAGATTGTATAAATCGTATATAAATGATCAAAAGGGACATTGAATAAATGGCAGAGTTAGAATTTGAACCTGGGCAGATTGACCTCAGAGCTCAAGTCCTTAATCATGACACCAACAGGCTTTTATGAGTGTTATGTGTAGGCAAGAGAGAGAGGGCTCTCTTCTTTCATTCCTTTAGGTTCATAGAGTCTCTTTTCTACTTTTATCTTATGGTGAGGACATGTATTAGGCACACTGAATTTAATAGCTATGATTATTGTCCTTGAGTATAAAAATATTATTACGTCTCTCTCTGTTTCTCTTTTTCCTATAACGTCAGCCAAAGACATATGGTGATGTCTCCAAATGTGTGCATGTGCTCATATAAAACAGTAAAAGCACAGAACACAGACACATGTGGGCTGCACACTGGGGTCCTCTGAAGATTTCTATGCTATGTAACTCTCTTGAGATCCTGTTGAGCAGTAGTTTGAAGTCTCAGGGAAATAACCACTGATCTGGACTAACTTTGTTTCCTTTAGTTGTATGTTATGAATGGGAGAGCAGCAAATGAATTTTAGGACCTGAATTTTAATCTCCCGTAGGTAAGACACTTTGTTGCTACTATGAGGTAAATTTTATTCCAAACTTTTTTTTAAATGAACAATAGGATGACAGTTATTATCAGTCACATTTCTTTTTCAATGTTCAAAGTTAAAAAAATCAAACAAAGTCTGGTAAAACTTTACTGCTTATGTTCACAAAGGAGATGGTAAAGTTTTTTTAAAATTGCTAATTTTAATCTGGATTATATACAAAATCAATTTCATATAATTCTGAGAGAAGTTTTGTCCTTACCAATGTCATATCAATACTTTTTGAATGGTTAAAACTGCTTTTTATGTATTTATTTGTTAGATAACTCACATTAAGATTATGAAAAAGACTCTTTAATGGTACTCAATTAGCTTACTTCATCAATAATAAAGACAGGAAACAAAATAAAAAAGAGCAGTTTAATGAGATATAGAAAACATGGTCTTATAAATTCTTTGTAACTACATATGATCCTGCTTTCATTCGAAGGCTCAGAATTCCAAGTGTTCTTAGAGAAATATGTGACTAATGCAGCTTAAATGGTCTCAAACTGACATGTAGCCATTTTTTTCTTAATATTTCTTATGTACTGGAATATGTCAAATGCTGACGCAGTAGTAACAATTTATAAATTGACATTGCAGCAACTTTTTTAACTTTATACTTGGGCAAAAAATAGAAAAAAAATCCCTGGAATCAATGCTAACCAAATTTATAGCAGAAACCACTGGGCTTCTTTTTCACCTTTATGCTGTTTGCCAGTTTAATTAATGCTGACATAGATCAATTTGTGAGAAAAACAAGAAGTCAAAGTATAAAATTTCGCTAACTTTTTTCCTTAATATCACATGTTGATTTTTTTTTTTTTTTAGTTTGAAGATAAACTGGGAGGAGGTAGAGATTAGACATAAAGGGAATGGATGTATATTTATTTCTTTAATAGGAATGTGGGATTAGAACATGTACAATGCCCATTTTAGGAATGATTTTATACATATTTTAGTATGAAACAACAAATGTATCAATCTTCTGACATTACAAAAGTTCCATGTGGGCTTCTGCTTCCTATTATTTTTACAAAGTTAATAATGACAATTTACCTACAGGAAATCATATAAGGAGCAGGGAAGGAGATATTTGGGATAATTTTTTTTTAAGAGTATGTGCATCTTAAGAGTCTAATCAATAGTAACTGAAGCACTCCATCTTCATAAATGCCCATGGCTCACCACCATTAAATTCATGGCAGTTATGGGATCCCAAAAACCACAGGGATATATTATGTATTGACATTGTGATGGACAGGCCTAATAGGTCTTTTCCATTTATAACAAATTTGTTCCTATACTCCATGCCAGGCTATATTTGCTGATTTCCTCCATTACCATGGTGAGGTCTCAATCTTGGTAGTAAAGCATATTTCAGGCAATTATAGTTTAAGGTTGCTAAATTGCAGGTATTAAGCCACTGAATTAACTGCTCAAGGAGTTCATGGCAACACTCTGGGCATCTTGGCGTGATATTTAGAAAGCAATATGTAGGTGTGTTTAGAAAAGTAATAAAGCGCTTCTTAGAAGACGTATATCTGCAGCCCGTTAGCTTTTCATTCTAGTGAGTGCTGGAACGGAAAGTGCTTGGTGAGCCACCCGGTGTCCTAGAGTTCAGGTGCCTGTCTCAGATCCTGATGTTCCTGGATTCAGTCTAATCCTATGTTGGTCAGACCTCTCTGGCCTGGATCTGCCTTGGGAAATTTGATCTGTCCCTGGGGTGGTTTAGATCGGAAATTTTTTTAGAAATTTAAGGTCGCTTTGAACCTTTGAGTTTGAAGACAGTTAAAACATAAAGTGGGGAGGAGGAGGGCGTGTTAATTAACCTGAACCAATTATTAAGGATGAACCATGATTTTTTTATTAGTTATAGAATCACAAACCACTGGAATGCTGCTGGTTAGGAAGCAGATGTGGAACCCAATTTTGTTGTATTTAGTAGGCTCTTTCAAAATTTATAGAATACATTGAGGCCCAATCTAAATTACTGAAATGTAAGCACATTTTTGCAGTAGTCTAAATTTCAGTTACCTTCACCTATAATAATCTCACATGCACCCATGCACACTTTAAAAAATAAGTATAGAAAAGTCTAATAACAAGAATTTATTGAAAATTTCCAGTAACTAGCATTTTAAGATTCACTAGTAAATGAAAAGATGTGATTATAACAGTGCTGAGAGTTAATACGTTTCAAATTCATACTTATAAATTGAGAAAACCATATTTCATGTAGTTACACTGTTAATACATATTTTTTCTCCTATGATTCCTTCAAAATTGATAATTGTTATGTGGAAACTACAAGTTAACCAAAATACCATACCATTTCCTTTATCTATACCATAGAAATTAAAACAGTACATATAACTTGAATTTCTAGTTATGTATATGTGTATTCATATTCAGCAGTCAACAAGAGTCTGCTTAATCTGCTTATTAACACTGAATCAAAGAATATTAGAGCTATAGATTTCAATTCAGTCATTTTGTTGATGAAAAATGGGATCCGTAGTAATGAAGGAGTTTTCTCAAAGTCATGAGCTGTTTGGAGGTCAGCGAGAGACTGCACTCTGGCTTGCTGGCCTGCAGATGGGTGTCAAGCAGAAATCAGAAATTTTAATACTGTAAATGGCCTAAAGTTTCTCTGTGTTTGAACTGTACCAACTAGCCAGGCTGTGAATTGAGCCCATATCTGATAAAGCCTGTTTAGAGTACATACTGGTTCCACAGGGAGTGTATTTTATATAGAGTTGCCTGGGAATTTGGTGGAAGGAGCAAAGGGAGTAGGAAATGAGGTGTCCCTGAGGGGTTCGTCATAAACACACACCATGCCTTCATCGCATGTTGCATTGCTGTTTTCCATATTTCAGCCCCATTCAAAGGGACGTGATTTGTAGGTGTGGGGCATGTAGGTGAGTAGATAAGGGCTGGCAGCATTTCTCCTTGTGCTGCCAGGCTTGTCCTTGCAGGTCCTGTTTCAAAGAGAACATGCTCTAAGTAAAAGCACTGTCATGACTCCGGTCTCTTACTGCGAACAAGCAAACCTAATCTCTTTCCTCTCAGATTGTGTGAGAGAGAATGAATCTCCCAAAAAGAGCGAATGGGCATGAAAAGGCTAAGTGTAGACATTGAAGAGAAGCTTGGCCTAGTCACCAGTGTCCCAAGTCACTTGGCCTAGTCACTCGGGTCCCATGACAAAGGTTCAGGTTGAAAGTATATGGCTGCTCCAGTGCAGCATGGATGGAGTGCATGCTGGCGTTGTGTTCAGAAATGTCTGCAGGATCAGGAAAGTTGTTCGTGTCTCCACCTGGATGAACGCAAGGTTGCCTGAAACTTTCACCACATAATTCTTATCTTTGCTGATCTGTGAGACTCCTGAGTGTGGTTTTATTTTTATTTTTTATTTTTGTAGTTAACAGGACTTTCATATAATCTCTTTCACTTCATGCTTACAGTTTGGGTAATAGAAATCATTCTTTTCATTTTGCATTAGTGGCAAGACTGGTACTCAAACTTAAGACTCCTGGTTAACTCTCAAACCATTATTCTCTGCAGTATCCTATAGCTGCTTTGGGAGGACATACATGCACACAGGCACATGAATACTTTTTGAATATGGAAACCACACAGGTGTGTATGTGTCCACAGATCCTGTCAGAAAAAAAAAAAAATCAACATTATGTTTTGGAAACTATAGCTCAATGGAAATTTGGGGATATCAGCAAGGTGGCTTTTATCAGTCTCTTTCTATCTTTCTCCACACACAGACATGCTCACACATACATACAGTATTTAACACATACATAACTATATATTGGTCACTATCTTTAGCTAGTGTCTTACAAAAAATGCACAGTGGTCATCAGCATAAGCCTATTGCTTCAGAGTTGAAGGAAGGACACATGCAACCTGTCATTTGACTTGAATGCATGGAAAGTGCCTATAGATCCAGGACTCTTCTGGCGTTGCTTGTATTTAAGTTGCAGTTGTATACAATTACAGCTGTTTAACTTGTCGTAGTGACAAAGTTGTTGTCTCTCCTCACTTCATGATAGCTGTAGTCATGTGTCATTCCTCACCACACAGCTGCCATGCTGTGTAATATCTGTACTGCGTGCAGGGGAGAGCATGTCCCAGAGAGACTGAGTGACATCACCAAGATTCCTAAGGCTGGGAGCTGGGCACTTCCAGGACTTTGTTCCTAGGTTTCTCTTTAGCATTAAGAGCTGAATGGTCTTTAGTGAGGTGAATGATGGCGTCTGAACACCTGAGCAGAGTGGGAGGCATGCTTCTCACTCCAGGCATGAGATTTCCAGCCTTTGCCAGCTATGATTACACATGTAATTGTGCATCTAAATTTAGTCTACCATTTGCATATGTAATGAATTATAATATAGTTAGTTCTCTCTGGTCTCCTTTTCGTAAAATTTGGATTACTCAGACTCTTATCTGACACTAAAATCTTTTTTGTAAGTATATATGACATTTTGAAGAATAAGATTAAGTGCTATTTATAGCCCTTTAACTTCAAATTCAGAGCCCTCTGCTCTGATCGATAGTTAAGAGTGCCTCAGTTTTTTAGGAAACAGTCTCAGAAACTTTGTCACAGCAGTAGCATCTCTCCAGTAGTGTTCAGTGTTCACTAGTGATCACAAAACCCACATCACCGCAAACCAGATACTGTTTTATCACCTCAAACCAGATGAATAATCCCTGCACTTGGCAAGGCTTATGCACTCATTTTTTCATTTACTTAGCACACATGTATTGAATACCAATTCTCTGTGGGCCAGACCCTGCCTCAGGTAATTCATAGGTAGTGCTATTTATCATCCTCGTTGTTATAGGTTGTATTATACCCCTCAAAATTCATATGCTGATGTCTAAACCCCAGTATCTCAGAATTTGAACCTTGTATGGGAATAGGATTGTTAACAGATGTAATTAGTTAAGACAATGCCATGCTAGAGTAAGGTAGACCTTTAATCCAGTATGACTGGTATCCTTATACAAAGGGGACATTTAGATACAGACATGGACTCAGGGAGGAAACCATGTGAAGATGAAGGCAGAGATTGGGTGATGTTTCTACAAGCCAAGGAATGCCAAAGATTGCCTGAAGCTAGGGGAGAGGCAAGAAACACATTTTCCCTCATAAGCCACAGAAGGAACCAACCCTGTGGATACCTTGATCTTGTACTTCTGGACTCCAGAAGTGTGAGACAAAAAAATTTCTGTTGGTTAAGCCCTCCAGTTTATGGTACATTGTTACAACAGCCCTAGGAAACTAATATAGCTGACTGCTGTCTGCTCCTGGGAGCTCACAGTGTCCAGGGAGCTTCTGTGTGGATAGAGTCCAAATTGAATTCTGGACATTACCAGCCACTTAAATTCACCCTGCCTGGGGGTGAGGGTGAGGGGGTGGTGGTGGTGATGGTGCTGCTGCTGCTGCTGGTGGAGTTGCTGGTGGTGGTGGTGCTTGAATGGCTTATAGGAGTGCTGAGGTATTTATCCTTTCAGCTCTCAAGGTGACTGGGAGGGACCTGGGATGCTGGAGCCCCCAGCCTCCTTTATTTACTAAGGATGCCAAATGCTATTATCAGTTTTTATGTGAGGTATGATGGTAAAATAATGGAGAAAAACCAGTCAAAGCAACTAAAGAAAAATCAAGTATAATCGGGGTCAATTTTGACTTCCAAAGATCCAGAATGAAGACCAAAGCACATTATAGCAAAAAGACTTTTATGTTGCAAGGATTTGTGATCTTGCAATTGTTGTAGGAAGCTAAATTGGGGCAAGGGAGGGTGTATCAGAGTTGAAGAAACACAGTATAAATAGGGCAACTTATTGGAAGGACCCAGTAGGAACTAAGCAAGGGTTTCCACTTGTTCGAACTGGAATTTGGAGCCTGGCTGCCAGCCAGGTGGAGTGTGGGAGTGGGACTAGAAATCAGGAGCTGGGCAGAGGGCCAGTCGGGAAAGTAGTCCCGTTGGGTACAGAGTAGTTCTGTTGGATGCTCCCTCGCCAGTAGTGAACGAGGGGCAGGACCTGCCTGGGAGGGGAGTCATCTGCAGCTCTCAAGCTCCCTGTGCTTATTTAAGCACTTTGAGAGTTTTGTCTGACATTTTTGGAAGTATGTAGAAGTAACAAAAGTTTACAATATCTCAAAGCTATAGAGAAAAAAAAATCATACATATGGAGGAGAAATGCATCCTCACCAGAGGCAGGCATACTAACATCAGCAAGGTATCCTCTCTGTACTATCTCTGAAAAGGTAATTGAATTAACGAATGTGGAATGACCCATAAAAACAATGAAAAGCATCCATTTGACCTAAGGAAGTATAATGTTGTGGACCCACTTAGTGTAAGTGAGGTACCTTCCACATTTCAGTCATGCAAAAGATGTCAGTGTACATTACTGATGATTGAAATGATTATTCTGAGAGAGGATTACATTATTTTTACTACACTCTTACAGCTGTCTCAGAGGTTATGTGATCAGCCTTAGGGGAAAAAAGTTGTTAAAATTGAACACAAAATTCTGAATCTTGAAGATGCCTGCTTGAGGTATTTGAACAAAAAATTAAGTTCTATAATATCATGGATGAAAAACAAATTGTCAACATTTATAATATTTTACACACAGAGAGATGAGAGCTATGTCAGGCAATCTATAAATATATTTTGTTTAATTTTTCCTAAGTCTTTCTCCATGTTTAAATGTGTTTAATTTCATAGTGAACATTTGTGATACATGGCATTTTCTTTTGAATGCTCAGGCTTTGATGTGCTTGTGGAAATCTACTTTCTTCACTTGCACTCAAGAAAACCTATTGGAATGCGAGGGACAGTAATGATGCTGAAGAGGTAGTTTTGAATCTGTTTCAATTTATTAAAATATACATTATTTGCAAACTTTAATATTTTAACTATTATTGAGAGCATTGCTTTTGACAGACTCTGCAGTTGATTATCCATAATAGATGTCATGAAAATTTAGTTTGAGTACTGTGGCTGAAGGGTCAGGAGTTTAAGATTTTAAGAAAGCTATATTTTTCTCCAGGCTTATCCTTCTGCTAATTTCTGGTGTGTTGCAATCCCCTGGGTTTAATACGGGACTCCAAGGAGTCTTCTAGTTTATACCCTTGCATTCTGGCAGGGCATGTATTTCCTTTTAATTAGATTGCGGTGGCCAATGCTTTATTCTTCCCTGAACAGTGTTGCTTCAGGATTGCATAATACTTACTATCCATCAAAGTAGTTATGTCCTAGTTTCTGCTCTTTCACAATGCTGGTATGTTCATGAACGAGTATAATGTAATATACAACAATTTTTTTTAATATCTTGGGATATTGTAAAAGAGTAATTTGCTAGAAATATAAGAAGAGAGAATTAAGGCTTTAATAAATCTGTGTTAGGCTCACTGCCTTTCTGCACTTGAGGTCTTACCTAGTTTATTTGAGGCCTGAGGTTCTCTCTAAGGTACATAGGACCCAAACTAATATATTTTAGAGGCATGGTATTTGGGACAGAAATTTCTAACTCTGGATTTGTGGTATGCTGAGGATCCTCAACTATTTCAAAGGGAATTGCAAATCTCAAAAGAAAATGTATTTTAAATTTACTTTAATGTAATAAACCAGTACATGCCATTGAATCCCCTTTGTGGAACTGGTGGAGTCTGACCTGCACTGTGTTGAGAACCACAGTTAAAAATGAGTGGTTCCCAGTGCCAGCCCTCAAAAAGCTTATTCAAGCAGAACAGACCTGCAAAGAAAGCAGCGAGATGTTATAGGTTCTATTTACAGGAGAAGGTTCATGAGAGTGATAGTTCTTGAACTTAAAGTAGTTTAGAGGATTGCTATGCTTAGTCACAATGAAGACTGGGAAGGACATTGAAAGTGGTCTTATATCCATGTAAGTGTGACAGACTTTTAGAGCAATCTGTGTTCTTTTTGAAAAGTTCCTGAAAGTTTGTAAAAAGGAGGAATAGCAGGTCTTATGATATTCTCTCTTTACCATAGATTTCTTTGACATTTATTAGAGAAGGCATATGTGTGTACATTTATATACATGCATATATAGTAGTCCCCCCTTAGTAGTGGTTTTGCTTTATATGGTTTCAGTAAACTCTGGTCAACCACTTTCTGAAAATATTAAATGGAAAATTCCAGAAATAATTAATTTATAACTTTAAATTGTACATCATTCTCAGTAGCATGATGAAGTCTCATGCTGTTCCTCTCTGTTCCACTCAGGACGTGAACCGTCCCTTTGTCCAGTGTATCCGCGATGTAGATGTAACTAGCCTGTTAGTCACTTAGTAGCCATCTTGGTTATCAGGTCGACTGAAGTGCTATCACAGTGCTTGTGTTCAAGTAATCCTTATTTTACTTAATAATGGCCCTAAAGCATAAGAGTAGTGGTGCTGGCAGTTCAGATATGCCAAAGAGAAGCCATAAAATGTTTCCTTTAAGTGAAAAGATGAGTACAGTGCATTAAGATATTTTGAGAGAGACCGCATTCACATAACTTTTATTACAATGTCTTGCTATAATTGTTCTATTTTATTATTATTGTTGTTAATCTCTTACTGTGCCTAATTTATAAATTAAACTTTATCATCGGTATGTATGTATATGAAAATAGCATATATAGGGTTTAGTACTATTCATGGTTTTGGGCATCCTCTGGGGGTCTTGGAATGTAACCTTCGTGGATAAGTGGGGCCTAGTGTATATTTTTGTATGCGTATGCATGTATGTGTATTGTTTGGATATTATATGCTATATAATATCTATTGGTATATAAATTATATATATATGAAAAATTTTGTAGCCAAAATTAATAGAAATGTGATCAACAAAAAACACTTCACAAACAGCAGATTCTCCTGGCAGGTATGGCCAAGGGCTTGGTTTCAGGGCTCAGTGGGAAATACTTGAGTCAAGACACATGAGACAATTTTTTTTTCTGATAGCAGAAATGAACTTTCAGGATAAAAACAGCAACTCTGTTGTAAACATTTTTGCAATAATGGCTGGCGTTTATTTACTTGCATATCTATCCACCTGTTTATTCACCAAGTATGTCTTGAGTGTTTATTATGAATAATTGCTTTGTGAGTAACTGTGATAATAAAACAAGGCTGACAACTCTCACGGGAGGAATGGTTTCTTATTAATTGTTGGATCCTTGTATCTAGTACAGTATCTGGAGAATGGAGACATTCAAAATATGTTTGGTTAGTTGAAATAACCTGAACTGTGAAGACTTATGGACATGGCCTCTTCAGGAAATGGATATGGCGCAATCGAGGACATACTCAGAAGAAACTAATAATACATGGTCAATATAAGATATGTAGTGCTTGATTTTCTATATAATACATGTTTTGAAAAGTGTGTAAAGTGGAACCTTTTCATCTGAGTAAAATTGATGATACACAAGTGGAGATGTTGGTAACTTTATCGATAACTTCAATTTGTAGGATTGCCATGTCAGACAAACTCTAATGTTGCTAATTTGGCTCAAGACAGGTTTTCTATTATACAAGCAGCAGAAAGAGATTTCATGCTCTTTTTACCTCAATTGACCTCTGAGAAAATGAGCCATTTATAATGCTTCACGATGATGGCTTGCATGGCACATGGAATGTTTTCTTAAAGAGAATAAATATCTTGGTATTTGTGGTTGGCTGTTGTCTTTCTGCCTCAGTCAGGCAGAGCTGTGATTACTACATTTCCTGCCTGAATGATGGTGGAAATCAGGTTTGGTGGTTTTAGAGAAAAGAATTGGTATTCAGTAAATCTTTGTTGTTTAACTACTGTCTTTTAAAACTTATTTAATTTCTCTGTCTTGAACAACGATGTTATTTTATGAAGGGATTTGGGAAGTGTTTGGGTTGTATTTTTACTTTTCCCTTTGTATTGCTGAAGAAATCAGAAGGATTGATAACTATAGATGATTTCTCATAGAATTTAAACTGAAAGGTTTGGGTGAATATCTCCTTTAATTAAAAGAAAAAATATAAACACTTCTCTTTGTGTTGGTGATGGAAATAGATATTTTAAATGTCGTTACATTATTAATTTAAAAATCAATTAAAACTAAGAATTTGAAGTGTTTTGATTCTCCCTCTCCCATAAAATGTAACATTCATTTCTGAGAGAACTTTCAAAGAATCTCTTGTCTGGACCACTAACTATATGTCAATATTTATTCTTATATGCCTTTCCTTGTGGGTATAATGCCTTCCCCTCAGCTCTGATGATAAACTCTCACTCATCTTTCAAGATTTATTTCCAGTAACACTTTGCAAGTCCCAGACAGTTTCTGGGTTTTCCACTTCTGTTGTGATTTATAAAGAGACAAGCACATACCTATATTTTGGCTATTTACACACTGACTTCCCCTGCCTGTGAATTCTTTCAGGTTCAGGATTGTATTTTATGCTGGGTCGTACCTTCAAGGCATAATGCCCTCTTGACAGTTGAGGTTTAATCCGTTGTTGAATGTGTTGCTGACTAGATCAATGAGAACTTTGAAACGGAGCCTTGCTTGATGCTTTCTCCTTTCTCCTTGGAGAACCATAAGGCTATCAATGTTCTGAAGGTGCTCCATTGTCCTTGAACTAAATCTAAAAGCTTCTGTGGCTGTGGCCCAGGAAGGGAAGGCTGGTCTGCATGCAGTCATATGGCCGAGGAGAGGGACTTTCTTGTCTTTCTCAGGTTTCATCTCCTCTCTGCCCACCTACCTTCTTTTCACACAGACCAGGGTGCTGTGGGCAGAGAACAGAACCAGCACTTTGATGTAAGGGCGAATTTCTTTAATCTCTATATGTTTCTGAGGACATTGTTGGTACCAAAAATAATCAGCAATAGCTTCCTGCTGTAGGCAGCTTTCAAACCTGTGACTGAAAAGGAAAAATAAACTCCTTTGAGTAGAAATAGCCGTTGATATATTTTATTTAGGGTTAGCACAGTGTCTTTATTGATTTAAACTATGCAGGGGGTAGTCGGACTATCTAACAGTACAGGGATTAATAGTGAAATGACATAATGCTGGCAATAAGTGTTTGTGGGAAATACAATTTCTGCTGGATTTGATTTATTAAAGACTATACCAGCATTTCAAATCATTGGCCTGAGTTTCAGTCCTATTTACTTTTACGTAAATTTTTTTTGGTGACCTTGGATAATTGCTGAATTTCTCCACTGGTAAAAGTAGTAAATATTAGCCTCCAAAGTTTGTTGTAAGAATAGAATGAGACTATGTTAGTGAAGCCTCTTTGAAAATAAAATATTAGTATCGTCCAGATGTAGGTTGCTATTATAATTTCTCTCCCATTTAAGAAATTTTTTTCTCTTTATTTTAAGTGAAAAGCAGGGTTTACCTTGTCCATTGTTCATTATGCAGTGCAGTGGAAACATGGACAGTAATAGTTCTGTAAATCATAGGCAGCCTCAGAGGGAGTGGAGTCTTGTATTCAGCAGATGGGGAACAGAAACTCAGAGTATGTAACTTATAAAAAGCCAAACAGCCCTTAGCAGCATAGTGAAACTAAAACTCAGGTCACTTGTTTCCTAATTTCCAATTTTATTAATCCATAAGTATGAAATAGTAAAATATAGTTCAGACTTAGAAATATAAAAATGAAAGTCTCCTCTACTACCTTTTTTCAGTGAAAGCTCCCTTGAATGAGCTGTATTAAACGAATGTTGAAAAATATCAGACCCTATTAATATTCAAATACTCATTTCTGTTTGGTTTACCTCAATACATTGAGCAAACTTTTTAGCACATCAGTAAGGTTTCTATTTATTCTTACGTGTGTGTGTGTGTGTGTGTGTGCGCGCGCGCGCGCGCATGTGTGTGTTTTGGAAAATGTAGTGATTATTTTTTATATTTTTAAGAAATTGGAAGAGAAAGGGATCGCTTGTTCTCCTTTCATCTTTGATCACAGGTATCTGAGAAGACTTTATAATTGTAATTTAGAATAGCCCAGTTCTTTGTCCATTTTAACAATCCTATGTTACACAATTTTTTTTAACACTTTATTCTGCCTACCCCTGAATCTCTTTTGCTTACCTTTTCCTTCTCTCTCTCCTTTCTACAGCTTTATTTTTGGTTATTTGTAGTATGGCAGTACTTCTGAATTATAATGGTAGTGTTTTTCCATACCTCCAACCTGTCCCAAATTCATGAGGTGACTTTTAAAAGCTGCCAGATTCAGCTATGGGAAAGTATGGACACTTGCCAGCAGAGGCATTGTAGCTCATGTTAAAGACACTGTTCTTTTCTGGGAGAAATCATTGACAAAACTTAGTTTTCCTTTAAAGAGCTCACATAGAAAAGATATTTTCTTCAGCATTAATCGGATAACTATACCTAGTAGATCATAAAGCTCAATTCTCCAGGGCCCAGAAACCAGGGCAAGAGAAACTCCTAATGCAATGTGATCTGTTCATGACCTTCTTCAAAAAGAACATCTCAGGTCTCCCTAAGGTATACATTTTCAAATCCATCTCTCCTCACACCCTTAAGAAATAACCTCTTCCCTTGGACCACACCCCCGAATGAATGGAAGACACTGAATGAAGAAGCACTCAGAGCAGCTAGCCTATTTAAATGGCTGACCAAATCTCTTCTGAATATTGTGTGCGTGTGTGTGTTTGTGCACATTGTGCGCATGTGTAAATGAACAGAAGTGGGCCATATGGGACACAGCTGGTAACAACAACATAGGTAATGCTGGCATGGTAGAAGGACACAGGCTTGAATTAGGTCATGCCCTGGATGCAATTCTCGGCTCTGAAGATGAGACTCTGGCAGTCACTTCCCGCCCCCAAAGGGGAAAAATCTGGTCTAGCATCTGGCCCCAAGTGATTGGTAAACTCCTGAGAGAAGGAGCCTAAGGCCTGATGGAGGCCAGGCTTCCTTCGCCTGGTCTTTAGGGCTTGTTACCTCACAGATAGAGGAAGGAGGCATTTTTTTTTTTTGACAGGTAAAACAACAACAGCAAGAAAGGAGGTTTTATTTTTTGCCTCACTCCATCTCCTGGCCTGAAAAGACACTTTTCTGTCCCTGAGGACATATGCAACAAAGATACATATGGACGCATAGCTCATACTCAGAGAGAAAAGACTCCATTCTAATTTTAAAAAGTAAACTCTCTTCTTGTTTAATATTTATCAGCTTCATTCATTCCTTGTGCTCCTCAAGGTCATATTCATTTTTAGAATTCTAGGATTCTGTCTGTTAGGATTCCTTGATAATCCAAATGAAGAATAGAAATGAAACAAAAAGACTAAGCAAAGAAGGGAGAGAGAGAGAGAGAGAGAGAGAGAGAGAGAAAGAGAGAGAGAGAGAGAGACAGACAGAGAGAGACAGAGAGACAGAGAGACAGAGAGACAGAGACAGAGAGACAGAGAATGTGTGTGGCTGTTTGTTTATTTCACTTTAACCAAGACCAAATTGGGCAAGAGTAAAGCTATGCTCCCATTTCCCCTTCTTTTCCTTGTCTGGACTTGTTAGAGTTAAGCTCTTCCAAGGTTTTCCAAATTAAAAGCTGTGCCGTTTAAAGATAAACTGATTCCAGAATCACAGCTAGAAGGAAGCAAACTTCTCATTCAATAGGATAAGAAAATGAGTCCTAAATTGGTGAAGTGACAACTTAGGGTCACAAAGAGATATTGTGGGTAGTGAGTACCTTCTATATTTTGTGAGGTACATGAAAAGGTCGTGGAAACCTTATCAGTGGTTTTCACCGAATGCTAGATTCAAATTTAAGTGGTTTAAGAGTAACTGAGATTCAAACAATTAACCAATGCATAATGAAGATTCAGAGAGGACCCTGACATCATATGTGGAGTAGAGCAAGGAATAAACCAAGGTATGTGTTCTGAGAAGATTGTTATTTAATTCTGCAGAATTTTCATTAGCATAATCCTCTTAATGGATGAATATTCAATTTTAGCATCTCTTGCAATATTGCAATAGACAACACCAGTTTTAACCCTCTTTTTTACTAAACATTTCAGGGCTCTCCCTATTTCTGCAGTTTACTATTGAATTTACTTTTCATGATTCTATCCTTTCTGCCCAAACTGCACGATCCTTTTGTAGAAGAAAAATCACTTGTGAGCAGTAAAATGCAACTTTCTCCATCTCTTTGATTCATTCCTAGCAGGATCCAGGGGGCAGAATCCCCTTCCCTCTCCGGTACTGTAGAGTGGGCTGTGAAACTGCCTTTTTCCAGGGCTGCCGAGTATAGGCTGATAGTCCTGTCTTGTCAACTGGTTAAATGAATGCCTTTACCTAGCTGATAAAAGCATCAGGGTTTGGAAGAGTTCCAGGGCCTCCTTTGTGTTTGTAGGAAACCGTGGTAGCATTTCCAGGAGCACCGTGAGTTTGGCGCAGTGCAGCAAGCTTGTATAATAGTTCCATGTTGATGCTTGGATCGGCTCATCACTCCACTTGAGAGAGTGGGAAGCACTCACTCATTTCTGTGCAAGGGGATGTGCGTGTATTATATGCATGTATGCATTTGTGTGGGTGCATGTTTACTTTTCTTTAAATCCCATTAACTAAGTGTCAAGTACATCTGCGATTACTTACTTAGCAAGGTTACTATTTCTGGTGTCCCATTTTTATTCAGGTCTTGGAAAATTCATTACATTTTTGCTTATGCTCTGGAGTGCTCTTTTTCTAGGGTCTTTAAAAAATATATGTGTGTATGTGTATGTGTGTGTGTGTGTAT
>NW_006434373.1:8715892-8754165 GCF_000325575.1 Pteropus alecto
CTCCTAGTTCATATATGAGTGGCTCTGAGGTTTGGATATTTACCACTTCTGCCCCTGGTACCAAGCTCACTCCAGTCCTGCTGTCCAGCACATTGCCTAAATTTAGACATTCTTCTTGTACGAGGACCGAAATAACTAGGAACGTATTTGATATTTTAAAGACCAATATTTTTATTTTACAAATGAAGACATGGAGATGGACCAATGAAATGACTTGCTCAGGGTCACTCACGTAGAACCTGAACCTGCTGACTTTTGGTCTAATTCTTATCTGACATAACTACATTTAATTTTTCTAAAAGATTATGAGAAGTTGATTGAATTTCCCTCAATATGGCATATAAGTTTCTTTAGAGTCGTGGTTGTTATGCATTAGATCACCGAAGGTCTTTTGATTTCTCTTGAAGTTATAAGGTAGAAATCAGTACACTCAGATAAATTATACTTGTTCGGATGTTACTTAATGCTCATCATATTGATTTCTACATAGTAGGTACTCAGTAGGTATTTATTAATCAATTTTGTAATTAGGATTGAATGAAAAGTGAGAGAAGGTGACTGAAGTTTTTGTTGTTTGTTGTTAAATACAAATATTCTCAGTTGTCAACCTGGCATACGTGAAGCCCTCCCTCTTCTAGCAATAGAGAGGATCTCGAGTGTCCTTTTGGAGAGATGTCACTTGATTCAAGTGTTTGGGAAATTTTAACTAAAATACTCCGCTGAAGATTGTTTTAAAAAGGACATCTTCAAGTAACGGTACCTTTCTGTTGCTGGCCCCACCTTACTGGGCTTATGTAGAACACTCTGGATGGTTCAGAAAGTCTGTTCTGGGGTCAGTTCCAACCTTGGCTACCTGCTGTGAGATACTGAGCAAGTTATTGAATATTTAAGTGTCAGGTTACTCATCTGTCAAACAGGTGCTGTTGGGGCAGTAGTGTGCAAATGAATGGGAAGTGCTCGGTCCAGAACCTGGAACATAGCTTGCGCCTGGGTAAATGTTCACTTCTGTTAGAGAGATGCCCTGGAGACTAAGTGATTACTATCTGTGTGACCTTAGTACATTACTTACATTCTTTGTGTCTCTATTCCCTCATCTGTAAAGTGGGGATGATAGTAGAAGTTTACTCTTAAGGATTTTGTGGAGATTAAATAAATCAATATACGAAAAGAACTTAGAACAATGCCCATCACCTACTAACATACATATACATATGCTCAAAAATATCGGTGAATACTGTTGCTATGTAAAACACTTAGTGCACTAACTACTATATTGTATCTACTTGATAAAAAGTAGCTCTTATTATTATTTACTCTTTCTTCCCTTTTAGAAGAACTGGTCCAGAAAAATAAGTGGTATCATTGTAACAACATTTCTGAATCTTGAACAGGATTTATATTTATAAGACCAAGTTATAAGCTTGTATTTGTAACTCCCTTTTAATGTGTTGGCCTGTTAGTTTTCTATTACTGCTGTAACATATTACCACAAATTTAGTCATATAAGACAACATAAATTTATTATCTGACAGTTCAGTAGGTTAGAAGTCCTATATAGGTCTCATCTGTCTAAAATCAAGGCGTCAGCAGGCTGCACTCCTTTCTTGAGGCTCATGCAGAGGTTGGCAGAATTCAGTTCCAGGTGGTTGTAGGATCCAGGTCTCCATTTCCTTGCTAGCCGTCAACTGAGGGCCTCCCTTGGTAGCATCTAGAGGCCTTTCTCTGGCCCTTCCTTGTAGCTCCCTACCTCTCTTACCCTTACCTGTACACTCCATCAGCTATAGGGTACCAAATTCATCCCATGCTGCCATTTTTCTGAACAAAGCCAGGAGATATGCTCTGCTTTAAGGATACATGTGTTTAGATTGGAGCCACCAGGATCATTCAGACTCTTCTCCCCACCTCAGAGTCCTTAACCTTGATCACATATGCACAGGTTCTGGGGATTAGGATGTGGACACCTAACTTTGCATACCACCTAACTTTGAATACAAATAAGTGACTTTGGTCTATGAAGCTGATTAATTGTGGATAGTTCAAAGTAAATACATCATAATCTTCACATTTCATTGTTCAAAAGGTAAAAAGTCTGACTATCTTGCCAGAAGATATGCTAATTTCTCTCTTCATTCTTTTGGTCCTATGGACCCTTAGAAACACATTTATTTGATGATTATTCTTTTAGCAGTATTTCTGGCATACAGTCTTATTTTTAGAAATAAGATTTGTGGCATAGTGTTCATTCTTGTCTTGTAAAAAGCTGACTATCAGGAGACCATCCACTTAAAGATCAAACTCAAAGGTAATTTTTTTTCTTACGTCATTTTCTGCAGTGCTGTGTTCAACCATTCTGTCCCCTACTTCTTTCAGAATTTAAAATTGTTCTCTTTGTCTTTTGCTCCATCGTTTGTTTTCTTTCAATTTTGACACGTTCCTCTGCTCTGGATCCCCTGCTGCACTTTGAGCTCCTTTACAGCTAGCATTGTTCCTTAAACTGCTTTGTATCGTTAACACTTAATACAATGCCCGATAAAAGATAAACATGCAATGCATGTTGGTTGTATTCCAGTGTGCTATTTAGAAGAATATTTGTCTAATCTGTCACTCATCAGTCATCTATTGGCCAAATATAGCATGTAAAACTTGGGACCAGCAGCAGAGCCACAAATAATCATAGTTCCTATAACCTTGGGGTTTGCAGCTTAATTTCTAGGGAAGCATCAAAGTGATACATCTTTGACAAAATGAGTTGTACTTCCCTCAAAAAGAGATGAATGCTAAACGCTTTATTCGCGGTCAAGAGAAGCCATTGAAATTATTTAACTTTTATCTCCCAAATGCTTTCCCAGAACTTCAAAACAGAAGCTAAATTTTATTTCAGGTCTTCTACCTTCAAATTTAGATTTGTAACACTTTTTTCCCCCTGTAATGTATAATATATTAAGATCAGGATAAATATTGGCAATATTAGATGCCTCTATAAGTTGTGTGCACATCTGTTTCCTTGAATATCTTATATTGATTTCAGTTGGCAATTTGAGTTCATTTGGTTCAGGTCGCTCTCTTTAGCATTAGAATCGATCTTGTAACTCAGACAACAGAATGATTAGTTGAGAATGATGATGTTCAGATTTTTAATTAGTTGCCTAAAGCAAATTTATATAAGAAAGTACAATAAGTATACAGATATAATTACAATGCCATTCTTTCTACCGTAAGGCGAATGTTTCTGCCCTGGTCCTGGTCTTGATGTTTTCTTCATAATCATGGCCTGGCATTGTCTTTAGTCTTCTGTATTGCACTATAATCTTCTGTTTTGTCCTAGACAATCTACATTTGATTGGTTATTATTATGTTTTTAAATCAGGATTATTGTATTCACAGCAGAAAATTATGTTTTTTAATGTTTCTCAGAGTTCAGAGTTTAAAGTTCAAAGTCTTTGGAGCTCTGTTTTCTGTAGTTTAAGCTATTTGTGCTATTACACAAATTTATTGAAATGTCGACATTTAGGGTGCTACCGCAGGTCAGGAAAAGTTGGCTATTAGTCTTTTTTCTTAAACCTATAATCAAAACTCTAAGCTCTGTAAAAAGATAAATTCATGTTTTATTTGTTTAATATCACATATATTTTAATGCTGAGTTGAATTTATGCACAGTTTTCCTTGTTATAGGGCTCATGACTTTTTAAGTTTACTTTCCTCACAAATGGATTTTGTATGCCTTGTTTTAGTTATCTTTAGCTACATAACAAGTTATCCTAAAACTCAGTGGCTTCAAACAAGAATAAATAGTTATTATCTCACACGGTTTCTGTGGGTCAGAAATTCAGGAGTACCTTTGCTGGATAGTTCTAGCTCATGGTCTGTCATGAGGTTGCAGTTAAGATGCTGGCTGAAGGTGGAGTCAACTGAAAACTGACTGGGATTGAAAAATCATTTTCCAAGTACATCTGTAGCTAGTTAGTTCTGGCTGTTGGCAGAAAGCTTCCGTTCCTTTCTACCTGGACTTCTCTGCAGGGCTGCTTTGGTGTCCTTGTGACATGATTGCTGGCTTCCTCCAGAGAAAATGATTTAAGAGTGTAAAGCAGACCCTACAATGTCCTTGAAGACAGCAGTCCCCAATCTTTTTGGCACCAGGAACCGGTGCTCCAATGAGAATCTAATGCCTGATGATCTGAGGCGATGCTAGCTAGCACTGAGGAATGGCAGCAAATACAGACAAAGTTTTGCCGTCTTGCCCACCACTCAGTTCCTGCTGCGTGGCCCGATTTCTGACAGGCTGTGGACTAGTACAGGTCCATGGCCCAGGGGTTGAGGACCCTCTCCTTTGAGACAGCTTCAGCCACCCAGGTCTGCTTTATTCAATATGGGCTGCGGCTGTAAAAGAAAGTGAATAGCCAGAGGCAAGAATCACTAGAGTCCCCTTGGAGACAGGCTATCACACATCTACTTCTCTTTTTTATTCATTAAGCCTATCTAGCTGTGATTCTGCGTACTGACTGCTGATTCTGCATACTTAGATAATATAATTTAAATTTATTTAGGCTGAATAGAGGACACATGTCAGGTAAGCATCAGGAGCTAGTAGAACATAGGGTTATTCTCAGTATTAGAAGTAGTGGGACTGGATTCCGAATCAGAATAGCAATAGGAATCTGGGTCAGGAAGACAAGTCCAGAAAAGAGTAGGTGTGAACAAAGCACATCTCAGGGCAGATGCCAGCTTTGATCAGGGAGTTTGTGGGGTGAGGTAGGACAACTGGAACAGATCCCAGAGAGAAGGGCAAGCACACCTTGCTATTTATCCTTAAAGAGCATATTTAATCTAATCGGGTTTTCTGGTTCATGCATGTGATGATCGTGAATTGGGTGCAGTAGTGCCTTGGCAAATAGATTTTAGCGACTTGAACATTAGCATCAACAAAACCAAGTAGCTTTTCGCAGTTAAATTGAAGATATGCTAATTTCCAAAGTTGCAGCAGTGGTATCCCTCCATTTAGCAAGGCAATGAACAAAGTCATACTAAATGTCTACAATCTCTGTCGAAAAATGTGCTGCCTAGCAATCTGCATAGTGTTTAGACTCTGATAAGTTATCATTTATTGTTTTGCCTACTGTGTGGAGTTTGATTTTTAATGACACTAATTGCTGACATTTATTAAGTGTTTAATAAGGTCATCATAGAGGTCACACTAAGGTCATTATCGAGGTTCTTCCTAGAAACACAGCTATGAGATGAGATATACAGAGTCATTTTAGAAAAGTAACAGGCTGTGACATGAAAGAAGCTTGAGTATCGGTCTCAAGTCTGTCATGTACTGGCTCTGGGGCTTTGGGTGAGTTATTTGACCTCTTTAAGCCTTACTTTCCTTATCTGTAAAGTTGGAGATTAAAAGAACCTCAAAGATTGTTGTGAGGGTTAGTAAAACAATACATGTAAAGTACTTAACATGCCTTACCGTGAACACTCAGTAAATTTTAGCTCTTATTTTTTATGTAAGTATCTTTTCTCAAAATCCAATTCATTAATTTATTCAACAATTATTTATTGATTTTCTTTTATTTGCGAGGCATTTTTTTGGGTTCTGAGGAAGAGAAGTGAATAAAACCGATCCCTGTCCTCATGGTATTGTGCTTACAGCCATAAAGTAAGCACGAAAATAGAAAATATTTAAGTTGGTGGTAACTTCTGTAAGGAAAATAAAACAGAAAGATAAAAGCAAGAGCTGTATTTGGAGAGGAGATGCTGTTTTATATAGGATTACCAAGGGAATCTTCACCGGCATTTGTCAGGAGAACTGAGAGAAGTGAGGGCAAGAGTTATTCAGGTATCTGAGAACACATTTTAGGCAAAGTAAGCCACAGGTGCAAAGGTCCTGAGGTTGGGGCATGCTTGACATGTTGATAAACATCAAAGGGTCCACTTGGGATGAGGCAGAGGGAGAGAGTGGGGAGTGGAAGAGGATAACATCAGAGAGGCAGTGGGTGGTCAGCTCATTTAGGGTTCTGTAGGTCCTAGTGAGAAGTTTACCTTTAATTTTTAGAGGATAGGAAGATGATGGAGGATTTTGAGTAAAGGAGTGACATGACCTGACATATTTTTTGGATTGCTCTAGCTATCGTTTTGAGATATGCTGCAGAGGCCAGAGTTAAAATGTATTACTTTTGAAATAATTCAGGCACACAATAGTTGTTACTTGAACCAGGGAAGTTTTGGAGGAGGTGGTGGAAAAGAGGACATATTCTGTACATTATTGAAAGCAGTGTTGACAGGAGTCAAGGAGAACTCCAAGTTTGTTGGCCTGAGCAGCTGGAAAGATGGAGTTATTTATTGGGTTGGGAAAGTTTGTGAGAGGATGTCTGGGACCTGGGCTCAGAGTCTGATTTCAGACATGCTAAGTTTGAGAAGCTTTTTAGAGACATTTAAGTGGAGATGGTGAGTAGAGACTTGGATTTCTGAGTCTGGAATTCAAGGGACAGGGTGCGAGGCTGGCGACTTAAATTGGGAGTTGTAAGTGATTGGTTATTCACAACAGGGTAGATGGGGAAGAGGAGTGGTTTGAGGGTGAGACAATGTTTATAGAACACAGATTTGAGGAAGAACCTCTGTGATGTGGACTACAAAAGCAGTATTCCTAAAGCCACAGCAAAGAAGTGTTTCATGAAAGAGGAAGAGATCAGTTATATTCAATGATGCTAATATATCACGTGAGATAATAACTGAGAATTAACCATTTTTGTATCTGCAACATGGTGAATTGTCACTCCATTTGACCCTAGGCAGAAAACAATGAAAAACGCTGTATATAATATTTTAAAACCTTTTTGAATTCTCCATGAGCTGGCAAAAAAGCAGAGAATACTCAGGAGAAAAATTGCTATGGCATTGCTCCTGAATAGTCAACATGAGAAAGGATCTGGGATCTAGGTGGAGGAGGCTTCGTATAAAAGTTTATACATTTCGACAAAAATAATAGGAAGGAAAAGAGACTGTCTGGACACACATGTAGGTGGTTGGAAGATGTGGTAGTGGAAACGTGTAGTCCTCTTCTGATAGTTTCATTTTTCTTAGTGTCATCTGAAATGAAGCCTTTACCATAGAGTAAAGGTTGGAGAGAATACTGGAGTTTTGAAAGGAAGTATAAGATAATCTCTGGGGAATATCGTATGATTGCCTTCTAGCATTAGCCACCCACCTGAGGTTAGTAGCCATGGATATTTAGAGGGGTGAGCCAGGGAACTGCGTGTTTTTCTCCAATTATACTCAGCTGCATGGGTGCAGGTATGGAGTAGGTTTTGGCTGGTAAGTCAAAGTGAGAGAGCAGTAAGGTAGAGAGGGGTGATCGTGATGATGCACCATGGAATCTAAGGGGCTAAGATGACACGAGAGGATAAGGGGAAATTGAGGGAACCTTAGAATTCAGCCTTCTGTTTTTCCATTTTGTTATTGATTATAATGTACCTCTTTTATTAATTTATATTTCTCTTTACCTCCCCGGGTTGCTTATGAGCCCACATCTCATTCTTTGATGTTTCCAACATCCTCTGTAGCAGTTTTTTTCTCCAAAGCATGACGTCCGTAACTGTCAATTGCATTGTGTTTTCATATTTTTCTTAGTCATTATACGTTAATTACATTATGTGAAATTTTATTGAAAACTCTTAAAAAAGTCAACTTCATATAAATGTGTATAAGGAACTATTCTGCTCCAAAATGCTACTTTTGATTATAGATGTATCAGCACGTCTGAGATAAATTAAACTTTTGACAATATGGTCAATTTTGTTATTAAGGAGATGAACGAAACTATTTTAATAAAGTATTTGGCCTGAACTATTTGATTTGACCTGTATACATTTAATTAAATTGACCAAACACTTGCCAATTTTCCATTTTATTTTTAGGAAAGCCTAGAAAATGAAAAAAGAAGCAGTCACTTTTTATTGGAAAATAATATCTTTGTAATGATTATTAATTTGGAATTTTAGTACAGTTAAGTGTGTATGTGTGTGTGTGTGTGTGTGTGTGTGTGTGTGTGTGTGTGTGTGTGCATGCGCCTATTGGTAGGGTATTGGTAGCATTGGGAAGAGAACATGGAATATAAAAAAGTTAGATCAGTGGTCAGTGATTTGCAGAGGATCTCTAAAAATGTCCCTAACATAAAAGACTAACAACTAAAAGTATTTTCTTAAAGTGTAGTACTGTATAACTTTAGTCAACAAATTTGTATTGTATATCTTCTTGTGTGTGGTGCTATGCTAGGTACAGTAATTAAAGCGGATTAACAAAAAATAAGATACTTAACTATCATGGGGTTAAAAATTCAGTGGGGCTGTAAACTAGAATCCTTGTGGGTATGGACTGGGCAGATTTTGATAACCAACTAAACGTGGGAGTTAAGGGAGAGAGGTTTATGGAAGATCATACAGAAGTTTTGATCCTGAGAAGATGAATGACTTGACTTTTTTTTAGGAGATACAAGAGGACTGGGGAAAGATGCTTTGTTGAAAGATCCATACAGATATTTGTATGGAAATATCCATTGGAAATTAGGGGAGAAGGCAGAAAATATACATGATATTGCTGCAGTTTTTAGGTGGAGGGAAGGAAAAATTTGAAGAAACAACGAGAAGGTTGGTGGAAGAGATGAGTTATGAGTCAGGCTGTAAAAAGAAGGGTTCTCGCTGTTGCTGTGTCTATTAAACAATCAATGTTGGTATACTTTGTATAGTTAATTTTAGTTTTTTAATAGGTTTATATTTTCTTCCCACAGCAGATTTGAAATTATATGAGAATGTAGCAGGAAATAGAAGTATATTCTAAAATTAGGATGGGTAGCTTTAAAAATATCAATTCAGTAAAATTTAAATTCAAACATTTGATAAATGAAATACGTATACAAATAGAGTTTGTTTAGGGATAAGATCAGTGAGCTTTTACAGTTTAATTGGATTTTTGTGTTTGGTTTATGTGTTTGTTTTTCTTACTGATGTTCCTAAAATATTACAGGAGGATACTTACATTTTGTGTCACCCAACTTGGTATAGTCTCAAAATCTGACCTTCCATCATCAGCCTAGGGAGTTTCTGCTGTGCTGCCCAAGTCATCTTGTTCGCTTCTTTCCTCATATTGTACTTTTAGTCTCAAGGTTAATTCTCATGGGAAGCAAAGAAGAGGAGAGAAATAGAACCTTTGTCTTCCTGAGGCTTTGCTTTGTGGAACCCCGCCTTTACTCACCTACCATCTTTCTTTCTTCCCACACTTCCTATTCTATAGTCAGTCTCCTCCCCTAAGCTGAGAGAGATGGGAAGTGCTGAGGTCATGGTAGAAATCCAGTCTGTCTCAGCAGTTCTTTGCCTTTTTGATTTTCCTCTTGATCTCTTGCCTGTCTGTCAGCTGGTATTTCTGGTGATAGTATGCTCATAATGGAAATATAAAAAGTCCTGCCAAACCTATGTGCATGCTGAAAATTCTAACCTTTCAACTTGCACTTTGCTTAATCCTAAGAAGCATTGATTTTGGATCCTGTCTATTGCTTTATATTCCTGAGGGATAGTTAGAATCCATTTTGACTGTCTTCGATTTGTTTCTTAAGTACGTTTTTATAAATTCCCTATTTTTTTTTAAATTTTTCCTCTAAAGCATATTCTAGACCAAAAATATACTATTTTTTAAAGGACTTATTTTGGTTGAATAGCTGAATTTATAAATAACCATTTAATTCCATTAGATGTTAGAGAATCTTGCTGTCCTTTTGCTTAGAAAATTCTAATAATTTGGTACTATTCAACTTTGATTAGAATGTGTTTTCTGCTAATGCAGAAAGAAACAGCTTCGTCACCATCTTTGAGAAAGATATATTCTGTTGGGAAAAGTAAAGTACGTCTTAGTGATCTTGCTTTCAGCATGATAGAAGAAACAGATTCACATCTAGTATAATTGCCTGGTGCAAAATTTATTACCTGGAAATCAAGAGAGAAGCACATCCCATTTATTCAGTTACATCACATTTATTCAGTTCTCGTTTTCACCCTTACTTAGAGTTCTTTGAAAATAGAGTCACTTAATTTTGAGGAAATGATATTGTTTTCCAAGACACTGAATTAAAAAAAACAAAACAAAAAAAGCACATTTTAAATCTCTTTTGTTCTTGTGGATTTTTCCTCCAGCTTTCACATGATGCTTTCCATTGTTAATCTAAGAAGCCACTTTAAAGAATTTGCTTCTTGTGAGCAGAACAGTATAATTAGGCAGTCGCCCTTGTATCTAGAGTCTGCCAGGGGAAAAGGTGACAGAATTGCACAACGAGCTCATTTTTAAACAGGGCAAAATAAAAACTTGAACCTATCAGTTAAAGGAAAGACAGCCAAAAATGTACCGTAGAATCTTTTTTTTTTTTTTAATTAAATTTATTTGGGTGATATTGGTTAATAAACTTATATAGATTTCAAAGGTACAGTTCAATAATGTCATACGTAAATTGCATTGTGTGTTCACCACACAAAGTTAAATTTCCTCTGTCACTATATATTTGACCCCCTTCACCCTTATTTACTATGAAATACTAGCTCATAAAAGATGAAAGTAAAAATCATCTTCAATAGATGTGTTGGTTAGATATTTGGGATCAGTAGTAATTTGTTAATTGAAAAGATAAGGTAATGAAAAAGATAGTAAACAGGGCAATTATTAAAAGTGATACACATGTACCTTAACATTTTATTTGATATTAAATATATAAATGCTTATTCACCAGTACTATGATTATGGTTGAACTGATTTTGAGTTCCTGCAGAAACCACAGGCATGGTTTATGATTTCTAATTTTGATGTCTTTAAGTGGAGCAGAACTTGAAGGCTGTAAGCAATCTAGTTCAGAATCCTTTTTGATTTTCATGGCATTTTCTCTCAATCTTTTATAGTACAAGAACACACATATTCAAAGGAGTATTTTTAGCCATTTGCTTTTATCAAGTTTTTTCAAATCATTCAGTCTATTTTTATAAAAATAACAAGTCTTTCCTTTGCAGTTAAACTTGTGATTTAAAAAAATAATTCAATTACATAATTAAAATAAGTACAACTTGTATAAACAAAATTGGTATCATGTGTTAGTAGGATCCAAACTGCACTGCCTGGAAAGTCTATGAGGGCATCCCAGCCACGTGGTCAGCCTTCCATGGGCATTCATCACATTCTTCTGAAAAACAGAAGAAATAATAAAAAAAAAATTTTGGTTAATTGAATTTTTCTGATCCATAGATCAATAAAATGAAAGGAATAACTTTTGTTTTTAAGAAAACTTTTATTTCGAATAGTTTTAGATTTACAGAAGTTTCGCAAAGATAGTACAAGGAGTTCCCATATACCCCACACCTGGTTTTCCCTTACTTAGCATCTCACATTAGTGTGGTACACCTGGTACAATTAATGAACTAATACTGATACATCGTTATTAATCAAAGTCTATACTTTATTAAGATATCGTTGATTTTTTACCTAAGTGCTTGTTTCTATTCTGGGACCCTATCTAGGACACCACGTTGCATTTAGTAGTCACATCTACTTAGGCTTCTCCAGACTGATAGTTTTGCAAACTTTTCGTGTTTTTGATGACCTTGATAGTTTTGAGGAGCACTGATAAAGTGTTTTATGGAATGTTTCTCAATTTGGGTTTATCTGATGTTTTCCACATGGTAAACCTGGGATTATAGGCTTTTATGAGAAAGATCCCAGAGGTAAAGTGCCATTTCCATCACATTATATGAAGTGCACCTATCAATACTATCATTTTGACTTATTACTGGTGATGTTGGCTTCACTCACCTGGTCTAGGTAGTATAATGAGGTTTCTCCTTTACTGCGTTTGTGTGATTTTTTATAGTCATATGATTTACTATATTGAAATGAGGATATGTACAGATAGGTAAATTCTTTCAACCATATTCTCTTCATGATAGAATTAGTGTGGCTTGTTTATGAGGAGTTGGTGAAGAGCTGAAAGATGTGTACTTAATGTTATCTTTGCATTCCTACTGAATTTCAGTTTTGCTGTCTTGTTTCATGTTTCTTGAGCTTTAGTATCTAAGTGAAGAAAACACAGGCTCCAAAGATTTTTTTTTTGGCAGTGGTTTGGAAGGAAAATGGAGCACTGTGGTTGCACAATTGTGCTTCTGCAGTTGCATGAGTCAGGATTTCAAGCTCAAAACTAAATATGCCATTTCTTAGTTCAGTTTTATTTGAATCTGTGGTTAGCATCTTATGGCAGTTACATTTTTTTTTTTTTTACTAGAGTACATTTAGCAAAAATGTACTTGATAATCAGTTTCCTTGCAGCATATCAGTGGATAACCAAGGCTAATTAAGCATTGATAAGTCCATTGCCCTAACTGTAGACCATCTCTAAATAGATGTAAAGTGATTTCAGTATGATGTAGAGAGAAGTTTCGTGCTATTGACCTAAGCTGCAAACCACAATAGCTCATATCTCATACTTTCCAGAAGTTGCACAGAACCTGAGAAACAATCTTTTAATAAAGAATCAGACTCCTACACTATGTCAATCTATTGGAAACATTTTTAATGTAGAATGCAGAGATCGTTAAGCTCAGAGACCATCTGTTGCCTTTGTGGGCCTAGAAATATCATGAGGGTATTACACAAATTTTCTTTTTACCTAAATTTCTGTGATAAGAAGGTGATCACAGTTCATTTTAGAATTGAAATTCATTTACCTAAATAAGAATGGTTTCCTAACCCTCAAAAAAGAACAGAAACAGTGGTCCTGGCAGTTTAAACTTAGTCCTCCATTATCAATATGAATGTAAAATAAGGCTGGGGACAATTTTTTTCAAGCCTTTCTCTTCTGTACCCAAGGGACTCTATTTCCAACTCCATCTTGACCAAATATGGAATTCATGCATCTATTTCCCTAATATCTCCATCACATAGATAGCTTCGATGTGAACTTAACCTTGGACTGCTGAATGGTGTGAATAGCTTACTGCGCGCATTGACGTGATTTTACTGTTTCCGTGTTATTGTCTTGGTTCTTTGCCCATTGCTGGACTATCTGCTTCCCCTGATATGATAAGAAGATATAATACATATGAAGCAAAATGTTTTTGGGGAGAGGCACCCTGGTGCTGTGAAGACACCTTTGGAGGGAAAATTCTAAGAGCTGGGCTTTCTAGTTACCTCTGGTACATCTAATTTTGTGAACCTGGGCAAGATCCTAACATTTGACTCGTTTCCTAGGGGGTAATTATAACTGCCTTGCCTACCTTTAGAAAGGTGGCTTTAGGATCTAGTGCATGATAATTGTACAAATGTATTATAAACTAGACAGTACTGGACAAAGGAAAAGAAAGAATCGAAGACTTCTAAGGATCAAAAAGAAGGCTATCAGAATCCTTTCTACCTACACCGTGCACTATTAGGTACCACAGTGCCAGATGTGGTGAAGATCTGTGCTATTGAAAATATGTGGATCTGAAGGACAAAGATAGTGAATCTGTCAATAATGTTGAGAATATCTACAAGCCCAGGCACTTTATGGCATCAGAATTCATGAGAAGTAAAATTATCTGTTTAACAAATGCCTAATAACAATAATCATGATGATTAAGACCACACTATAGAAATCGGAAGTTGGACATGATTTTTAGGGTTCGTCTTGTATTTAAAATCTTATGGCCACTTAAAGTAATCAAACAATTACTTAAATTGAAGTAATCCATAGACTAATGGTGGTAAAACAAATAAAAATAGATATTTTAAAGTATTTTGAATAATAATTTGTTCATATTTAAATCACTTCTACTTTCAAGATGAGGACATTGACATATAGCTCACTGTGTGCCAGGTATTATTCTAAGGGCTACCCTAACTCATTAATATTCACAGTAACCTTATGAGGTAGATAAAGAAACTGAGGCACAGAGAGAAGAAATGACTGGATTGAGGCCATTTAGCTGGTATCGAGGGAGCTCGGACTTAAAAAAGACATTCTAACTATAAACATTAAACAAAAATTAAATTGGGAAAGTTTCACTCATCGACTAGGAAAAAAAAAATTCTGTTTTTGCAATTGGAAAAATAGTGGAAATAAAAAGGAGAAGGGACAAATACAAATTGACAATCCAGTACTAGTAACAACTCAAATTGTCAAATACAAAAGATAAAGTACAGGACAAGGCAATGCCATGATATTAAAGAAATATCCTTGAAATTAACATCCAGAATGTACTTTTAAAGTAAATATTAGATAATTTATTGCTAAGATTTAAATTTTTTGGATAAGGCAATTCTAATTGTTATCATCATATCCAAGATATAAAGTTTTTTGTTTGTTTAATTTGCTTCAGAAGAAAGACCAATGGAGGACAAAGATTAAGCAGTAGAAAAAAGGGCTATTATTTTAAGAAAATTTAAAAAATAATAGGAAAAGCATTTGATTATATTTGAGTAAATAAATTTCTCATTGACAAGTACTTCAGTTGTCCAAATCATTCATAGATTTATGCCACAAGATTTTGACTAAAGAAACCACTTGTGTTATGATTACATAAAAATTGCTATTTCCACTTGTTAATAATCTTTTCCCTGGTATTTGTAGATCTTGAGTGCTTATTTTTTTTCCTATTTCATTTTTCAGGTTTCCGCTTCTATATTTCTCTCTCCGAATGCTCATGAAAAATTGCCGAATCTGTGACAGGTTGCATGATTTTCCCCCCTCTGTGCACTCAATTTGTGTATTATTGTATCATATGACATTTTGAATCAAGTGCTGCTAGTACCAAGCTGCTATCAGCAGCCAGTGCCAAAAATATCCATTATAACACTTCTCAGCATGCAAGTGAGAGCACTTCAAATCACAGAGACGGAATTTTCAGCCATTGTCCTTTTCTTGTTTGCATTTTCTACAGCAAAGAGAATGGAAAACAAAAGGAGATTTATTAGAAAATAATGCCTTGGTAAAATGTTGTAAAACATGAGATTCATTGTTCACGAAGGTCATATGAAATTCAATACTGCGTTATAAATAACATCTCAGAGGCCTTTCTTCCCTTCTCTCTTCTCAAATATTTTTCAAGTGGTATCTTTTTTCAGTCTTTGATTACAATAATGTGCAACCTCTTTACACATCTGGAAGTAAGTAGTACCCTCAACCTAGAACCATGAGATTTGCAACTTACATTTGCCTTAGATATGGTCCCTTCACGTTAACACATTGATCAAGACAAATGCAGTGCTCATGGTAGCAGTAAAAATGGAAGCTTTCTTTTTAAAAGAAGACTAAAAAAGCAAATTCAGTAAGTAAGGTCTGTCATTTTCTAATATTGAGAGTGCTGAGCCTGCAGCTATTAGCAAATTTCTCATAAGTTAATTGATTTTTACAAAGCGAATGCTGAGACTTGGTAGCCAGCTGACAAGATGCCAGAAAATATCAATGTGAAGAAGAAAGAGCCTTCAGTGGCTGCTTTGGACACCTGACCTCTCACTTTCTGGAGGAGGAAACATGGAGCCTGCTGACTGGGAGTTGAAGAGGGAAGGGTGGTTACCAGAGATGGGAAAGTGGGATTGACAAGGGGACAGCAATTTTCTGATTCTTTTTGTGCTGCCTGAAAAACTGGGGGTAATAATCTTGTCCCTCTTCTTCACTGACCCCGGACAGATCATGAGGAAAGGGCTGGAGTTGGGCAAAGGTTATTTTCATCTGAGCTCGACGACTCCATGCAAAGTGCTCTTTAAATCCATGGTTCTTGCACAAAGTACTGTGACTTGAGTTTAACAGAGAGAGCCAAATGTCACATGTGTCAGCTGTAAAGAAATCAGGGCCATTGCTGTGGTATACTGCATTCAGAAGAGATGCCAGGACAACCCCTCGGCTCTTACTGTCGTCTTCTTTACCTGCTCTGCTGTTCATGATATGGGTTGACTCCACATTTAGAAAAAAAGTATTCATATAAAGATATTTCTTATCCTGCTGAGTCTCAAGCCCATCGTTGTAGGTGAAGTAATTTCTTTTGTCTGGTGTATAATGTTTTGCTAACTTTTGACTTGAAAATCACAAGGTCTTACAAAGCCTTAAGGAAAAGGCTAAGTACTTAGTAGGTGTCTGACATCATAGTAAATATACGTGAAAGCCAGGAACAAGCTGATGTGCATGTCTTTTAAAAAAGAATAATAACCTAGTCTTATCTGTGGAAACTATTTAGGATACAGGTCTCACATTTTCCTATTATATTTGAAATTTTGGAAGATAATAACATGAAAGATTTACCCTCAAGAAGAATAATCTATTCAAATATCCTGCTTTGAGAATGCGTAGAAATTTCCATATATATTTTGCTTTGGAGTGTATATTAGGAAATGTTTGGCAGGTGAAATACGACTTCCTTTAAACCCTGTGAGTTTTTGTCAGTTCATTTAAATTCATGAAAAGCAGCCCTTTTATTAACAATAACAAAGCCCCACACACTGTAGGCTTCCATATTAGATCAACCCATTTTCAAATATCTATCAATAAATTTCTGGTGTGATGAAAGACTTAAGAGTGGGAGGGCTAATTTAGTATTGACCACTGATTCATGTTAAATAATTAAATGGAAGCCAGAGGAACAAATTTGCACTGGCTCTGGTCAGCTGGCCATTTTGCAGCATTTGGGATTGGGTAAACGGGGATCTGGGGTCACAAGCCAGGCTTGCTCTAAATTAGATAACTTTAGAGTTAGCATTAATATGCTGACTCATTGCAGCTACTCTGAAGTGTTTCTCTCTTTTCAGTGCTTCCAAGTTGTATACAAAGAAAAGGCTAAGTGGGCATCATGTGGGCAAGCAGGAAGGGTGGCCTGTAGTCTCAACCCCATTTGTGGTGGTCAGAACCACAGTCTGGAGAAGACCTATTCAGGGACCTAATTAATCCTTCTAAGTGCACTGTAGCTGCTAGTTTTTATGCTCTGTCATTTTGCCAGCCTCACTCTTAGGATCCCATTTTATTTAGATTATGTCCTTGAAATTTTTCCCTCAGTGTAGATTGATATCATGTTTGTCCCTTAGCTTGGTGAATGATAATTATCTGGTTCTAAAAAGCTTTTTTTATCAATCCATCTATTTTAATGTATGTGTATGTATTTCTTTATTTACACTGGTGGATAGACAACAAATTCCTGAGAAGGAAGAAATAAGCTCCATTATGCTTTTCCTAGGACCACAGTGCTATCTTCCACACTTTTTCTCCCAAACCCTTTGAACACGCCAGCAAATTTCTATTTCTGCATTCACTGAGAACTCTACAGTTTCTCTCCTCTGAAATAGGGTCAAGCCCAGTGTATGAAATGCCCAGGGTGGTACTTGAAATTTGTAAATTTGAAAAAAAGAAAATGTTTAGTTTTAACTTTTCAGTATTAGTTCACATAGGAAAGAAGAGAATTCATAAGGTTATTTTGAGTTACTTGGTAGTTAAATAATTTCAACAGTTTCTAGCTAATAAGTTAGAATATCTGTATCATTACCCTTTTTATCAAAAGCATCTTTTTATTACTTCCAGAGTCACACACAAGAAAACATACAGCTTACTAAAAATACTTTGCTTAATCTTAATTCTCTTTGTTTTGATTTTTAAAAATTTTATGTGTAAGTGATACAAACTGAAAAAGAATAACATTGTTTTCCAAAATATTATTGGTTATATAATATATTTGATCTCTGCAACATTGCTTGTCCCAGTAAAGGACAATTGCAAACTATATAGACTTGCATAGATCCTTTGAGCAGCTAACTCTCACTAAGACAGGGTTATTCTGTGCTGCTGATATGTCATCTCTACAGCACAGTCACTCTGACAAGGGCTGGTGACGGCTGCATAGGATGAAACGATTATGTGATTTAGAAGAAGGGTATGGGAGGACAAGACAGACAGTAAAACTGCTAGGCAAGGGTGACATGGCCTTGGACCTAGTTGAGGTCGTACCCTATCACTCACTCAGACTATCAGTTCAAGACTACAGCCAAGTCTTGTATATGCAGAGGGACACGATGCTACATTGAGGCTGGGCTCAGGCACAGCACTAGAATTTAATGGAAAAATTGGTAGTTGGCACAAGAACAAAGTAGATGAAATCCAGAGAGCAAATGATCAGGTCCAGAGTACAGAGAAAAATGTTCCTGGAGCCTGAAGGGTTGTTGAGTACTGTGTCCAGAGATGGGCTGGGAAAGGAGCAGCTGTGACAATTTTAATAACCTGTCATGTGGCTTGTGACCATTCTGTTTATTTAAATGAACTTTCCTTTGACAATTGAATCACTTTCTATATGTCCTGGGCTTAATGGAAATGACTTAACCCTTTAAGGCTAGCATATTTTGGCCTCGCTAGAGTCTTAGAGAAAGGGCGAGAGAAGAAAAAAAAGATACAAATTTGTTCATGCATAAATAAATTAACCATGGTGTTAAGAGAACCGTAAATTGTTCAGCAGTGATTCATCCAAAAACATGTGTTGAGTACCTACAATGTACAGAGAACCATGCAAGGCTGGAATCTATGTTGGCAAATGGAAGGTGCCACAGAATGTTCTTATGGGTCTTAAAGTCTAATGCAGGAGTCAGCAAACTGTGACCCATGGGCCAAATTCACTACGACTTGCTAAGACTGAAAAAAAAAAAATAAAAAGAAGACTAATATTTTGTGATACATGAAAAATTATAAGAAATTCAAATTTAGGCGTAATGATATTGAAATACAGTTTATTGGAACAAAGTCACACTCATTCATTTACATATTGCTAATAGCAGCTTTCACACTACTGTGTCTAAAGTGAATAATTAGAGAGCTTTTGGTCCATGAAGCTTAAAATATTTAATGTCTTACTCTTTACGAAAAAAGTTTGTCAGTGGGTTTTCTAATGGGTTAGAAAGACATTAATCAGATTATCACACCACTAAAATATGCATGTGGTAGAGCTGGGCAAGAAAGGTATTTAATATATGAATGTTGTAAAATGAGACCTAGAAATGTAATGATGGTAAAGAGACCCACAGTGGCTTTAATACCTTCATCACTGTTTATTTAACTCCTTACAGGTCTCACAAGAGACCAAACTCACAGAATGGTGAGCAAATTTTGATTGGTAACGTAGTTCTAGTAATATTAAGTGTTGAGGAGTTTCTGACTGAATCCTCTTTAATCTGGTATTGAAGATTTGTAAGGCAAAAGGGCCAGGAATAAGTTTAATAACATCCTGTAATGCTCAGGCTTTCATTAGCTGCCTTAGGCACTTGTAGTACTTATTGGTACTACAATTGAAAAAAACAAATGGCAAATTCAGAGTACAGAGAAAAATGTCGGAGGATACACACTTTTACAAATGAGAAAAGATCCCACTTGTACAGATACATGAAATGATAGAAATATATTTTACTCCATAAATAATCAAAGAGTGCTTACTTCTTTGTAATGAGGTGACTATTTAAAATTAATGAGAATAATACTTTTCTCAGTAATTCAAAGTACTTTTGTTTTAATTCTCTGTTATGGAATAGTAAAATAAAAAGCAAGTAAATAACTTAGTTTGAATTTCAAGTTATTATGAAGCTGAATCAGTTTGGATTCATCTTTGAACTTTGAATCAGTTTTCCTGTTAGTGGTCGAGGATACGAGGATATGTGAAATAAGGCTTTCTACCTAATTATGGCAGATTTCCATGAGTTTACAATAGGCTTCAGCTTGCAGGCTCACATGAACACAAACCATTTTAATAGTCAATCCTGATAATAATTGAGAGAAATAAAGCTAGATAAAATAAAATGCTTGTTTCAAAGTGATAGTGATGTAAAATGATATGGTAATGTAGAAGAGCCTTTGAATTTTTAGTTTTTTTAGGCAGATTCAACTTCAAAGATGACTTTATTCTCTGATGCAATCTTTTTTTATCATCTATCCTCAAAAGATTTTAGTTCATTTATGTAGCTTCAAAAGATTCTCATGTATTCATTGATCAAACAATTATTGAGTACCTCCAGTGTGCCAGGCATTGTGCGTAATGCTTGGAATAACAGGACGACTAAAGAGTTTATAGCATGCTCGAACAGTGGAAAGACAAAGGTAAAAGGTGGAACTCCAATGGCCAATAATTATTCTCCGAGAGATCAGTCTTTGAATGGGGTGAGTGGTTTAATGGGTAAGTAAAAGGAGTAATATTTTATGCATAGTAATAATAATTTTACAAGTCTCTTCTTTTAAAAATTTCATTAGATATATTTTCTTATGTTTTTGTTGAGACATTAAAAGCAAGAACATTTTAAGAATTAAACATTTAATATTAGACATTTGATCAACTAAAATATTTTCTCATTATAAAGATAGAGATTGTTATGGGATCTGCCCTACAGTTCTGGTTTGAAATCTAAGTGATTATGAGTAGGAAACTTTTGGAGAGAAGGAAAAAAGGTATGGCATCAATAGAGATTTTTTCACAAAGAATTACCAAAATTTTGCATATTTACCTTTTAAACAGTTCCTATGAAGCAGATATGTTAATAGTGATTATATCCCAAATAATATCATAAACTAAGTTGGCTCAGGTATCTAGTCAAGTCATATTTAACTTTACACTCTTAGTCAAATGCCAGACAGAGCACATGCAGACATGCTACATACACATGCAACATTTTCAGAAAGGTGGTCAAAGCAAATCCAAAATATACTTATGCGAGGGACATGGTAGCCTTGAGTTACAAGCCTCCTTCTCAATTGCTATCACTATTCAAACTCAAGATTCTCAAGTATCATCAACTACGTATATCAAAAGTATGGAGGGCAGACCAGAAACAGTGTATGCCATGTGTCTGCACCAGGCATGAAGTAAGGAAGAAAATGTTTGCCTTTGAAAATGAATCCCAGGGACAGTGTTCACAGTCTGGCTTTAGTAGAATAGTACAAAGTACCTTAGGCATTTTATATTATTAAATATTACTCACTTAAAATAATAAGTACTAGATTATAATCGTAAACTTTTATGGTAATACCACAAATGATTTCTGACTTAACAGTGAAATAATTAGTCAATAATGATTTATTGAGTACTTTTTTTGCACCACACGTGAATGGGTTGATGTTTTTGAAAAAGTAGGATAACACTTTAAATTATGACATTTATTGATACATTTGTTTAACAAATATTCATTGGACATTTTGTGCAAGCATTCCACACTGATGAACATTCTGATTGACAGAAGTAATCCTACATGGCCTGTAGACACAGAGAATTGCCAGGTGAGATGCTCATGCTGAAAAACAAAACATTTTGATGAACTGTATTACTGAGTGCAATATACAGATAATAAATACTGTAGCTGTTTTAGCCTTTAAAAGGAAAAGAGAGATTTTATGGAAGAGGTGGATATTGGTCAGCTCCTGTGATGAGGAAAATTTGACAGGCAGAGAATTTCTTCTAGGTAGAGCTGATGAGTGGTGGTGGGGAAAATGGAATAAGCAAAGGTGGTGTCAGGGAGTAAATGTTCATAATGCATTCAGGAGAGAGGACGTGGACACATCAAGTGAGACTATTCAATGATTATCTAGGACCTTTGGTCCCTTATATTAAAATATCTATTGATGAGATAGATTAGTTAACTCCATTTATAAGGTTGGAGTCTGCCCTAAACAATATGTGACCTATTTTGTCCTTGGTCAGCGAATGTTGTAGGAATCTCAGACCAACAGTTCAAAGACACAGTGTCAGATTTTCCTTCCTTCTGCTACTGATTTGCTTTTAAACCCTGTTCCATGAAGGATACCCTCTCCTTGGTCCTTTTATCATAATTTCTACAATACTACTTTTGTTATAGTATCAGCCTCGGCTTCATGCCCTGTTGTAACTCTGGACAAATCACTTGCCTTCTTTTTGCCTGCATTTTATTATTTGTTAAAATGGACAGAAAAAATAGTATCTACCTCATTGGAAGTTATAAATGTTAAGAATATTTAGAACAATGCCTGGAACTTATTAGGTGCTATACAAATATAAAAAAGTATCAAAGTATTATTTTGGCTACTTTACAAAGATCTGGCTTATCCATTCACTGACTAAATGCAGGTCTAAAAGAGTAGAGTCTATGAAGAAAATCATTAGAACTATTGGAATGTAGCACACTCTCACACAGTTTAATAACAAAACAGTTTAAGAGAAAATTTCAAGGCAAAGATAGTGCGATATTAATTCCTAGTGTAACTTTCCAGGCTATTTTGGAACCAGGTTTATTGTTGGTGTGACAGCAGTGCCAACCAGCATTTATCCCACCAATTATTAGTTCATCCTTCTTCTGGAAATGCACATATGTAAATCATTCCAAGAAAGCTACTTTTCTAGACCTTTTATTACCTCCTGAAAAATAGCTACCATGAATACATTTCATATAACACAGAGAAAGAGAGAGGGAGAAGGAAAATGCTAGAGATCTAGAAACATTGCAATGAGAAACAATGATTGTTTAGTGTCTTCTGTACAGATTAGTAAGAAATATGATTTAACATTTTTAAGTAGGATTTTTTTTTGCATTCCAACCATAAATAAGCATTTGTGTTTGAAAGCTCCATTGCAATGCTTTATTTTTATGTTTCTATTATTTTATAGTTGATTCACAAACTCACATGGGATCCTGTACTTGTAAATCAATGTATAGAATTCTAATGTAAAAAAGTCACATTGAATGTAAATTAATGTAAAAAAGTCACATTGAAATTTACACAGAAACTTCTTAAATTTTCGGAGCAAAAAATATCTTACAGAGCATCTAGTCCAGTTTCATTTTTCAAATGAGGAATTGTAGTGAGATACAGTTGCGCTGTTTATTTCCCTACCGTTCATATAATGCAAAAGTTAAACTTAAGCCAATGTAGTTTACTAATGAGTTGTTTTCCTTAAGACTTTGCCATATTTATCCTCATTAGGTTCCTCATTTATCCAGCAACCGTCAGTCATTTCCCTTAGTCAACAAATTTTATGGAAGATTTACTTTCTAATTCCTTAAATTCCTTCCTTAAATTCAAGACTGCTGTTCACTAGCAGTGTAACCTTGAGTAGGTCAGTTAACCTGTCCAAGTCTCAGTTTTCTTTCTGTAAAATGAAAATAATCCATGCCCATTGTGGTATTGTTGAGGGGTTTAAATGGAATAATGCATATCGTTATTCCTTCATGTGGACAATGAATACATCAAGACAGTCTCAGGACGTTTTATGATCGTTTTTTTGTTCAAGAGTTAAGATTTGAAGACTGTCAAGTGAATTGCTTGAAATATACTTTTGTGTGTGCAAAGAGCTGTTTCCTAGAGCTTGAGACCATACCAAGGGTATCAGTTTACGTCAGAGTACTGCACTCTAACTGGGAAAGGAAAAATCACAAATTTCTTGTGTTTCCTGAAGTTCCAGTGCCAGTATTGTTTATACAACATCTCTCTGTTCTTCACTATTTTTTTGTCAAAGAAACGTAACATTAAAGGTCATCTAGTTATACCCACTTACTTGAATTTGAAAGTAAGTTTCAACAATTATTGACTACTTACTACATTCTGGTACTTTAGATGCATTATTCCATTTAAACCCCACATTGATAGTGCATACTGCAATGTGCTTATATTATCTTCATTTCACAGCCAGGAAATTGATATTTGGGCAGGTTAACTAACCAGCCTAAGGTTACACTGCTAGTGAGTGGTAGTCTTGAATTTAAGGATTAATGAAATAAATTAATGCCATTTAATGTCTCTCTTGTGAACATGCATATTAGAAAAAAGTAATTTTTATAATATCCACTTCAACCATCTTATGTAAAAAGATGTGAATTCAGAGAAATATTTCAATGCAAATCTTTGAAAATGTATTTTCTAATAATGTTTTGAATCTACACTAAGCCTGAAAGATATGGAAAAATAAAATAAATGGCAAAGTCGTTTTTTGATGTGTGTCTTTTAGAAGTGTTTGGTAATGCTAGTAAAGCACTTCTTTCTAGTTTGATTAACGTGTTCCAATCATCTCATTCATATTTATTATGTTTTTAAGTCAACATATTCCCAAATAGGTTCTATAGATATTATAGCAAAAACAAATTCTTCTCTACTCTCTATTCTTCTCTTTTCTATAGCAATAGAAGATTTAGCTAAGCACATAGCCGTGTCCATAAAGACTATTTATCAGCCTCCTTTGTGGCTAGTTATGGTCATGTGATCAAGCCTTGACGAATAGGCTAGGAATGAAAATAGTGTGAACAATTTCTAGACCATTTGCTTAAAATAGAAGGTGTAGTATTTACATTTCTTTTCTCTCTACTAGAAGAAATGTGAATGTGATGGCAGAAGCTGGGGCAGTCATCTTAGGACATGGAATGAAAGCTGTCTGTTGAGGATCGCAGAGCAACAAAATAGAGCCTGGTTCCTCACACTTTGGAACCACCATAGCAGCTTTGACCTGCTCAGAGAAGGAGATAAACTGCTATCTTGTTGAAGCCACTACCACTTTTTTTTTTTTTACATAAGGCAATCTGTATCCTAACCTCCTGTTTTCAGATATTAAATAAATGTAATTTGAGAAAAGGGATCTGAAGACAGGAACATTTGGCAAATGTTTACATAAACAAGATTAGAAAGGATTTTTTTTTTTTTTGAATTGTAAAACTTTTCAGAACTCTAAGTGTTTGCCAACAATCTCCAAGAAGAGATATGTGGCATTCCTATATTTTTTTTACTATGGAAATAATTTTAAAATGGGGCATCCTGTGGACTTATGTATACGGAATACATTTTGAGAACGTGCAGCTTTAGGAAGTACAACTTTAGGAAGCTATTAGTGGCTGAACTTGAGATAAATGTTGAGTGCAGTACATTGAGGATAGATATGGGTACGAGGAAGTTTTGGTCTAGAGAGCCATTCAGTTCAACTTATTGTTAAGGAGCACTAAGGGTTGTGGAGGTAAAGATACATTTCATTAGAAGGAAAAGAAAATAGATGATTGTTACAGATGCTCAGCTAACTATAATATTAAGAGAGCTGAAATAATTTCTAAATAAGAGGTAGCTCAAGTTGCTTATGTGATGACCTATGAAAAGACAGAGATAGGAGGAGAAGCAAGGTTGGGATCCAAGACGTCTTCTGTATTTATGTATGAGTGGGGTTTATTGGTCATTCATTATATGGCTAGAAGAAGGTACTGCATTTGCATTGCAAACATATGATTTTGTTTTTTTGCTATAGTTGTGAGAGGTGCCTGGTGGAGGAAACATAAATCCTGACCAGGTCATACCTTGTTGCCTCCACTGGTTGGGACATACAGACACTGAGATATTTGGCGAGCTATCTAGATGCACATGTATAGCCTGCTTCATGGGTTCAAAGCTGGGAGAGATGAGAAGTATGGAGAAGCAGGTTTAGGAGTCATTTTCAGTGAGAATTGAAGCATGGAATATATGAGGAATAAAACAAACAAAAGATAGGATCTGGGAAGCACAAACCATTTAAGGCATTTGTGGAGGAAGAAGAGCTGTAGAATGAGAAGTTAGGATCAGAGTAATAATGGGATAAATAGGAAAAACAGAGTTAAGGATTCTAGGGTGGGGTATAGTTTTATGGTCAGCTTATGGTCAACATTCTGGTACTGAGGGACAGAAGACAGGCGTGGGGATGAAGGGAGGATTGTTAGTTTGGATAGTTGGGAGGTTCTTGGTGTCTGTGGTGGACTAGGTCAGGTCTGAGTAGTGGGTAAGGACTTGGTTACTCTGCTCTGAAGAAGGTTGACCATGAGGAGACAGGTGAGGTGGGGCCATGACATGCTAGAATGGTCCAGACACATGCTCATTTTCCTGGGTGCTGAAAGGGTTTTCAGGGAGAGGGCCACCCTCTCTGGACATTTCTAAATCCACGAAAGTTCAAGGAACAGTGGCGATCCCATCGGGCACTACTTACTACTTTCTGAGTGCACTCAGTGTCTACACCCAGGAAACTCAGTTTTGATGATACTCCATTTACAGCCAATAAAAGGACTCCTTTACTTTTCATCAAAAACGGTGACTTGATTTTATATATAATCCTTTTCAATGTATATTTACTTTTGTGAAAATATTACTCTTGACAGCTCAAATATTTGGAAAGGAATAGAAATCTGTCGCAGAAATAGATGAAATCCAAATTTAGTTTCCCAAGTACCTTGGAAAGTACCTCTTTGTCCAGTTCTTTTTATCCTTATAGACTAGAGATTGCTTCTATTCATTTATGTAACGCTGGTATTAGGTTCCTTTGAAATTTATATAGGAATGACTCAAACTCCCTACTTCATACTCTATAGGAAGCTCAATGTCCTCCTTACAATTCCTGTTACTTTCCAGGGGTTCATGTGCTCATGTGCATCCTAGATCTGTCTTAGTATTTCTTCTGAGCTCTAGATCTCATTTCAACCTCAGCTCCTGGAGCTATTCTTATTTCTCATGCATACTCAGAAATGAAACCAAAACCACTATACAAACAAGGCATTGGTGTGTATAATGGCTTTCCTGAAAGTTTGCAGTGATGAAGGCAGTTTACCTTGCAGAAACAAACTCTTAGTTAATAACTGAATGCTCTGAATCCTGTGCCACTTGGAATTTTTTTTACCGACTTTCTTTTCTGCATGATCAAACCTTCTATTATGCTGCTGTCCCCGGCCCCTCCCTCCGCCATCACTGATGATTTGACTGCTCTCCTCTCTAGATGGCTCCTCCACCCTCCAGATTCTGTTAACATCTCATTGAGCAGTCACACTCTCGCTGGGTTTTGCTGTTTTCACATGAAGCATTCCCTTGGGTCACACTTGCCTACTTAAAGCAGTATATCCAGGTAGTTTTCTAAACAAAGACAGTTCTCTCCCTTAGGAGAACTCTCATGCCAACTGTTAAAATGACATTTTTTAAAAACCTTCCATATGATTTTTTAAAGATAAATATGTTATTTATTCTTCAGTGGCTGACATGTCAGTGCTGAAATAATTGCCTATTTTTCCTATAGCATGTGGTCTAAGTCAGGACTGTTATTTGAACAGAGTGAATAAAGGAAATAATAATAATTATTTAATATGTACAGAGCTACATCCACAATATACTCAAATTAAGCTATAATTGTTATTTTATCATGTAGAGACTTTCCTCCCTGATATATTAAATCATGGATGGAGTACAGCTTTAGGCCTGCTCCCTGAACATCATGTCCCCGAGTCAGTCCTGTTTCTAGTAAGGTGTAAACTCTGCAAACAATCAGTATAACATGTGGGAACAGACTCTGAAAGCATCCTGTACATTCAGCAGGGAGAAAGGATGGCTGAATATTTTTCAGTGGAGTCTAGGTATGTTTCAAATTGAGTTCCCAAAGGATTTTATTCTGAACAAGATGTTAGTAATTATATTATAAAAGCTTAGAGTTTTAATCTGTGTTGTTTCCAAGAGATGTTTTACTTTTTAATGAATTAATTAGTTAATTAATTAATCGTGGGAAGCAAGGCAGAGGGGAGAAAAAAATTGGTTAATATATATTAGCATTGTGTCAGTTGCTTTATATGTGTCATTTGATTTCATTCTCACAATAATCTTGAGAGGTTAGCATCTCTATTTTCAGAATAGAAATGTTGCACTAAGAGAGGTAAGTATCTCTTTTGTGGCAGCTTAGAAAAGGATTCATCTCAGGTCCAACTTGCCATGATAGTACTGAATATGGAAATCATAATTCTTCATTTTTCACTTCTTGAACTTCTTTGTATTTCTATTCTTTCTCAAAAAATATGAGCAGAGCACTTTGTAATTCTACAAGAGGAGGGTAAGACAAATGTCATTTCTAGGGAGAATAAAGCTGTTTCAGTAAATGAGTGAATTACTAGGTCTATTTTCCTTTATATATTTCTTTCTACAACTATTAATTATTCAAATACATCAATATTCCTGTTCTTATATGCTATTTTTAAAAAATGGGAAATACATTGAAATAGCATGCTTAATAAACAGGTGATGTCGTTCTTTAGAGGTTAAATGCCCAATCCATCCCATGGTGACCATGTGCCCTTAGGAGAGTTAGAAGCTTCTCTCTGTGCCTTAGTTTCCTCTTCTTTAAAGATGATGAATGATAATAATAGTCTTATCTCATAAAGTTCTTGTGGAAATTAAAATGTGCAAATACATAAGTGATTGTGGGTAATTTAGTTTTTCCCCAAGTTTTCTCCCAATTCCCAATATTTTATAGTCATAAAATACCATTGAAATAAAATAAATAGCACAGTCAGTATATAAGCCACAAAATATGTAATGTATATTGTCATACTATCTTCTCTGATAGACACTTTGTGCAAAGTCACTGAAGGAGAGGCATCAAACACACTCTGTGTTTATGTGTGGGCTCACGGCACGTTTCATCATTACACCCTAGAACAGATGGCACCCGATCATCTGTATTTGGTGGAATGTGATTCCCTCTTTCACAATTGTTGTTTGCTTTCAATAATTTAGCTTAAAAATTAAGGAATGAACATTATGACAGCAGCAGAGAGGAATTTGCCATGTAATACAAACTCTGGGGTTTAATGAAATATTTTTTTTAGTACACAAAGTAAATGTAGAGTGAAGCTTACTTTTGGGGTTATATGTCTAAAACTCTGCATTTTAGAGTATTTTGATTTTATTTTCTGAAGGAATGATACATTTTGAGCCTGCGCTTATCCATCCCCCATTTAATCTACCCAGTCTGCTGATTAAATGCATTAGCTTATAAAATAATTTTAGGAATGGTTAGGAATGGTCAATATATATTGCCATTTGCTCACTCTTATCTTAGAAGCTCTTATCTTAGAAGCTACCTTTCTAGAATTTTTAACTCGTCCATTGCTCATTCTCTTGCGGGCAAATCCTTGAGACTCAGGAGATGACTGCCAACTAGCTCTATAATTCTGCACAAACCATTTTAGTTCCTGGGCCTCCATTTCTTCCTCCGTGAAGAAAAGAACTCTTCAGAACCCTTAGCCTGTGACCAGGAAGCCTCTTTTAATGGACCGCAGATGCAGTATGTCTAAGTGGACTTCAGCTGCATTTGTGTTATTTCATTAAAATTTAGTTATGGAACATGATAGTGGAGACACTTAAGCTGAATGATGAGTGGGCTCCAACCTTAACTGTAGTTCTCAAAAGGGCTCTTCAAAAGCCACTGCCAGCTCAAAAGAAGGATTTACTTTAAGGATCACATTTCGTTCTGGGACAATCACTTTGCAAAGTGAATTGAACAGATATGATCCCAGCTGTGTATCATTTGCAGTGTAATACAGAGAATGATGTCCTGGACAGCAAAAGTAAGGATGGAAATTTAAAAATTACATCATTTAATTAGATCAGTTATATAAGTAGGCTTAGAAGTCACTGAGTACATGAGTAGTTCTCTGAGTTCACATTAGCAGATGCGAACATGTGTCAGAGAAGAGTTTAAACAGCTGTAAAATTAGTGCAAAAAGGGTATTTAGCATTTAGCTGTCTTCCATTTTTCCCTTAGTGAGATCTGATAAATGACTGAGGTTATGGAAGATCTTCTCTCTCCTGGGATCCTCTCCTACATGAAATACTTTCTAACAAGATAATGGAAGGCAGTAGAGCAGAGCCTGAGGCTGGCCTCTTGGTCACTCCCCCTGGGAAATGAAGAGTGAGTCTGTAGGATACAAGTTGGACTTGTGAGTTAAATTTATGAGGAATCTTATGAATAACCCGAGTGGGCAGAGATTGGGACTAACATGCTGTCCCATATGTGATGGAGCGCTTAAAGTCCACTGGATGTTCCCCAGAGGAGGGAGGTTGAGACAGAAAGTTGATAGTGGGCCTAGTGTCTCCTCTGTGATAATAAGGGGTGGCTTTCCCAAGTTTTGAATAACTTTCAGCTTAAACAAAACTTTAAAATTAAAATGGAAGGTATAAATTTAAGGGGAAGAGAAATTGTGTTGTTTTTTTTTTTTAATAGGAATATAGAGTCAATAATGATTTCTAAAATAGATTTTCTTGACAGTCATTCTAAAATAGAATTTTATCAATTACAAAATCTCTGTTGTCTAGAATCTGTTTTAAAATAAGGTTGATAAATATCTGGTAATGTGGCAGTTGATAAAATTAATCTAAAAAAATGCCTGAATAGATAAAATAAATTTAAAAATGAAAAAAAAAAAAAAAAAAGGCAGGCAAAGTATTAACCCCTGCATCATCTTTCTGGTTTTATATGCCTGTAGCAAGCATCAAGCATTCTTGTATTCATAATCTACTACTTGGCCTCCATTAATTTTAAAAGGTGACCATTAGCATGGGTACCCATAAACATGCCACTAAATTATGCAAAGTCACATTCTCCTATTATTAATGTCAACATTATGATCTTGCAACCTCTAATTCTTTGCATCATTTGCTGTCAACTTTAATATGTCATGCTAATTATGAAACATCATTTTTGTGTTTCTAGTTCTTTATATAAGATATTGCTTAAATAAAAAATGCTCTAAAAACATTAGAGGCTAAACACATACACCTCCTTGCAGTATTTCAGAAAGAAGACTATGTATTCCATGACAGTTATGTGTTTTTTCAAGCAACATGAATAATGCACCAAAGGCTTTAAAACTCTTCTTAAAAAGATAAAGAATTCTTTGAACTGACAGTGAACGGTCTTTTCAGAGCTGCAGAATTTTTGTTTAATGGTCTGAAGCAAATGTAATAAAATATAAAAAAGGATCCATAGTCTAAACATGTCAGTAGTTTGGAGAAGATTCTAAGAGATCTTTGCTGAAGTGCTTTTGATTTAGTGATGATGAACTATTTATATAATTAGAAAGCCCTAGTTAGTATTAACTCAGGAGTTAAGGTAAAAGCGCAATTATTGAAACCTCATCTTTGCAGTGGTGTATGCTTATATTATCCCATGCAATCCTCCGGACAACCTGGAATCTCCATGTTACCAATGGAAAAACTAAATCCCAGATTGAATAATTTGCTGAAAACCATTCCATCAAGTCTAATGCAAAGTTCATAGTTGTTTCATATCCCACAGTGCTTCTCGATAATAGTATATTTTCATCTTTGCACAGTAGTAAGATTGTAGCTCAAGAGTGTGTGATGCAAGTTATATTTATATTTTTATTTGTTTTACTGTTTATTTCTCTTAAGTCTAATTTGAGAACATGTTGTTTTTATACATAAACAGTCAGTGGTCTCATACTGTGATTCTTCCTAGCCTAGTCCAGTTCATTATTTTCTGTGTTAGACTGCAAGTGATACATGGCTGGGATTATATTTGTTCAATTCACTTGGCAAAGTGAATTTAGAACACTTGAAATTTAATATACAAAAAATTATTTTAAATAATTCTTTTATTTTATTAGTTTTGGGAAGATTTTAGAGGGAGTAAAATCTGAGGCAGAGTGGTTTATTGGGCTAAGCAGAGGTAGAAACTGGTAAGGGAAATCTCGTTTGAGGATCCAGATTTTGGACTCAGATCATAGGAAAAACTTTAGAAGTGCCATTTCTGCTCTAAAATCTAGGGGTTAATCAGTCACACAAGTCTGAGAGCTAAATTCTATAGCTAATGTTCTTTACAGGGATCCTTGTACCTATAAGCCAGTAAGATTATTGGCAATTTCTCTAATCGAGTGCTTATTAGCTCATTACTGTCAAATTCATGTTTATCTTTTTTACTTTTCGAATATTTCAGATGTTATTTTAAATTGAAGGATTAGGGGAAGAATCCTTCTAATTTTAAATGAAAAATTTTCAAAGATTGTGGGGGGAAAATGTAATAGCTCCTAGTCCAGACATCATGATTTAAATTCTTCATTAGATAGCATATTTTTACATATTTTCAAATTTATAAAAAATACCAAGAATGAACTATTTGCAGTTTTAGAGTGACCAAAGAGAGATATTGTATCAAGAGGCAGATGAGTGGATTCTGCGGGATATAACAGGAAATATCGCACTATGGAGAAAATAGTTAATCTTTGTCATTTAATATAAAGATAGAAGAACATAACAAAGCACTTAGGAAAAAATGCCTTAAATATATGCTAAGATTCTGTTGTAGGTGACATGTAATCTTGATGTGTTCATGTAAAATTATACATTTAACTATTGTGGATTTTACAGATATTTATGAGTTGAATCTTATCATCACCACTATCTAAATAATTGATTAAATAATGATGACTAAAGACAAAACAAAAAACTCCACTTTGGGCAGAAGTGTATAAGAATGTTTCTTACACTCCATAGCTGAGAATCAAAGACGTACTACACCAAGTCAGACATAACCAGGACATGGATTAAGTCAGTGGTTTTCAACATTTCCTCTACCAGGGGCTCCTTTCAGTGTGTGTATGTGTGTGTTTGGATCTCTTGATTGACAGGTCTTTAAGTCTTTAATCTCTAAACAAGTTGCATTCTTAAAATAACGTATTAGCTATATGAATGTTAATCAGAGCCTCTGACTAGCATTAGAAAATTGACATTTTATTTATTTTTTAATTTATCGATCATCTGCATTTTGGTGGACACAATATTCAAAAGTCCAAACAAATAGCATCTTTGCTTTAATGAATATTATAGTTGATGCGTGTGTGTGTGTTTGTGTGTGTATGTGGCATTTATGTAGTTCAACTGATAAAATTCTAGATCCACTAGAAATAAACTTGAGGTTTTAGTTGGCTTGTGCAAAGTTTCACAAATAAATGTAGCATTTCAGTAGATTTTAAAAAATTGTTTTTGACTCCCAGTCGTGATTTACTGTGTTAAAACAATTATTTTTTCAGAGGTGGTGTTGTATTAAGTACCCAAAAAGAATGGTTTTAGGAGACTGTCTGATAAAGGGGTTGCAGCATGAAGTGAGACCAGGTAGACATGAATGGGCAGTGGCTACAATTGCAGATACAATATTGAGCATTCACTATGTGCCAGCTGCTTTTCACGAAGTAGTTACTATTCTTAACAAAATCTCATGAGGTAAATATAATTCTCACCATTTTTTGTATGAGAAAATGAAACTTGAGAAATTGGCTAAGATGCTCAGGGTCATGTGGTTAGAAGTGGTGGTAACCGGGTTTGGGTCTAATTCATGTTGCCCCTCCACTAGATTTGGTTTTATACAAAGTAAGGAGTTATTAGGAATAAATGAAAGAAACGACAGAGAGGAAAGGAGCAGAGAAAGAAACATTTAGTTGAAAAGGCTGTTAAAACTGGTTCTGTACAAAAAAAGAGAGAAAACTGTAGATTTTTAAGATGAGTAAAGCATTTACTATGAGTTGCGAATAAACATCATAGACTTGATTATAAAGAAAACATTGAAAAATCACTACTTTTTGCAGGTTAAATTTCAGATGGTCTAAATTAATGCACACAAAATATCTACCACTAAAATTAAGAGATTGAGAATTGAGAATGTAACTAGCTTTTACTTCATTCTCTAGATCAGCAAACAGTGTTTATTTTTATTATGTGTATAAATGAATGCCTTTAGTCATTTTGTCGGTAGGCCATTCCAAATCTTATGAAAGGCACATCTGAACAGGTGGTGAATCTTCAGATTTCCTCTTGTTGAAGGTTATGCACAGAGTAGGAAATTACATGTTGTGGATTAATTCTGTCTCATGCTGCTATTTCTTTTTCTCATGAATTCTATTTCCTATAAACACCATTAGTTGATGGATCAGTGATTTGCTATTATTAACCAGGTTAGGTATATTTTTTCATGTTCCTGTCCAAAAGTTACTCAGCATGGGTTTGAACCACACCATATGTCCAGCATTGCTACATTTTTGTGAAGGTAAAACAATGCAGTAAAATCCTGTATATTTCCCTTTAGCTAAAGGGAAAAACAGTCTGCTTTTTTTCTAAAGATAGACATTGGATTTAGCTCCCATAATGATAGACCCCAAGATACGATTTTCATCACGACAACTTTAATCTGCTTTATCTTAAAAAATGTACTTCTTTGGAAAAGTTAGATATGTTTTTATTAAATCAAAGTAGATTTAAAACTAGGATATAAAAACCTTTCTGATGAAATTGCCTCCCTTGTTTTAAAATGAAATGCATATAGTACAATGGTTGAGAGAGTAGGGTCCCCTGTCAATGTGACACAGTTCAAATTCTGGCTGTACCGCTCAATATGTGTGTGACTAGTTATTTAACATATTGGGCTAGTTATTTAACATTTCTGTTTCTCAGTTTTCACATCTCTAAAATGAGGATAATGACAATGACTACCTCTTTCTCTGAAGAGTTTCATGTGTGTATGTGCTTTTGTGTCTATAAATGGGAAAACACATGAAGTATTTAGAACAGCACGTCGTGTGTAGAAGCCATTCAAAAAAATGTTGGTTATTATTACTACTATCATTACTGTTAATATGTATGCAGTTAGGAATATTTACTATGTACCTAGTTTGTGCCAAGTACTGGGCTTCCAATAGTGAAAAGGCTCTGCTTTCCTAGAGCTTACATTCTAAATGGGGGAGACAAGTCATACGCAAGAATATATAAGCAAAAAAATTAATAAATATGCAAGCAATAAGAAATGCATGAATAAACATGGAGTGGTATGATTGAAAGATGGGGGTACTTTAGAATGAGTGGCCCAGCGAGGCTTCTCTGAGTTTGTGACATTGAAGCTCAAATTTTTGTAGTAATAAAAATCAAGCCAAGAAGATGTCAGAGGAAATAGCATTGTAGGGGGAGGAAATGGCCGAGGGGAGTGGGCGAAAGGGAGAGAGGCAAAAAAGTTGGGTCAGGGTCAGCACATGGAGAGCTGTTAGGCCAGGATAAGGAATTCAGATTTTACTTTATATGCAACTGGAAGCCATTGGAGAGGATAGACTGATCACATATATGTTTTAAAATGATTCTTTTGAGTTCTGAGTGAAGAATAGACTATTGAGTTGGAGCAAATGTGGAATGAGAGAACAGGGAGGAGGGGGTACCATTGTGGGCCAGGTGAGAAATGATGATGGCCTGGTCTGAGGAGGCAAGAGTCGAGATGGAAAAGAAAAAGAAAGTATCCAGTTAAATTTTTGGAATTATTTTCATGTCATTCTCTTTACTTGACCACCGGTCAGATTAGCACCCATATCTACTTGATGAAGTCAATCATAATTCACCACATGTTTACTGAACACAGTCAAAACGCTGTACTAGTTATTGGAGATTTAAACTTTCAGACTGGTAGGGAAGATGGACATGTTAAAACTAATATGGTACAGTGTGATAATGATTTCAGTGAGTATGAATAAACAGCACTGGTACAGGAACTCACTCGTCTGAGGCTCTCCACAATAATTCAACAATATTTGATTGCACTTTCAAATGATAGGCTGAAATTTGCCATGTTGAGAAATGGGAAGAAATATATTCTGAGCAGAGAATGGAGGAGCATGATCCAGACTTATGAACGTTCATGATTCGTTTGGGTGAAAAGTACATCAACTGGTTTGACTGTAATGTAGCAAATGGACAAGAGTGAGAATTATGAAGAGAAGGTTGTGTATAATAGTTTTCTTTTGGAGGAAAGAAAGAATTCTGGGGAACTGAAAACTACTAGACATAAAAAACAACTTTGACAAAGATTCAAAATTTCATTTGAAAAAAAAGTTCACCAATAACAAATGAACCAATAATTATATATCTTAATTTTAATTCTGATAAGGACTTACCACACAACCAATTTAGACAATTGACTAAATTACTCTTTATAGAATAAAATAAAACATGTCTCTGAATAGCATGTTAAGTTAATCAATATAAATACAGAAATTTTGTCCATTATAAATCATTTTGACTACTTCTTGTACAAGACTTTGACTCATTTATTTTAACAAATTGCATAAGCAAGGAAATATATTTTAATGTACTTATTCAACGTTAATAACAATAGTAGCATTAAATGAAATTTATCCATCATAAAAAAATTTGAAAGCACTTTACACAAAATATATACAGAAACATTAGTTACTCTAAATCTATTACAGAGGACTAATACATTTACTATGTCATGAACTCGAAACAATAAATAAGAAAAACATTAAGACACAAATAAATGAACAAAGAGCTTGAATAGACACTTCAGAAAGAAGGAAAAACAAATGGCTAAGACATATAATGCAATGTAATATATCAGATATAATATAAACATATGTGCTTATATAGTTATATATAGACATATACCTATATTTATATATGTCTATATATTTAACTATTGAAAGTGTATAAGTTAAAATTCAACTTGAATTATTAATCAAATTAACCTCTCAGAAAGCAATTTTACATTATGTATAAAGATCCTTAAAAGTTTTTACATATTTGGTAAGGAATTCTGTTTCTGTGAATCTATCCTAAGGAAATGAACCTAACTAGAGAAATATTTATGTATAATAATTATTTTGCAGCCACAAAGAATTGAAAACAGCTTAAATTTCCAACTATAGGGAAATGTTTTGGGAATCAATGGTAAAGTCACTTCATGTAATATGACAAAGATTTTGAAATATGATTTATGAAAAATATATAATATGAGAAGCATTTCTGACGTAAAGTAAAAAATAAGTAAAATTATGTTCAGCTTAAAATATATGAAATATCTTAGGCAGAGAGAGAGTCAAATGAATGTTTTCGTATGTAGTTGTTTTTAGGAGAAGGGATTTGGGATCATATTTTTTCCTGAATGTTCCATATTTTTTCAAAGTAGCATATAATTTTATAATGTATCATTTTATTTGAAATTTTATACGTCTCTTATCAATGACAGATTAATTATATTTTTAAATTTGTAGGAATTTAACACTAGAAAAATTTTTTTCACTTGTTCAAGGACAGTGTTAAGTGCTTGTGGCCAAACACTGTGGAGAAAACCTGGTTCTTGTCCTAGAGGAGATCCCAGGCTCAGGCGTGATCAGCTACAAAGCCCCTGGTTGAGCCCTCAGCTCACGGACATCATAATAACCCAGGAGTTCTAATCAGATGGTGTCCATCCATTTGTTTAACAGATTGTCAGGGTGGTCATCTGATTTACCCAAGAAACTCAGCACCTCCCTACTTGTGCCTGACTAAAATTCTCTATTATATAGTTTAAACTCATTTTTCCTAATACTGTCTTCATAAAATATGAGATGTTGACTGCCATTCTTTATATACTAACCCACCTAATATAAAAAGTAGAATTACATTCTCTATTGTCTTCCCAAAATAACTTGCTTGCCCTATCCATGTGAGAGACATTTCCAATGCTAATAAAAAGGAATCTATTTTACATTTGAAGTCTGCATGCTGAGCCATGCAGTTTGTGATGTAGTCACAGACACTGCCTTAACTGTGGTTTATGTATGTTTAGTTAGACTCTACTTAGAACTTGGGGGCTTTGCTTTTCTTAATGAATTCTTCATTTTTATGCATGTTTGTGCTTAACAAATCTTTTACTGCCTGCTTCATACTACTATTTCTGTATGAACGATAGACTTGAATTATGTTTTTTTCAGTTAAATGTTATTTGAACACTTAATGAGAACGTTCTATCCAGATTGTTCTATTAGGTGATATGGAATAAAATCTAAAGCTTATTTCATGAGCATAAATGACATTTCTATCTTCTTGGTGACCTATTAAATCATCTATTTGTTATTGAAGGGATAAAATTGGTTACTATGGTGAGTTTATCATTATATTTACAAGATTAGTCAGACTTATGATGTCAATATTTTTCTTAATTTATCTCTATTTGAATAATATAGTCTGTTTTTCCCTAAATACTTTAGTGATCTAAGGAGTAGTGCTAGAGATTTCCAGATGACATTTGTAGTCTTTATTTATTTTTAATCTAAATGATTTAAATTATAAAATTAACATATCCATTGCAGAAAGTTAAAACATAACAGACAGGTCAGAAATAACCTGCCATTTTTCCCTGTTTGCTTCATCTGAACTTCTATTGGGATTTTCATTTATATATGAAAATCATATTTTCATATACACATATGAAAATAATATACATATATTATTTTAGACATTTCCCTGCATGAACAGGAAAATTATATGTATAATATAATATTACTTATATACATTTTATATAGTATCTATATAACTTGTTTCTATATGCGATCATAGTATAATATTCTGCAGTCTTCTGTTTTGATTTAAAAAATGATGCAAATCTTTTCAAACCGATCATTTTTAAATCTATTTTTTCATAGCCACACATTTTCTGTTGTATATA
>NW_006434373.1:8754199-8769628 GCF_000325575.1 Pteropus alecto
TGCAATGTGCCTGGACCTTATACTGGGTAATAAGGATGAAGTAATCAACAAGAGAAATAGGTAGGTTTCTGTTCTCAAAGTGCTCACAGTTTTGTGCCCTTAAGGATGAACATTTATATTGCTTTCAGGTTTTCACTATTACAACATTTTTTCTTTTAATATTTAATTTTATTCCATTTACATTTATTGATTTCTTGTGTATTTGGTCCTATTTTGATGTATTTGAATGCTGTATCATGATTTGTTGCTTCCCTTATCTATTTTTAGCTAAATTGACTGTATTCTTTTTTTTGTTTACTTTTTGGGGTATAAAAAATGTCTGCTGATCTAACCAGTTTCTTTTAGTGGTTTTCTTAATATTCTTAAATAATGAGTTTGAATAACAATTTCTTGATGATTAAATTTCTTTATACAATATCTGCTTGCCTTAAAAAATGAAAGAATTATGTTTATATTTTACTTCCTAATTTTAGTGTTTTACATGATCATTTTTACATTATCAAGGATTATAACACCTGTATTCTGTTCTGTAACCATAATTACCATATTTAGTTAGATCTAGTTTTTCATTTACATTGATTCAGCAATAATTCTTTATATTATTTTGATTATCATTTGGTTGGAGATATATAGATATGTAATACATATAATATTTACATGTATGATATATATATTTTTAAAGGATTGCCAATAGATTCCTTATGCCCCTGAATGTTTAAAAATTTATTTCTCTTTTCTATTTGCTTAACTCAGAATCGTAGCTGGGTATAAAATTTGAGAGTCATATATTTTTTCTGTTATAATTTTGTAGGCATTTCTCCACTGTATTTACACATTAAAAGCTGATGTGGAAATGTTTACGGCCTGTCTGAAATACTTCTAATTTGCTTTTCCTACATTACACTGTGCTTAGAAGAGTGTCAATTGTTATTGGTACAAGAATGGAAAAATCTCAAACTCTTTCATTGAGAAGTTCCTGGACTAGGGTGTGTTTGAGTTCAAACTCAGGTTTCTGGATTACGGGCATCATTCTAACCCGATAGTTTTAAATAGAAAGTTCATCTTTTGATTTGAGGTTTATTTAATCTTAATATTTCTGCATAATTTTTTTCTGTAAATATAGTCATCCTTTATTTTAAGGAAGATTTATTTTAAATCTTTGAAATTTTTTCTGTTCTATTTTTTTAATTCTGTTCAGGAATATAAATTTTGTACATTTGAATGTTTTTGTCTTATGTAGCTATTTTGTCTTCAATGAGTTTATACTTTTATTCTTCTATTTTTGTTTTCTGTGATTTGCTTTTTTAGCTTGTCCTGTATGTTTCTTACTGGTTTCAACAATATATATTTTACTCTTTGCTGTTTTAAATGTAGGTTTCATGTGAAAAAGGCTGTACTGATATTTTAAATTTTCTTTCCTGAAATCGGTCAGTTCACTTTTTATCTTTGTTATCTTTGATCTTCCTTTTATCTCTTTTATATCTTTTTAGAATTCTTTGCTCAAAATCCAAATTCTATAAGAGTATTATCTGATTTAAATTTGCTTCTGCTTATTGGGGCAATTCTTTTCTGAAATGTAGTATTTAAATTTTATATCCTCTCTATATCTATTCATTATATATAATAAATCTTATTATTTTTATAATATATAAAATAATTTTTCCAGTACACACACACACACACACACACACACACACACACGTGTATTTTTTTTCTGGATTCTAATTTTGATTTACTTACCCTGTGGTTCTTCTATTTAGTTATTTAACTTTTCTCAGTCTTAAGAGTACAAAATTTGTACTTACCTTATAGGACTATTTTATGAGAATCAAATAGCATAAAGTATGTGAAATTTTGAGTGCTACCAATTCCACTGCATGTATCAGATACAGTCAATATTTATATTATGTATGGAAACCTTTTTCACTTTACCTGTGGAAGAAATCCAAGTCATGGATTACAGAGGACCATACTAAATTTGCTTTTTGCTTGAATTGTTTCCAGATGAGCTTCTAGTTTTTTACTAGGTATGATAAACAAAAGTACATACCAGCATGTTAGTGCTTACAGTTATTCTCCTTTTAACATCTCCTTCCTCTGTGTTTGCTAAGAGATAAGGAACCTGCCAGTTCTCTTTCTGAACAATTGCAAAGCAGAAATAGTGATGGAGAGAACTGAAATGGAGTTGGGGAGTTTATACCAGAAAAAGCTAAGATTTACTTAATTATAGGAAAAAATAACAGAGAAATAAAGGGTGGTGAGAACTTCATTTTTGAGGGAGATTTTGAGAATGGGAGAGGAAGAGATAAGGCATTTTAAGTTGTGATTTTGGTTATGAATTAGACTTCATTTAATAAAACATTAAAACTGTTTTTAATTACTCTGAGGTGAGGGACCATGCTTCTTTGTGATACCGAACGAACGATTTAAGACTTATGCAGTATGCTTTTCCTTTTCTCCTGCAATCTACTCCCACCTCTTCTTCGTCTTGCTCTGGGATGCTGATCTTGACCTTGGACGAATGGGGAGAATTAGCAAGCAACCAGCAAGAGAGAGAAGAGTAAGGTTGGAGACTTATTCCTTATACTCTCCTCCTGAAGGGTTACTGCGGCATAGCTGTGTCTCTTGACCAAATGTCACAGATCCTGTGAGGGTACTCCTCTGACTTGAGGTTTGAATAACCATTTGCTGCATTGCCTTTTTGGCCCAGGTGTGTTGCCACCTTGCTCCCATTGTTAGTTTCAGGGTACTGTTACTGTCTCTTCTGGTTTCTCTACATTCTGCCCAAACTCTTATAAATAATTCCTTTACAAATCCCATTCTCAAATCACCTGGTTTAAGTGTATTGTTTTCTACTGGAACCGTGCATGATATGGGGCCATGTGAGACCCTTGGCCTTATTTAGTTTGTATAGGTATTTTTATAGTGTCTAGAATCCTCCCATAACAAACACAGATGGCCTGATGGCCATATAGCTCAACCTTCTGAAATAGGCAGAATATTTACTTTTGGCCAGGTTTCATACTTTAAATGGAGCCCACATAATATTACTTCACCAAATTAGAGAACTGGAAGTTTGCCTCAATGTCGATAGTAGATGCCATTGAGAAAGAGAGGAAGGATGCAGACCTTTTTTGAACATCAATTTTGTGTTGATATTAGTGCTTCACATTTATTATTGTACGTTATCCTAGTGAGACTCCCATAAAAAGTTATTTTTTTCTTCATTTTATAGATGAGTATAATGAAGATTATATGGTCATAACTATCTTACCTAATGTCTCAGAACTGGTAAATGGTAGAGCTGATTCAAACCTGAACTCAATCTACCAAAAGTTGGTTCCCCAAACTGGCTGTAACTCAGGAGTACATAGGGAGCAGAGCTCTTCTAAAAATCCAGATTGCCAGGACGACTGCAGATTTGCTGAAAAAATTCTAGGAGTTATATGGCTATATTCTTTCAAGATATATTCTTATATATAAATACATAATCTATAATCTGTATCTATATATTCTTATAAGCACTCCACCCCCATCCAAGTGATTCTGATATGCAGGCAGATTTAGAAAGACTGAACCAAAGCTTCTGATTGGTTCTGCTTTTAAATGACAATTATTTTTGATTTCTCAGTTCTTTAATTTAAATGTTCTGCTATCACCTTAAATGGCCATACACCAGAGAGTAAATTATTTCACTGTTTAAGACTATTTATTGCAATTTTTCCTCTGGGTTGCTTTTAAAAAATTCTGAATTTTAGCCACAGTTCATGAATTAAAGACAGTATTATATTCTGAAGCACTGTACTAGAAACATTTTTTTATCTCTACTAACGTTTATTATCTAAAAACAGAATGTTATTTCAATTCCATAAAAATACACTGAGTCTAAATGATCAATACTTTTAAAGTAAAAAAATAAGCTGTTAAGTATGTCTTAACGAATATGGGCATAAAATGAGAATACTGGCATTTATTAATCTCATTTTCTCTATAATCCACATGTACAATAGATATTCTCTATTGTGAGTGCCTCTTGTGTTTTTTTTAAGAGTGAAGAAAAAAACATGATATATAAACCCTTAGCACCTAGGACTGAATCTTAGTTATTTTCATCAAGTCATACCATGTAATTTTTCACTGTTTATGCTGCATTTCCTCATCTTTAAAATGAAGATAGGTCTACCTTACTTAACCTCAAAGGAATATCTATCAAATCTGCTACTTAAAAATAAGTCACTGATTACTAAGATGATATGGAATGAAAACATAGATACAATAGAGGTAAAAATTTGAAGTTCATAAAAAGTCCAAATACCAATAAAAATGTGTTATTTCTGAGAGTCCAATATCTAACATATGCCTACCTCTTAGTAGGTGTTCGATTTTTGCTATAATTGCCCATATTTGATCATAGTTATGTGATTTAATAGAAGAGGGCATGAAGCTTTCTTAGAAACTACATTTATATTAAACTATTATAAGAAATCACTCATACTAGGAATTTTAGGAAGACTATCTAAATAAACAACTGCCTGTGTAGAAACAGTAAGGCTGAAAGTTTCTCAGCAGCAGAGATTATAGCACCATTTTCCTTTATTCAACAGCAAAATAATTTTATCTCTTAAGCATTATGAAAATTCTTGAAAATTGACTGAGAGTAATTTGAATTCTAGGAATATGCTTTCAGATTTCTTTATGTATGATGCATTTATAGAAAATATTGGACATTCAAAGATGATAGCTACCATTGTTAGTAAGGAACCATTTTATTTTTATTTTTGAGGCCTGCTGTCTCTTTCTTTCCTCAGTTTGGGAAAAAGAGGGTAGTGTAACAGGTTATTTCGGAATATGCAAGACATACGCTGATGAGCTATAATTACATAGTGACATCTTGGGAACTGCTCTTTGGATGATGTTTCCAGCTAATTTATTATTCTTTAAAGATGCTACATTCATATTGGTTTTCATTTACTTTTATTTTTTCTCATTTATTTATAACTGGAAGCACAGCTATTGGTTTAAATATCTCAAAGATTTTTCTCTACAACTTGCAGCCAAGCTGAATTAAAACTTGTTAAACCAGCCAAGCAACTAAGGGTAAATCTTAAATATTTTTCAAAATCCTCTAATTACCTCTTGCAGAAGTTTTGCTTCATTTTTGGTTCTTACTTGTGTCCCGTTGTCAGATTGTACTGATGGATGGATTTTACTAGGAGCCCTTTGTCCTTTGCCTGAGGGGTGGTGCCATTTTCCCCATAAATTTTACTTGTAAAAGAGTTTAAATTATTCACTTTTCAGATATTCTTGAATGTCTCCTACAAATACAGTCTTTGTCCTGAGTAACTGACAATGTATTGGGAGAGAGACCTGTAAAAAAGCAGTTACAATGGCGAGTGCTATGGGAACATCTGGGAGGGGCCTCTCACTTCTGAGGAGTTAGGAGAGCCTTCCTTGGGAAGTAACTTCTCTGCAGAGACACGAGATAAAAAACAATGTTATTCAGAGAAGGGACACACGGCAAGGAAGAGCACTCACTGTAAACAGAAGGATCAGCACACCTAACCACAAGACAGTGAGGAAGGACAGGCTGTGCTGGGAATATTGCAAGTTGCTGGCTAAGATGCAGCCTATTTACAGAATGTCTTCAAATATGGCCAGTTATTTTCGTCTTAATTTTGGTGTCAGTTTTACAACTTGGCATCTTTTAGTGACATGAACAGTAGTCAGTGTGATAGAGGGGAAAAAAACGTTTTTATCTTACTCATCCTCTTAGTATGTTGTAGTGAATTGGAGAAGAGAAGCAACTGAAAGTTGCGAAGGGAGTGAAAACAGCAGTATCGGTGATACTCCCTTTGGAACTATCATTAGAGCTCAGTACAAAGTAGCTGAGGACAGCCCAGCAGAGGGGCATAGGACCATCACTGTGCCTGTAGGGTATCACTTTGCTCTATACTAGCTCAGTTTTCATTTGATGCTCAGACTTCCTGTTTTTCAGAAATTGTGCTTGGGTTACATGATCATGGTGACCCAGTTTATTTTGTACTTGAGATAACCTGAGATTTAGTTTTTACTGGAGATTTAAATAACAGAATTTGAGTGTCAATATCCATACGAAAGATAATTAGTCTTCAACCGGTGTCTTATTTATTCTCTCCTCTGCTTTCCTCTTCTCTCTGGTCTCCTCCTCTCCCCTGTCTCCCTCTCTTCTTCCTTTCTTTTTCTCCCTTCCCCTCCCCATCTCCTTCTCTTCCTTTTCCTCTTTCTCCCACTCCCCACTGAAGATCAAAGGCTTCTCTAGTGAAGTATTCACTTCTAATTTGTAAATTATAGATCTCCTGAAAATGGATAAGGCAGAGAGTATTACTTGTACAGTAGGCGAGAAACAGTTACCTCCCTTGGTGAGGTATGAGGAGGCAGCCCTTAAATTTTTGTTTTTAAAACATGCAGAAAAAAATCCTTTTTTTTTTTTTTTTTAGAACAGAGACATAAAGCACTAGGGTACAATACAAATATCGTTGGAATCAGTCAGGCTCCTGAACTTGGCTTTGTCACAAATTAGCTACATGGCATCTTGGGAGAGCTGCTTTATCTTTAAAATATAATATTTGGACCATATGAGGTGTTCAGTGCTTTATCTTTAACCTTCTATAATTCAAATTTCATTTCTTTTTTAATTAACTTATTCATTTGTTCACATAACAAACATTTGTGGAGAATCAGTGTGTTCCGGGAGCTGTGTTAGGTCTGGGGATTGTGGAGGCAGAAAAGGTCTACCTTCAGAGAGCTGGGTGAGGGGCAGGACTTCCATAGGAGAGATGACACCCAGAGATAAGCAAATATACCACACTAGTGGGATGGGATATATGCTATGAGAGAGGTGTACACGGGTTGCTACAAACACAAGGGAGAGAGTTACCTAATAGAGACTGGAGCATTGAGGCCACCGTCAGGGGATTTTTTTTTCTACAGAGGAAGGTGTGCTAGATGAGCCTACAACAATTCATTAAAGTTATCTAGGTGGAGATGGGCAGACTGTGCTCACAAAGGGTATTGTGGAGCATCCAGGCACTGTGAGTATTCAGTGTGTCTGCAGAGTGTGCATGGTGATGAGCGGTGGTGTGAACCTGGACCGGTGGGCTGAGGTTTGATCCCTAGGCAAGCCAAGTGTGTGATGCTTTGGGTTTTATGTGGAGAGTGGGGGGAGCTGCTGAAATCTTTTCAGTAGGAAAGTGAAATAAATATTCGCATTTCAGGACAATCTTTGTGGCTTGGAAGCAACATTTATAAAATGAGCAGATGCATGAGAAAAATGATTTCTAACTTTCAAATTATGTTCTGTTTGGGGAATATTAAAATTATCTTCAGAAAAATGCATTTTCAGGTAAAACTACAGTGGTGTAGTTGTAGGGGGCACCTATAAATCTCATCCATGGATCACAGGTGGATAAACTCCCAGCGTTAACATTCTATGTTTAGTTTTTTATTATTATTATTAGTTTTACTTGAATGGGATTTGTTCTAAACCTGCTTAAATGATCCTGAAATTTTTACATTATCATTCATATCCTTCAACCAGTTAATGAAACCAAGAGCACGTCTCTCTCAAGTTCATGTGTAGTTACTTTGACATTATCCACAGTATAAAATAGGTGGAATAAATAATTTACTGAGACAGCTGTCACTCCAGGGGATCAGGCTCTGGGCATGCTGGAGTCATCAATCTGCTACCATACGCTGCCATATTCTTCCCATATGCTCTGAGTCCTCAGACTGAAGGTACAATGGGGCAGGAGACAGCTACTGAAGTAGGGGTTTGACAAGCAATAGGCAAACTGTTAAGGGTCCTAGGCTAACAGGCCAGTTTAGGGAAAGGGTGCAGTCCAAAAAGGGAGCTAAGACAGAGTAACTGAGATGAGAGTGGCATGAGGAAGGAAGCAGCAGTGAGGGCAGGCAGAAGGGTTGAGAGTCAAGCAGGATCCGTGGCTGCCCCACTTCCTGACCTCATCTCTGGGAAGTACAGGAAAAATGTATTCCCTTCCTCCTCTCCCATACATGGGTTGAGATTGCAGCTGTGCTCCTAGCTATGGCCACAACTGGCTGAGGAATTGGAGCAGGGAGGGACATTGGTTAACTCAGCTTGAAGAGTTGGGAGGAAGAAAAGAAACAAAAAGACTCAAAGTGACCTCTCTAGAAACTCTGCAGACTAGTAACCTTGTCAAAATCCTTTATTTCTTGCATGAGGCTCTACTTTTTGCTTGTGGCCTAGTGGAAGCAAATATTAAAAATGCACATTTTCACAAGATAGGTAGTTGGAGACTCTATTGATTAGGAATGCACATAACATGAAAAGAAAAAAAGAAAAACGATGTCATTAAAACCATCAGTAAACTATTAAAATAGTCTACTTCTAGAAAATGGTGGTTGTTCTGAAGACGTATTCTTGGGTGTAATGAATTTTTATTTGGTAGTGGGTATTTCTTTTTTCTAATGATATACTCTGTATATCTACTATAATTTACTCTGATGATATTGTCATAAGAAAAATGTCAGTTTTAAGTTAGCCAATGCTTTATTTTGCAGTAATCTTACTTTATTTATTATGCCAATTATTGTATAAGCTAAACCTCCCTTTTCCTTATATACCAGAAAACAAGTTTGAAACAAACCAATAAATTCAGGTAGAGACTTGCCAATCCCATTTAAAAAGTTAAATCAAATAAGTTTTATTTTCCTGGGAAGAAGCACCATTTATTTTTTAAAGAAATTTTTAGTTCACGTCCTATTGTTATTAACACATCTCCTTGAATTTCCCACATCTTAAGCAGAACTTACTTCCTCTACAAGATCTGGTCTAAATTATTATATAACTTATAAGCAATTGCTCATTTTAGAGCATAAGGGAAGCTTAATAAAGGGTGCCATTGCTTGATTTAAAATTGAGTTGGTGCTGATAATACAGTAAAATTAGTCTACGTAGAATATAATTTGATTGTAAGTTGTGTGCTATATAATATCAGGTTTATAAATTTAGATTGTTTGGAATAATAATAAATGGACTAGTTCCCTTCCGACCTTGCTTTATTTTATATCTCTTTGTAGCTGTGTATATGTTTAATTGACTGTAACTCAGCAAAGTTTTTCTGTCACTTTAGATCCCAAAATGGCTCTTGCTTTGGAACAAGAGTTCAAATTCTAAACCTTTGTATTCTGGTCATTGTTGTCAGTGCTCTATTTCCATCAGTTAAAAGGGAATCATTGTGTTCTTTTCAATCAGAAATACAGGCCACCACAGAATTTTTCTCTTTCATTGCTGCCTTTCTAAGATAGCAGATGATTCCTCTGTAATCTGTAACTACATTGGCCATTTACTCTGATTAAATTTGAGCAAAATTTGAGCTTGAAAGGGATTGAATGGAAAACCAAGACCAAGAACAAATACAAATTTTCTCTCTTGACAGCTGCCACTTAACTCCATGAAATGGTGGGTCGTAGGTAAGAGTATGGGTAAGACAGGTGAGGCCTTGCTCTGCTGCTTTTCTCTCATCTTCATTTTGAAAAGCTCACCCTTCTCTCCTGTTGGCACTTCATCGGAGGTATTCTCCTCTCAAACCCTGGACCACAGTGCCTTCTTTATCATTTTGCTGAGGTCTCCCCTTCCTCCAGGAGACATATGTGGATGGGACCAAGGCCCACTTGCTCTCCTTTCTGGTTTGTATCTGATCTTGGGGGAGCACTCGTGCATCCCTTTCCCGATGAGTCTGGGAGCTCAGGTCACCCTTGGTCTGCCTTCAGAGAGGTTGATCAACCCTTCTACTGACTCCCAATAATTGGTTCTAGAATCCATTTCAGGTTTCTCACGAGGAAGAAGAAGGAAGTTTTGCTGCATTCTAACCCTGAAAAAATCCTTTTTGTATCTTTAGTCTCACCAAAGAGTTTGAGATGTAGAAGTCCTTCCCATGATCTTTCTCATCCTAAATTCGGCTTAGGAACTGGGGGGAGAGGGCGGGATGCTCTTTCCCAAATCCCTCTTGCTCTTGCTTATCTGAGCACTCCCAGGTTGGTGACTTGGTCAAAACAGACACAGTGAAGCCCTGTTCCAACACCTGGGGTCATTTATTCCACCATAGAAGATAACCCCTAACACACACACACACACACACACACACACACACACACACACACACACACACACACACACACTGTTCTTAATACCATGCTACCATACTTTAAATTTCTGGACAGTTGGTAATTCTCATCTTGACCTGCATTCTCAACTGTCTAGTGTGTCTTTTATCCTCAACTGCTGATACTATCATCCTGCGAAACTACTATCTGCTAAGCGAAATAAGTCAGGTGGAAAAAGTCAAGAACCACGTGATTTTACTAATATGTGGGATATAAAATAGAAACCAACAAATGAACAAACAAGAGTAACAAACAAAAATCTCATAGACACAGACAGCAGTATGGTGGTTTCCAGAGGAAAAGTGAGATGGGAAGAGGTTGAAGAGGGTAAAGAGAGTCAAATATATGGTAACAGGAGACTTGATTTTAGATGGTAAACACGCAAAGCAATATGCAGGTGATGTATTATAGAATGTACACTTGAAATCTATGTAATCTTATTAAGCAATGCCACCCCAATAAATTTAATAAAATAAAAAACCCCTGCTACCTGCAATAAAAAGTGAGGTGGGAAGAGGTTGAAGAGAGTAAAGAGAGTCAAATATATGGTGACAGGAGACTTGATTTTAGGTGGTAAACAAACAAAGCAATATGCAGGTGATGTATTATAGAATGTACACTTGAAATCTATGTAATCTTATTAAGCAATGCCACCCCAATAAATTTAATAAAATAAAAAACCCCTGCTACCTGCAATATCGTTTTATTCTGATTGTGTAATCCATTTATCTTTTCTCAGTAATCATGCCCTCTGACCATCTCAAAATTTTCTCTTTTGATTTTAACACCAGTATACTATCAAGGTTCTCTCTGTTTTTGTTTTTGTTTTTAACTGGTTCTTTCTTACTGTCTTTTCTTTTCCTTATTCCCAAGTAAGAGAATAACACAAAGATAAACTCTCAGTTCTTTGTGAGTCTTCCTACTCTTTCTGGAAATCTCTTTCATTGTAATAGATGCTATTAAATCTTCATCTCAGGACTTCACATTCCTTCTAACTTCCATATACATGGCTCTATCTGCTGTCTTCCATGGACAGTACATATTTTCACATTGTAGGTTATATGTAGGACTCCATAAACCCAAACTAAATTAATTGTTTCTTTCCCAGAATATTCCTTCCTGAGCTCCTTTAGTCTATCAGTGGCATTGTTATCTTCCTGAGCATCCAAGCTTTAGATTTTGGTGTTTGGACTTCTCTTGTTCCTTTGCTTTATATGTGACCAGTTGTCTAGTCTCAACAGTATTTTTCTTTTAATACTTTTCCTTCCTTTCTTTAACTACTTTTCTTTTTTCAGTCGTTATTTTATGTCATGAGTGACTGGTCTACACATTTTTCTCTGCTTCTAGTTTTTCTTTCTGCGTGTAATATATTTTGTACATTTCACCTGAAGCCATCCTTAAACACAGCCTTGATTATCTTAATTCCTGGTTTGAAACAGAACTCTAACAATTTCCTGACAAATTAAATTCAAACCTAGCCTAGAATCTAAAGCTCTCTGTAATCTGGCCTCAACCTCCTTCTCCACTATTCCTTTATATAAACACTGTGTTTGACTTATACTGGCTTCCATGTTTTTATACTGAGCACATTAAATCTATTTCCCACCCCTCTCCTCTCATTCGATTCCTGAATATCTTATGGAAGATATATGTGCTCTAAAATTCTGTAACAATGCATGTCTGCCACATTTCCTCATTTATCTGTTTCCTCAGTTTAGTTTAGTTGATGAAGAAGTGCACATTAACAATTTCTAAGAGCCTAAAAGACAGAAACAGTATTTTATACTTTATATATCCCATGATATATCCTATAAATAGAATATATACAGATTTAGTATTAATTGATTGAAACACAATAGAGCCAGTCTCAAATTGCCTAATAAACCTGGATATAAAGTTTCTTCAGTTTTCCCCCAGGATAATTGATATTTGTGTTTCTCTCTATTCAATTTTCTTTACCTTCTCTTCTAGTACCAACTCCATCTCTTTCAAGTACTTCTGCACAAGTGTGGATCGACGTATTTGCCAACCCATCTTAATTTTAAGAAATTGACACACATACATTTGTGTAGCATTGTTTGCTTTCCTTTGTTAGTTCAACATTTGAGGACTAATTGATATTTGAAAATCTTAACAACATTATCATAACTATGAGATAGTGTAACAACATGGACGATCATTTCCTTTTTTAATTCTCCTATTTAGTATAATCATTATTAACTTTTTTTTGAGAGGGCATGTAGAAAAAAATAGTAGTTTAGAAATTAAAGAGAGAAGAATTCTGGGAATAAATCTCCCTTTAGCCTGCTAGTATCTTGGTCAATTACTTTCCCTTTCTGTGTTTCCCTTCTTTTCTAGGACAAAAGAAAATGGTAATTCACCTGTAACTTAATCTGTTTTAAAAAGGAAGAAATACAAAAAAATTATAATGTTTTATATGCTATGTTCAAGTGCAGGTAAAGTTTTTCAAGTAGTAGGAAAACGATGGCATATAGTTTTAATTGATTGTAAACTGTTAAACTAATGTTTTCCTTTTTGAACTGGATACAATGGATCTCTCCTGCAATAGAATGTATCCATGAATATTGAACAAAAACCAAATTTTAGGCATCAAATAATACTTTAAATCCATATCTCAATTCCCATTTTTTTTTTTGAGGATAAAAGAAGCCTCTAACACATGTAGTTCTGTTTATTAAATGAGATAATTCTGTCACGCATTTATTTAGTCTGATGAATAGTGTGTGTGCAATAAATGTTGACTATTATTATCATATTATAAAAATGTTTTTCATGAGGGCCCTATAGGAATAAAGGCTAGAAGAAATATCAAAATGTTAATGATAGTTGAGTTAGATAATGGATATTTTTTTTCTAATTCCAATTACTTGTTTGATTAATTCATTCCTTTATTTAGGAACCATTGTATTGAATGCCTCCTATACGCCAGGCACTTTGCTAAGCCATAGTCATCCAAATATAGATAAAACCAACATGATCCCTTCCCTGGTGAAATATGGTCTTATGAGGATTTTGTAACTATTCATCAGAAAAACTATAAAGGAAGTTTCAGTGATTGTTCTCTTTGTTTTCTAACAGATTCTTATTCTAAATTTTATTTTGTTTTGATAAGAATATTAACATGGTATCTTCCCTCTTAACAAAATTTTAAATACACAATACATTATTGTTCACTATAGGTACGGTGCTGTACTGCAGATCTCTGGAGCTTATTCATCTTGCTAATCAATGGGTAGAAAGTTTCAGTTAAGCAAGATATGAATAAGTTCTAACAGATTCTAATAGAAGTGTTCATATTTACATATCGCTATAAGCTTGGCAAGACATACCTACATTACTCTTCTGGAGTAATTCTTATAGTAACCTTTAAGAGAAATGGTTCAAGTAGTATCATGTCTGTTTTTTTGGTATGATTAAGTAACTCAGCCACACTTAGGCAGAGTACAAAACATTTGGGATCAGTTAGAGAAGGGGCACACACACAAAGCTGATTTGCCTACTGGTCAAAATTTCTGAAGATGAAATAACTATCTCTGGGTGCCATTCCCTGAGTGGCGGGCAACAGCTTTTCCTTTCTTTCATTTTGACAATGATTAGAGAGAGTTGGTAGTTACCACATTTTGTGTAATAAGAACAAATGGGTGATTTTCTACCATGTTTTGAAGGGCTCTCATTGTGAAGTTATTTCAGTTTTTGGTTCAGATGCATTAAATTTTTTTTTTCTTGTGCACTTATGTATGTTCACAGAAACATATGTGTTTCTTCCTTCAAAAAGGAATCTAGGATATTCACAATAATGGACCAGTTCCCCTGGCCTTCGTTGGGATTGAGGCATAGTCTCCTTTACTGCACAAGATCAGGCACATTGCACTATTATTTTCAATATCCTTTATTTGAGAAGAAAATATACTTGCTTTACAAAATCAGTTCCAATCAAATAATCAATGAGTTTTCAAATCACCTTAATTTGCACCTGATTAAAAGATTCAGCTTGCTGCATGCAATGGCACGAAAAAATCTAAGACTCAAGATAATTCATGTAGATTCACGTGATATTTTTACACTCAGCTCTGTTGTTTCTGTAAAAGGCTTCAAACTCTTTAGTTTGATAATATTCTAATTTTAAAGGAGAATTTTTTTTCATATAAAATTCTCGAGTTTTTTTTTTGGTTTTTTGTTTTATTTTGTTTTTTGTTTTTGTTTGTTTGTTTGTTTTTAGCTCACACAATTGTGTGTGTGAATTGATCAAAGAATAGAATTCTGAGAAACCAAAAAGGATGTGGGAACTGCATAGGAAGAACCATTACCTCTCTATTTCTATACATTGGGCTTGAGATTTTCTCCTCTTGAAGGTGAAAATTCCCAACTTGAAGGTCACACTTTTCAATAAAAGGAGAACTCAAGACCAAATACAGAAACCAAAATGCAGAGGAATTTAGACCCAGCAGATCTATAGTGCTCCACAAATTTCAAGAACATTCAGTCTCAGAGATATAAGTACCAGTTTAGATTTTATAGGATACACGAAGGAAGCAAACCTCTTTAGCAGCAATACTCTAGTTAAATTCTTAGAATTTAGTGGAAACTTTGAAGCAATTGCAGACAAAGAAATAGCATTTTCTAAATATAACGATGAGAGGCTTCTACAGGGAAGAAAAGATCTCAGTTCCAACAGTATGGAAGACTCTACAGAGAGATACCCAAGATGTTTGGCTGAATCTAGCTGACCCAAGGAGAGGAACCAGAATGGGACTTGAAATGAAAGAGTTCTCATTAACACAGTTGTCAAAGGATTTTTACCAGTATTTCAGTGAGAAGGACTACTCTTTATAACTGTTGTATATAAATGTGTTCATTAATTAAAGGACTACTGCTAGTAACTACACTCTCGTTGACTGCCTGTGGTTTTCCATTTCCAGGCTAAAGATTTATTATAATGTCATGTGCTGGATTGTGTTATCCCCATATAACATTCATAACATTACATTAAGGCTTAGAGAAATTAAGTAACATGTCCAAAATCACACTGCTACTATTCGTAAGATCTTGAATTTTTAAAATTAATTTTATTACATTTATTGGGATGATATTGGTTAATAAGATTATATAGGTTTCAAGTATACAATCCTATAATACATTTTCTGTATACTGCATTGCGTGTTCACCAACAAAAGTCGTCTCCTTCTGTCAACATATATTTGACCCCTTTCACCCTCTTCTACA
>NW_006434373.1:8769679-8799139 GCF_000325575.1 Pteropus alecto
TCTATGTCTAGACAAGGTTTGGCTTGTTTGTTTGTCTGTTGCTTTCTGGTTTGTATCCCACACATGAATGAAATCATATGGTTTTTTTACTTTTTCTGCCTGACTTATTTTGCTTAGCATAATATTCTCAAGATACATCCCTGTTGCTTCAAATGGCAGTATTTCATCTTTATGGCTGAATAGTATTCCATTGTATATATATACCACATCTTCTTTATCCAATCATCTGTCGAAGGACACTTCAATTGTTTCTGTGTCTTGGTCACCATGAATAATGCTGCAATGAATATAAGGGTACATATATCATTACAAATACATGTTTTTAAATTTTTTGGGTAGATACTCAGAATAGGGATTTCTGGATCATATGGTAACTATTCGTAATTTTTTGAGGAACCTCTATACTATTTTCCTTAGTGGCTGTACCAATTTACATTCCCACCAACAGTGTATGAGTGTTTTTTTGCTCCACAAACACTTGTTATTTCTTGTCTTGTTGATAATAGCCATGCTAATGGGTGTGAGGAGGTATCTTATTATGGTTTTGATTCGTGAGATCTTAAATTTAAACCATAGCCTCTCTGCCTCCTTTCCATTTTGCGACACTTTACCACACTGACACCCCCAACTTATTTAAAGCAATAAATAAAACTAATTACCCTTCTTAATTAGTTTTAGTTAGATGATTTAATCAGATGTTATAAATAAATGTCAGGCCTAGACATTTCATCACTAATGACTTGGGTTTATAAAAAATAGATAATTTTGGAATTAAATTTTTTTTTGATTTTCCAGAGTCCATATTCAAATGCAGTTACTGTCAGAAAATGCAGCCTTGAGAAGAGAGACTTTGGTTGAACAAATGATTTCTTTTGCATTTGTTAAGGCAAAGACTAAGGTGCTATGACAAAGAGACTCTAGATAACAGCCACCTAAGAAGATAGAAATTTATTTTTCTATTATGTAATAGTTGAACCAATTTAGTCAGACAGGTTAGTTCTGCTTTGAGAGGTCATTCAGAGGCCCAGATTTTTTCCATGTTGTTGCTTTGTCTCCTCTGGGCCTTGTTCTTATCTTCATGGTTATACCGGGTTCACACTTCTAGCTTGTGGGAACAGTGGAGCGCGTGCCCGAAGTTTCATGGCCAAGATGTGGAAGTGACATATATTTTCATTCACTTCCACTGACAAGAACTTAGCCACAATACACCGAACAGCAAAGGAGGCTGGGAAATACAGTCTTTAGCTGTGCATGCAGGCACCTTGGGCAAGAGTAGAGAACTAGAGAACTGATTTGAGGGAAGGCTAGCAGTCTGCCACACATTGGGAGGAACAGAACACTAGAAAGATAGGATTGGTTGAACAAATAGATTTCCAAGCAAAATACTGGGAAAAAGACAAAGGCTAATTATACAAAGTGGATATTCCCAGAGTAGACACTCCCATGTCACTTCATAGTATGGCCAGGGCTTGACTCTTACCTGTCAGATTCTTTTTGTCAAAATTACAAATTTAAGTGCATTTTAATATTAAATGTTAAATGTGTTTAACATACAAATAAACTTTTAAATATTACATGGATATTTAAATTTGACATTTTAATGTAATATTTTCACTATTGCCTGAGTAATACTATAGAAAGAGGAAGTGGGACTAGGATTGGCTAGGACTTCTGTGAGCTCAAAACTCACTTATGTAATTTACAAATATTTTACATGTATTTTATTTTACTTTAGCCTCCCAAACTAGGTCATTCTGATAATGCTCATTATATAAATGCTTTATGCTTGAAATTCAGGCCAATAAGTGTAAGGAGCAGGGTTTAGTTTCCCATAATCAAAAACCACCGTACCTTGCATTATCTCTCTTGGGGGTCTTAGAGCCTGAAGAGAGCATTTAGTTTATATTTTATTTTCAGGTTACAGGAACAAATACTCTTTTAATCTTAAGTACAAAACAAGCAAAACTTGCATGGCTTGTAGAAAATTATTTCCTAACTAAAAATAAAATTTCTTGGCAGGAGCTATTTGCTGGATCAGAGCTTTAGGGCTTCTCACTGGCAAACACTTTTCTCCAGTGGTTTGTTTCTCATTGTACTCTAAACAAACACTTTCTTTCTTCATTAAGTGGATTGTTCTGCAGGTAATGGGAGGACAGGTTGGCTGCTACTCATGGAAAAAATTTTTTTAATAATGGAAAAAATAGACTATCTAGATGTTAAAGTTCTTGAACTCAGATTAGCAAAGCAGAGTGAACAGATCATATTTTCTTTCTTTTTTTTTTCTATTATGGCAACATTAGTTAACAAAATCCAATGTTTCAGGTGTGCAATTTAGCGGTAAGGCATATACATATTATTATGTGTTCACATATTTTCTTTATAGGATAACTTCAGGGCCATTCTCAGCTGTCTTTGTTAGTTGTCCCAGTACCTTTTGACTGATACTCAACAACAACAAAAAAATCTGCATCTTTTAACTTGATTGTTGTTTCTTCTAAAGAGTTTTTATATAGTGGGCAAAGAACAGGGCTGCCATGTTTGGCTGCATGGTTTGTATAAGGTACATTTCCTCTATAGAACAGCCGTGGGAAAGTGAAGATATCAAGTGAACCCTATAATTTTTTGTTTACTAGGGTAAAGGTATATGGAATTTTGAATTAGGCTTTCTTTTCTGCAGAGTGACTCACGAATGTATGTAGTCCGTCCTTTTTTTGCAAAGGTAAAAAATAGGCAATGAATTGCCTCAGAGAATCTTTTAGCCACAATGTGCAAGAATGTCTCTTTCTCTGCAACCATCCAACCCTAGGTTTATTGTCAATCTTCTGGGAAATATAAGTTCCATTTCTTTTAATTTGTATTTTCCTAATTACTGTTGAGATTGAAAATTTTTACTCATTTTTGTTGGAACTTTGTGTTTTTTTTTCTTGGAATTATCTTTTCAGAACTCTTGCCCATTTTTATATTAGGTTGTTCACCTTTCTCTTAATGATTTATAGAAGTGCTTTTCCTGTTACAGATCTTAAGCATTTCACTCTCCTATCTTCTTTTCTCCTATTTTTCCCCCCATTGATGTTTGAATCTTCAATCCTTCTGGAATTTACATATTTATTCTGTGGTAAGGGTTTATGTTCCTTCCTCATCTACTCCCTGAGGATATTTGCATAGCAACACTTACTGAATGGTCACTTGTTGGGAAGAACTGGGGGTATAGCTGCTATATTTAAAAGTCGTGTTTCTCACGATGCTACTCTGTGAAAAGGGGAGATGTCATCGCAAACAAAATTGGTCTGTTCTTTCCAAAAGATACAAATATCCACTCTCAAATTTGCCGAAAAGCCTTACTCTACTTGGGTAATGTCACAGGACAGGTAGGAAGGGAAAGTATAGTTTTCCACGTAAAGAAAAGCCCTTAGTGTATAACGCATGAGCCGGAGAAAACATGAATTTATGGAGCACAGAATAGCAGGGTTAACAGAATGACTGCATTTGCTTGGCCATATGCTTTCTGTTCTGTCTTGAGTTAAGATTGCTATACATAGAGGTATTTTATCCCTAACCTCTTAGTGCCTGTTCATAATCTTGCTGAGAGTTATGTGTGTTATCTATAAAAAGTATTTTCTCCCTGTGATGTTGATAAAAAATAATAATGCAGGTGCAAGAAGACAACCAACATTTTTAGTAATATCCTTGAGACAGATTGTACTGTGAGTGGTAAATGCATTGTGTTGAAGTTTTCATTGTAAAATAGCATGTTTGGGGAGTGTTTCTTTTAAAGAAAAAGTCTTTTTTTAATCAGAATAAGATACTACTATATCCTTTGTGTTTTCCTTGTGAAATTAAATTCTAGACTTTTTAGTCCTAATGGTGTGCTTTTGGAAGATCCTTCTGCTTCCATTGACACTTTTAAAGGTGTGTGTTCTTAAACTTTGTGTTGGCTGAGAGGAGGTTGTTTACCTCCTTTTGGAGGGTAGCCTATTCTGAGTGGATGAAGAATCAAAAATAATTAAGAAAATGTTGGCAGCATTGCAATAAGAAAAGTAAGTACTAAGCTTTAGAACCCAGTAAAGTTGTGTCCAGATTTTCTTGGTCATTTAGTGGCTCCATTCATTTGCCTTAGTTCAGAAGCCAGGAACCCCTCTTGGATAAGGATCTTATTTTATAATCTTTGTCTAGTTTTCCGGTTTTCAGGTGATTGCTGTGTCAGATATGCAGCTAAGGCTATAAATGCATACATCCAAGTTAGCAGTTTCGTTAGCTTTGTTCAAATCCCAAAGCAGAAATTGGATGTAGTTTTCCATAGCCTTGATGCTCTGAGGAGTCCCTGGACCAGCAGCATCGGCATCAACTGAGAGCTTGCTAGCAATACCCCTCTCCCTAGACTTAGTGAATCAGAATCTGCTTTTTTTTTTTTTTTTTTTTTACAAAATTAATGTTTGAGAAACACTTTTCTGCAGCACTAATATTGTAAACATAACTTGTATTTTGATTTCCATTACATTTAGCTCATCTGATAAATAGCACCTCATATGTTTCTCTGAACAGAAAAAAAAAAGTTCAACTTGGCTAAAGTAGGATGAAAGGAAAAAAAAATCTACAGGTAAAAATAACCAGGTAATGGAAATTTATTCAATGCAGTAGCTGACTCAGGGCTTTGCAGTCTGGTGGACCTGAGCTGGAATCTTGGTTTTGTGATTTACCAGTTTTGTTACCAGTAGGTTATTTAACCTTTTCTCCACCCTCAGCTGAAATAAAGTGTTCTGACTCTCAATTGCACAGTCTTTTGATTACACTATTCTTTTCTCTACAACAAGCTGATAAACAAAATAGTTTATGAGTATACAGAATTATACTCAGTCCATCTATTCTTTTTAATAACTTAAATTTTATTCTCTATTTACTGCTTTTCTAAGGGCAGAGGCACAAACCAGACACACAGATGTATAAATGAACTAGGGGCAAGGGGAATTCTGTGTAGAAGCACTTTTAGATTATTTTAATAGTTTAAATTAATAAAATTCCATCTAAATTCTCTGCTAATTTGCTCTAAAAATGAATCAGAGACCCTGGCTGTCAAATATATCACCCATTTCTACTTCTATCCTGACTTTCTGGCTATAATATTATGGGGAAACTTCTGGTAAAGATATGATGCTGTGACTCCCTGACATATTTTAAATATTTATGTTATTGTGAACTCTATCCATAAATACATCTTAAAGAAAGACTTTAAGCATCTCTCTGAAATACCATCTGATTTAGATATGGGATGGGATATGTGAATGAATTTTCAATGAAAAAGATATAGTACCAGGCATACTGATGAAATCTGTATCTTTTGTACTTTAGAATAACATCCTAGAAAGAAAATATCTGTGACTTATGTGGAAGTAGAGAGACAAGATATACAAGATAATACAGAAGATGGAAACATTCTTTATATTCAATACATTTTTAATCGTCTCTAGAAAAGTGCCTGCAACCTATTTCATCTTGAATTATGGCATTTGTTCTTGGCATTTGTTAATCATTGAATTAACCTTTATCTCCTCTCTTAAAGGTGTCACTTTATATTTTCTTGTTAAATAATCTCTTCAGTATATTTTAGAATATTTCGACTTGGTGCAGCTTTTAAAATATAGATTTGTCCCAATTATGTCATTTAGTAAGCATGTCAATTTAGTAGAGACAAATCTAATGATGATAAAGAAAATAAATGTTGCCTGTGATGGGGCAAACCAGGCACATAAATGATAATTAACCAGATTTGGGGAGAGTATAAATAGCTGCATAATAAAACTTTAAGTTGATCTTAACACAATTACTAAGGTTAATGTGTTCCTAATACTTGAGTGTTAGAGTGGATGCCAATACACTGATTTCTCAATATATGTGGTCCAAATATCTGCATATGAATCTATAATAATAAATCAAGTCACTTTGCTTTGAATTCAATACTTTACTCTTTACAGATGTTTTAGATTTGTTACTTCAGATATGATTTTTTGTTAATTTGCAGAAGATTAGAATTTTTAAGTGTTAGTTCTACACTGTAAATTTTTTACATTAAAAACCTAAAGGTAATTTTAAAATATATTTAATTTATTGAGTAGATAACTTTAACATTCTCAGTCATATTAATTGTTTTTGCTTGATTTGAGCCAGGTTAGAACCTTTTTTATTCTAAGGGGTGGGATGCAGAAATGACAGATGGTTCAGACGCTAAGTGTGAATACTGGTTCTGCTGAAATAGTTTGTACCAGCTGTTTGTCCTCCCTTTCAACATGTTACATGGTGACACTCACTACTTCTCAAGGGGAGGGCCCTGTCTTGCTTGTGTCCTGCTTCCATAGACCGTTATTCCCTTGGACTGATTCTCTTGCAGAGTCTCTCACGGGCTTTTCTTGGTGCTAGAGAAAGGCATGCCATGTCCAATCCCCTCTCCTCTGCAGGGGATGTGTGCCTACCCATGTCTTATTGGTCTGGATGGAGGGCGTCCACCTCATTTTTTTCTTATGTGCTCAGAGAGAGAACGACATGAGTCTCTAAGTTGCTTAACTGTGGGTGATTATATGTGGGAAGGTCTCAGATGAGCGACTGAGTTATGAGATGAAGCTTGACCAGAAAATGTTTCTCGCGGTAGGCTGAGCAAGCAACAAGCCTTTAGCACATTCTGCCCCCTGCAGCATTCTCTTCTCTAGTCCTTGTTTGGGAAGAGGACTTGCAAGGTGAGGTCAGACACGAGAACCCCAGTTATGGGAGCAAACACAGGAGATAAAGCATAGGCCACCAGCCCTGTGCACCTGCACTGCTCACCCCGACTTCCAGCAGGAAGGCCCAGTCAGTGGGGGGCCCTCTGAGTACTCAGCACCCACTAGCCCAGTCTTCTCTTGTTTCTCTGATGGACTAGTTTCAGCACAAGTGAAGGAAATCTCCTTGTACCTGCTCCAAAATGGCAGTGCAAATAAAGGTTCCAGATCCTATATCTCCATGTTGGCTTTCTACACACCCATTTATATCAATAGACTGAAAGAAAACGTTCATACTCTTCACCTTTTGTACTTTTGCTCAGTGTACATCCCTGGAACCCAGGCACACATCTAACTCTTATTCACAGAGTTTCTTGCTTAGAGGGTGACTAGTCCTGGGGTAAACATGTGGCATGCTTGCTGTGGATACTATAGGGTGAACGCTGGGGAAGCCTAGGCTCTATCCAGAAATGGGGCGATTCTTATTGCCCCCAAGATAGCTCTACTTACTTTAAGGTTATCTTATTTTGTTTGGCTTCCCAGAGCCATTTACTTTATGGTATTCTTACTACAAATTGTTACTCTTCTAATGAATAGGGTCAAGCTTTTTTGTATATTTACCATGAGGATGAGAAAATAAATTTTTTAGTGGAAGAGTTGTCAGTCTAACTGGCCAACTGGTCAGCAAGCATTGCTGGGTTATTTACTGTATGCAGAATTCTTCCTGAGGCTGTTGAAACATTTTCTTTCTGAAGAGGTCTGTAATTTTAGGACATTTTTAATCACTTTTTCCTATTTCATCCCTGACCCAATGATCTCAAAGTTTAAAGACAGGAAACTTGTGTCAGAATATTTTGTTGTCCTGAAGAAACTCACTTTTCTTTAGAAAGTATGGTTTACCAGCTGAGAAACAAGGGATCAAGATATCAGAAAAACAAAAAACAAAAACAAATATTTCTTTAATTTGGATCAGCTATGACCATAAATTTGGAAAGGAGATCAATTTAAAAAAATCACATTTCATCATATATCTTTATATATCCCTAGGGCAGTCTTTCTTGAGCTTTAAAGTGCACATTAATCGTGTGAGGCTCTTTTTAAATGAAGTTTGGGGAGAGCCCAAGATTCTACACATTCGACTAACTCCTAGGTTACCTGGGTGCTGCTGGCATACAGACCAAACTTTGAGTAACGAAGACATAGAAAATGTTCAGTGAATCATTTTACTTGACTATATTTCTAGGTGAGTGGAGATTAGATTTATGAATTACCCATGATTTTTAATTTATTCATTTGCAAAGTTTAATAACATGCTGGAATTTTAATATTATGACACATGATTAGTCTTATTATTTGGCATGATAAAATATTACAGAAAAATATAAATAAATCCCAAAATATAATGTCCAAATGAATAAATGCTGTGAAATGATTTTGTGATTTTTATTACTGGACATATATGCAATAGGATTTATCTATAAACTAAATTGTTGAATTAAATAATTATCAAATGATACACTGACTTGACTAAACAAGAGAGAGCTCACTCTTTGGTGCTTTTTCAGTATGAATGTGGACAGTATCTTCTATGTGTAAATCTTAGCCATAGATACCCATGGAACAGAATTCATGGTCCTTTAAGAATCAAAAGACTTTGCTTCTCCCACTCAGTGTTTTAAAGCTTCACTAACTCTTAGAGTCTTTCCCACATTCTATTTCACTATAGAAAGTAAGTGGGATTCTAAATTTCAATGTATTATAACTCATGTATATCACTGGAGAGATATCAAACCATTAACTTTTATAAGCTCAGACATAATTTATGAATAATATGCATTTAATGTGTTTGACATACATATATGTGTACATATCGATAAAGTATGTACAGAACTTCAGACAATAATTCTGAACTCTTTGAAGAAAGTAATAAAATATTTAAGCATTTTGGGAAAAAATATTTAAAATTGCCTACTAATGTTTAAGTTTCTATTTTCATTTTAACTGTGTTAAAATATACCTAACATAAAATTTACCATCTTAAGCATTTTTAAGTGTACAGTTTTATAGTATTAAGTATAGTCACATTGTTGTGCAACCATCACCACCAGAACTTTTTCATTTTGCAAAACTAAAACGCTGTACTCATTTAACAATAACTCCCCATTCCCCTCTTTCCAGCCCCTGGCCACCACCATTCTACTTTCTGTCTCCATGAATTTGACTATTTTAGGTGTTCTAGGTACCGCATAAGTGGAACATTGTCTACTATTTTGCAGTCAAATATGAAAAAGCATAGGTAATTTAATAGTTGAAGATAGACATTTAAAACCTTGATAAGAAGCCAATTAGAACCACATTAAAAGTCAGCATGGTGCAAATGCAGGGATGCAAGAACCCGGTTTCTCATAGACTTCTTTCTTTTGTACGTCAGCACCATCAAACATGGTGCTGAAGTCTTAGACTTTCTGTTAAATCGTGGAAGCAGAATGATGTGATAGAAGACTCTCGCATATGACTCTGCCTTCGGCTAAGGGGAACTCAGATATTTCATCTAAAAAATTAAGGATTTAAACCAGAAATGATCTTCCAAGTTCATTCATTTGTTCACCAATTTAATTTGAGTTCCTCCTTTTGCCAGGCTCTGTTATAGACGCTGGGGGTATAGCTGTAAAAAGAACAGATTAAAATCCCTACCCATAGGGAACTTTCATTCTAGTGGGGGAAGCTAGATAAAAAGCGAACTAAATATATTAGGTGGTGAGGAATGTTTTGGTAAACGATGAAGCAGGAAAGAGGAAAGGAGAAGGTGTGACATGGTACTAGGGTGGGTGAGAAGGATACACCTCAGGAAGAGGAGAATTGGGGCTGTATGGATGTCTCCTGCAGAGGGAACATCAGGTCGAAAAGGTTTGAGGTGGAATAGCCCAACTCACTCCAGGAAAAGCAAGGACAACACCATGACTCAAATTGAGAGTGAGAGAGAGAGTGGGAGGTGATGAGGTCAGAGAGATAACAGAAGGCCAGAGCAGGTAGGCCCTCTTAGTCAATTATACAAACTGGCCATTATTTGAAATGAGATGGGAGCCTCTGAAGGGCTTTTAGCAGAGTAATAACTCGATCTGATTTATGTTTTGGAAGAGTCTCTCTGGCTGATGAAGGGAGGAAAAGCAGAAGTAAGAATGATGGTCAGGAGACTGCTGCAGAAATTTAGTTGATTGATATTCACTGGCTTGGACCAAGATGGTAACAATGGAAGTGACCATAGTTTGAAGGTAGAGACAACAAGATTTGCTCAATGATTAATTAGAAAGGCTAAGTCTGTAGTTTTGACATGAGCAACTGGAAGGATGGACCTGTCACTAAAATGGAAAAGACTGTAGAAGAGCAGGTAGGAGAGGGATGATCCAAAGTTTCGTTAAACTCGATAGCCCTGTCAGTCATCCAGGTAGAGATGAAGGGCTGGCAATTAATACCAAGAATGAATTTGGTGTTTTCAGGAGACAGCTAGACTGGCAATAAGTCTGAAGAGTATTTAAATCCATTAGACTGGAAGAGATCACTAGGAAGGGAGTAATTGTCAATGGAAAAGAGAGGTAGTCAAGAACTGAGCCCTAGGACATTGAAACTTAATGAGGTGGTGAGATTGTGTGTTGATGAAGAGGAATCAGCAAAGGAGAAGGAGAGGAAAGTGAGGAAGGTGGGCTAGGAACCCAAAGTATCCAGGCGGCCAGCCAGAGTGTTTGCACTTCATTTCAGATATAAGCATTGCTTAGTTCAACCTGTTACCTTTAGAAAAATAGGTTCTGAGTCCTGAACTGGCATCCCTTACTCACAGAGGCAGACACACAAGTCCATCTCTCTAATATGATGCTCCTCTGGAAGAACTCAAAGATAGAGTCTCCCAAGATTTATTGAGTCAGTGACCCCTTTTACACTAACATGCAGATTAAAGCCTCTCTCATCTCTCTTAGTACAAGATAAACACATTTTAAAATAAAACAGCTACTTTTATTACTGTCAAATATTAGTTTCATGTTCGGTAATTCCTAATATTCATTTATGAAGGCAGTTTTTGACTTTTTCCCATCTAACATGTGTTGCATATTGCTTAACTTTGAAGTAATTGTAAAAGAGGTTTGATTAGAAAATTTAATCTGACTAAATATATGTTAAAATATAGATTGAATAAATTAGAGAATCGAAAGCAGATCAAAATTGCTCTCACGACTTCAAGTTTGGAATTCTTATATTTTTGCATAAAAATCGATTTGTTCATTATTTATAATATTATGTTTTATTTCTATATGTCACAATAAAAGAGAAGGATTAGATTGGTATTTGCAAGCATTTTTCTGAAAATAACATATTTTAGGTGTGGTAGTTTTTATTCTTAATAAAAAGCCTAATTGGATATACTTGTCACGAAGTGTTCACTTAGTATTATTTATTTTTAAATTCCTGTGATATCTTGATAAGGTATATAAAATTGCAACTTATTCAGGTAAAGTTGATATTGATGTGAACGTGAAGATACTATTTTTATTTTTATGCTTTTGGTCAATTTGTAGCTCAGAATCAGTGCAATCATTTCTTTCTGTTTTTAATAATTTAATGGCTAAAATGGATGCATTCTTAACAATTGATGTTAACTGTAGTTTGCATTGTTCAATTTAGTTGTAATACATGACTTCTGGATACTTAGATATAAAATCATGAGCTTCACTTATTCATTCTCATACTAATAGTAGTCTGCCTCTATTAATTATCAAGGATAATGGGGAAAGGATTAGGAAAAAAATAAATGAAATCCCTATAGAAACCACAGTACCCTACGGTTTAGATATAATTTACACAGTAGTCTCATGGCATTTTTTTTCCAATCACAATTAGTAACAACTAATCATAATAATAATGTTTATCGAGGATTTATGTGCCAGTATTTTCGCATGTATTCTTTTATTTAGTCCTTGCAATTAATTACCTTGTGAGTTAGCAATTACTGTCACACTTACTACCTTGCAGATGGAGAAGCAGAGTTAGGTAGAGATTAGGTAATTTGCCCAATGACAACCAGAAAGGAGTGGAGTAGATATCTGATTTCAGAGTCTGTCCTCTTAACCTCACTGGATTGACAAGCTTTTACTCTATGCTTCTTCTCAAACAGGTTCTGAGGCTGATCATAGCAGGGAGAGGGATATAACATATGCTATCTTTGGCTGGAATTTTAGTTATTGAATTTTAAGAAGCAATATAATTCTAAAGCATCATAATTTAGATATCTATGTTACAGTTCTCAAGCATTATGCCTTATGGTTCCTTACTTCTGTCTATGGAGATGACCCCCACTCACCCAACTCTGCCTTCTGCTCTGGCTTTAAATTATTTTTTCTCATTTCCAAATATTTCTAGCTCATTCTTGTAGCCAGCTCACCTCTTGGCACTGCCCTTCACAAAGGATATTTTTCCAGATTCACAGTGTGCCAAAAAGGTAGAGAAGATTACTTTTAAAGAAATAAACAGATAAAAATGCAAAATAAGGTACTTATTTTACACGCTCTTGATATGATGTTGATTCGCAATCTGCCAGTCCATGTAAACAATTCTTTGCCATCTATTTAAAAAGCAAGTCTTTTAAATAATGAGCTATATATTCTACAATATAGTAAACCTGTATCTGAGAGAGGGAGAAAGAGACAAATACATTTAGTGGCAACTTGAGTCACTGAATTGGCAGACATCAAAATATGATATAACAGAAGTAAAGAAGAAAGGAAATGAGTTAGTGGGAAGAATGAATTATGAATTGAGATACCCAAGGTCAGATTCCAGCCTCACCGCTTAACATCTCTGAGACCTTGAAGAAGTCACTTTAACTCTTTAAGACTGTTTCCCTACCAGGTGAATGGGGAGAACTTTTTCCCTCCATGTGGTTCGAATATTAGTAAGACACACTTATAAAATGTGGCTTTGCTCTCTCTAACTATATATTTATTTAATAAGCTTCAGCTTTATTATTGCATTTTTTCTGTAGTCGCTGTAAGTATAGTGGCAGATTGCAAATAAATGCTCTGATTGCTACCATCTGCTCACTCATAACTTATAAGAGAAGTTAGAGGCTTTCAACAATAACCAATACAACCTCTTTTGGGGGTAACTAACACAATAATAGAAATAGTAACAAAGTATATCTACACTCCCTTCATCTTGAATGCCCTTCACCCCTTCCACCTGTTACTGCCTGCAAGATCCCTTTGAGTCACCTCTTCCATGAAGCTTTTCAAGACCTACTCCCCAGCAGTGGGACTGGGCTGGCTGGGGCTGGGGAGTCCATGGCAATTATCCAATCTTTCCTTTTTGCCCCAAATATACCTTTTTAAGAGCTCTATTATAGGGCTCTTTCTGTTTTGATATGTAATTGCATGTTTACTTGATTCTATTATCTGTTAGACTGTTTTTTAAAGACAAAGGTTATGTCTCGATATTCTTAGTTTATCAGAGATTAGCATAATCCCTGGAATAGTTAAATACATGTATACATACATACATACATACATACATACATACATACATACATATATACCTATATACATACATACTCGTTGACTAACTGAAGGCCATTCAGTATTTTTCTCACGTGATAAAGCCATTCACAGCATATTTAAGCAATTTACCCCAAGCATACCTCTGATCTGTCCACTGTCAGAACCCAGCTTTCATCTGCAAATTGGAAATTAAAGCTCCTATTCTTCATTTAGCCCTGAGTCTCCTATCACAACCATTAGCAACCACACCTCTATGGAAAGTGCAGAGCTTATTTTATTACACTGCAGCCATGTCCTGAGAATCCTGAAGGCTGGACGAAGAAAGAGAATCCAGTAAAGGAGACCGAGAAAGAGCGATGGAAGACAGAGCAAGGGCACCAGGGGTGTGGCGTTTCCCAAGCCAAGAGAGCAGCATGTTTTCAGGAAGACAGTGGCCTGTCAGGAAATCCTGATTAAATCACAGTTTTAGAATCTTTTATACCTATCGTTACCAAGAGAGAATGGAAGGAAGGAATACCGGACAGGAGTTACAAAATATAATTTCACATTCTCTTTATATAATCACTTCTCTTAGCCTCACCTGTGAAATAGGGATACTAGTCCTTTCTAAGCCGTTAGATTGTCATGGGAATGAAAGTCATAAAAGTCATGTGAAATTCCCTTTAGGGAGCCCTGTACTAGCCTTTTTAGTTTTAAATAAATATTAGTTACCAATACTATTGTTGGTTGTGTGGTCCAAATGAAATTAGTCAAATAGAACTTGATATCATTGTGTAAGATTTTTGTCTCTAGCAAACAAAGAACATCCATAAAATCCACTAAGCCTGCTGGAAGTGAGAACTCTGAAGGAGCATTGGTTCCTGGGTCTTCTAGACTTTAGGATAAGTTGGACTCTGACAGCTCTCACCAGGGATGCATACCCATTCAAGGAGGAACCAAGAGAAGCAGTTTTTTTTTTCTGTCCCTCAAAGTAGAAGGGTAGGAAATAAAGATATGAGAAGGAAGTCAGTGAAGGATAGATCAAATTCAGTATCAAATTCTTGAGAATATAATTTTTAAATCAACCAAAAATAAATTTGAGACTGTTCTTAAAAATACACTTAATGATGGAGGAGGAGGTTTTATATTTTAATATTCAGCTTGCATAGGACAGAGGCGTGCTATGTTTAGAAGGCAGTAGAGCAGAGCTATTAAGAGTGCACTAAAACCCAAGACAAAAGTCCCAGCACTGGCACATGTTTGCTGTGTGGTCGTGGGAGTTTCTTAACTTGTCTAAGCCTTATTTTTCTTATTTGTAAGATGGGAGTTATAATAGCTAACTTGCTGGGCTAATTTAAGTATGAAATTGGATAATATTAGCAAAAAAACTTAGCAGAAGTCCTGGTGAATAGGGAATGATTGGTCAGCATTGATATTGTTAGGATGATAGACTATGATAGATAGATGGATTAATGGATATAGATAGATGATAGATTCTTCAATCTCAGGAAAATAGATACTAAGTATTAATTAAACAATTCTAGTCTTACCCTTCAGTAATCGCATAAATCATTCAGTTACTACCTCTGAGTAAATTTAACCAACAGTAGTATCAGGGTAGAAAGGAAGATATTGAGATCGAATGGCTTAGAATTCTGTTTTGCCTTCACCATGTCTTAAGTGGTGTCCATGGCTACATGGTGATGAATCTTAATTTTTAAGCTCCCGTTGAACAAGAAAACACATTTGTGTTGACAAAGAAGTAAAACAGTCCAACATACCTGAAGATAAATATAGTAGAATAAAGTTAACATTATTCATTTCCAATGAAAACAGATCTTTGAAATAGGAAAAACTGCCATGAGGAAACAACAACAAAAAGGTATGTGTTCATTTTGTCATTTTACAGTTAGTAAACATGAAAAAGAATACTGGTCAACATAAACACTCAATAAGAAAAGCTCGCTGTTACTCAATGAGCAGTAGAGAATGTCATATGCAAAGTTTTCCTTTGTGAACATACTTCAAATAAAGAAATCTGGAAGTGTCTGTGAGTCCAAAATGTGGTGCGTGTAATGTATGATGTAAAACAAAGGCGAGTGGTTTACATAGCTCAGCTGCCAGATGGTATGTATGCTTGAGTGAATGGCACCCAAGAAGAGAAAGCACCCACCTGTTACTCTGAAAACACAATGGGCAGAACCGTAGATTCTCACATCCTCTTCGTTGATGACTGTTTTTTTTTTTTTTTTTTTTTTTAATATTTAATGTTTCTGTATGGCCTGTATCTATTATTCTAGGTTGGATTAAGTCTTTTTGGGAAGGCAGAGTATGAGAAACATAATTTTATAAATAGGCAAGGATTAGTAAAACTTTTGAGTTAGAAGCAGATGTATGACTGACACTGGGTAGCTTTGTATGATGTAAACCGCTATTCACGATGGCACGTATTCATGACTGTGTTTGCCAAAAATTAGTGCCAATGACATGTTACACATGTGATAGATATTGGAGGGCAGGAGAGACAAAAAACAAATAAAGTATTATTTCTGCCCTCAGAGAGATCACAGGTAGTGGAGGAAGACACAGCATAAAAATACAATAAATAGAAAACACCCCAAATCTGTGTGATTAATTTTGGCTGGAGGAGAGGTTCATTGAAAACTAGACACTTGAGTACATTGAAGAATGACTAAGTAGATCTCCCCTCTCAGATGGACAGATAAACCTCTGTCGGTGACAGTTGCCTCAAGTTGCTAGTCACAATTTATAAATTTGTAACCAAACAAATGTTGATCTGAAAGAAAAAAATATAAAATTTTCTGAATTGATTGTCTTTTAATTGGTAATTCACCTCTATCTTTACTGTATACTTAGACTAATATCATCTAGCTAGAGATAATTTAAAAAAGTGCAAAATGAAAGGCAGTTCTAAATCAGCTAACATTAGTACAGGTTTAGTGCATGAAACAAATCTCTTATTTTGAACTGACAGAGAGGCATGCTTTTTGACTTAATAGATAGCTATCTAAAATAAAATAATGGTTTGATGGGGCTTGAAATTATTAGCTGATCCAAGGTGCCCACAATTCTGGTCTAGTCTTGAATGAGTGTGTAGTTAAAAATGTAGGCAAGCACTTACTGCATCTGGAAATGAAGAGGTGGATATTAAGGTGCTGGGGACTTAGCGGGAAGGCAGGGGTGAAGGAAGATTCCTCAGGGCTTTTCCATGGGCTGAGGAAGGCCTTCTGAGTCAAGAGGAAAGGCAGGCTGAGATATTGGAAAGCGTGCTATTGTGGAGGAGGCTGTGACTCTTAATATTAGAAGGGATTCTTTCTCCCCAGAGAAGTAGAAGCCAGCTTTTCTGCTGGGAATTGGGAGGCCGAATTTAGATTTGCAAGCAGGAAGAGATTTGCAACATTTCTGTGAAGAGAGGGAATCGATAAGAGAGTAAAATGTTTGCTGCTTAGCATTAAAGATCAAGTTGTAGTTCTAAAGCACTAACTTAGATGAAAATACGTTGAAAAGATTTTTACCTTTTTTAGGGACATCGAGATTGTGGGAAACAGTGAAAGCTATAAAATGATAAATTATTAGCAACTGAAGACATGAAACCGCACCAAAAATAGTCACTAGGAGATTGAAAACGTGCTGAAATTGAACTAAAACATTTCCTCTCTAAGGTGTCTTTTAAGATATACATAATTATTGATCATTAAAGTATTTACTCAAAGGGATAAAACTGTAGCTAACGTTTGAGTAGTTGTATCATGCCTTATATTTGACAGTTAGACTCAGAGGTGTGAAGATACTTAAAACAGCTTATTTAATAATTTAAAATCTATTCGATATACATAATACAAGTTACTCTATAGAAATATTGCCATCAGCAGTGTTTGGTGCTTTTAAAAATTATTGTCTCAGTTTCAGTTGGGAAGGACTCTGAATGTTGCCTTCTCTTTGGTTCTAACAAAATTCTAGTCCTTTTTAAATAATATTTAAACCAGAAAACTGCCAAGAGTACGTGCTATAGTTCCAGGGACAGCACTGAAAATAGACTTAATTTGGAAGATATAATTCTGGTCCCTTCTGGATCTCTAGTGGCTATGACAATTATCACTCTTGCATTGACAAACTCTCATCTCTATGCACTGCCCTATTCCTCAGCCAAATACCTGTCTGGGTATCCAGTCACTTATATTGCTTGCACTGAATCACCAACCACATCTTTTATTAAAATGGTCTTGTATACACCCTTACCAGCACCCATACCAAATTTTGGTACAGGTGTGAGTATGTGGCTTTAACATTTTCCTAGCGTGTTTTTTTCCTAGATAATTTGAAACCTATATTTGGAAATGTAGAAAATGAGATTTAAAACAAAGTGGAAGCTAGCATATTCCAGGATAGTTTAATTGACCCAGATAGCATCCCTATAGATGATGAAAGGTGTCTGTTGAAAGCTAATTTCTAAATAGTCTCCTAAAATGTGGTTTAAATTCATTTCCTTCATTTTCTCCTAAGGAGGGTGTTGGACTGTGTTAATGGAGGACTTGTGTCTGGATTTTGGTATGTAAAGAATATGCTTAAGAGAACCATGTTCTTACCTGATGTTGAATTTCAAGAAAGGACATGGTTCGGAGGAGTATGTAGAGAGAATGACTAGAATGGTCATTGATCCAGAGATCATATACTATTGGGACTACTCAAGGAAAACAGGACACTTACTCTGGGGAAAAAACGTCCTGAATGAGACAAGATTGCTGACCTATATTTCAAAAGAACATCTGCTAGAAGTAGTAGAACAAGCTATTTGCCTTTCACTTAATAAAGAGTTAGAACCAGAGCAGGAGATACAAGGAAAATGCTATTAGCTCGGAAGAGAATTCTCTAAGCACCACAGCTGCTCCACCCTGTAACAACCAGGGCTGTCTCAGGAGTTTATGACTGCTGGAGATATTCAAATTGGGACTGGCAAACCATTGGTCACAATTCTTAATTGGGTAGATGGTGGTAATGCATGACTTTTAAACAATGCTTTCTATTTTTTAAATTGTATACTTTGCTGAACAAATATTTGTGGACCATGTGTATACCAGACACTGTTCTAGTGCTATAAAATGCAGTACTGACTATAACATAAACCTTGCCAAAAGGTCTAGCAGTCTAATTGGAGGAAATGACATATATAAGACTGAATATAATATAAGTGGTGTAATAACAGTGTAAACGAAGTCCTGGGGGACCGAGGATAGCAGTAAATGAATTCAACAAATATTTATTACATACCTATCATGTTACTGAAAAGCATTTTACTATGTTCTATGTTCAGAGTGTAACTAAGCTTCATACTCCTAAAGACTTGTTATGGAATGGGAAGGGTTTGGAACTCTATGGTAAGCTCTAAAATTGTACCAGTTATTGTTGAGTACCAAAAAATATTATTGCTTAATATAAAGACAAACCATTTCTGGGTCTTAATTATCTCTGAATCAGTGATAAAAATTCCTACTGCCTATACAATTAAGTGACTAGGATAGACAAATAGCCAGCAGTTATTTATTATATGCCAAATACATTTTAGTTAGTACTGGGTATACAAAAACAAAGGACAAACATTCTATCTTCAAGAAACTTATAGTTTAGTTGGGAAAGTCATCTACGATGTAATTAAATAATAATTTAAAATTTTAACAAGTCTGTATTACACTTTAATTCTACATTTGCAGTCCAACTATGACTAACTTTCACCCCACTTCTTTGCAAATTGCCTGTTAATTCAAAGGATGTCTGGTTACATTTTCTCCATGCACTATCATCTCCACCAACCTAGCAGTCAAGTATATGTTCGGAAAGTCTGAAATGGCCTTGCATAAGTCTTTGTGATGTGCATTCTTCTTCTGACTCATCGATCGATCTTTGTGCCCCTCCTTTTCAGATTCTCAGCTCCCTGAGGACAGGGATCTAGCCTGTTCCTTTAGGATCCCGTTAGTGCTCAGAACAGTGGTAGGCAACAGGTTTAGAGTTAGCCTTTAACAAATTTACTTGTCTCAGTGTTTTTGAAAGAACTACACTTTAATGAGTTTAACATTTCTCCTTTGTTATTAGTGGGATTGCGTTCATTAGGTGATTGCAAGTTCTGATTTATTTCATAAAATTTCCATCTGAAAAATTATTTTATCTCCGGATCTAGTTCTCTTCTAATAATAAAGCAATTTGCTCAAAATCACATGGACGTGTTTGTAAAAATTCCGTTCTTTAATTATTTGGACTACTAAGGTACTGGAGTTAGTTGGACATTGAAGACCAAGGACTCAGGAAAAATTGTTTAACAGAATCCACTGTATGTCTGTTCTCCTTCTAGTATGATGAATGCTAATGCTGCCATAACCCATTTACAGAGTGCTCTTAAACTGTCTTCACTTTTACAGCTGTTACCTCAACGCCCATGTGCAGTTCATTTCCATATTTTAATGAGAGGGAGAAGAATGGGAAATTAAATCATTTGTCCAAGATTATACAGCTAAAGAGGGGGCTGAGTTGAGACCAGCATGCAAGTTTCAGCTCTGGGTTCTCTCGTACTCCATGCATAAATCCTGACGTTAACATGCATATTCTCATCCTGTGGAATGTGCGCATGCCGTGAATTCAGTAGGGAAACACATTAGTAAACGTTAGCTGCGAACATTGTGTAAAGTGCCTCTTGGTGCCAAGTTACAACAACTATCAAAGTGTGCTTTTGAAAAATGTACTTAATAACTCGAAAAATTCTGCTGTATTTTAGAACAAGAAAGTGATCAAATGTTTTGTGCAGAGAAGGCTAAAAAAGGAGGAATATATCAATAATCATATCTAGTAACTTCAATTGTATTTTGGCAAATATCATAAGTAAAATGCAGTTAACATCTTGAAAATTCTAGATATTTAACTCTCTTCCTTAAATTTCTGCATCTGTTTTGAGTAATGACTACATAAAATATCTAATATTGGATTTTATGTACAGATCTAGAGTTTATCCTGCTCATAACTGAAAGTGAGGTTTATTTAGAATTATTTTCTCGAGATTCTATGTGGATTCTGAATTGTATAACACTTTTATTTACTCTCCTAATGATAAGAAGAGCCACATATTTTGCTAGGAGAATTACTAAAATAAAATTAAACTTAAGTACCTCTTCTCAGGTAACAGTATTGTTTCCTATGCAGTACTGGTTCTCATGATCTTAGAAGTTTAGAATTCAAAAAGATTGAATATGAAGAAAATTTAGAAATTTGATTTGCATCCAACTTCTAGATTTTATGGAAGGGAAAATGAAAACCCAGAAATGTAAGGTCACTTGCCAAAAGCTATGCATTTATAGTTTACATCTGATGATTGTTTCTATTAATGTTCTTACTGACAAGATTAAATTAACATATACCCAAACTATAAAGTGCAATTCATGTCTAAGGTTAGGTTTGGTGAATAAATATTTCTTGAGAAGCTCTGAACATGGCTCAGATTTAACTAAAAGGAAATCATTACTTTTTAATTGCCATTATTGGCTCTATTCTGATCATTATGCTGGAGATATTTTATAGAATCCAGAGCTGTAAGCTGTGAGTTGGGGTTGAGTTATAAGAATTGAAGGCACTTTAATATCAATTTCAGTAGCTGAATATCACTCACCAAAATGATAATCTAGCCTTCCAATTCCAAGAGGAAGTTAAAAAGTAAACATTATAAATTCTTACCTGAAGCATATTATTTTTTCTTTCATGATTAGGAACAGTATGTATTCAAGTTCCAAACCAATCTCCACAACTAGTTCAGACAGTTCAATTCTACAAGGACTTGTAACAAGCTTTGAAATAGAAGAATCTCACTTGACAGTAGAAACCTAGGAGAGTACAATTGGCATGGGGTCCTAAGTTAAGAATTCCTTCTTCTATCTCTGTGGTCTCCACTGCATGGAGGGAGCGGCCCCAGGAGTTATTGTGAGGAAATATGCCGCCATGTAAATAGGCAATGGGAAGACTGCCAAGGTGCTTGAATGGACGGTCTGTAAAGCAACACTGAACGACAAGCACAGTAGAGAAAAATGGTCTTTTATCTTCCTACTATAGCTCCCTTGAAGCAAGGGAGAATTTGAAAAAGAAAAGCAACTGGAATATTATGCAGGCAAAAAAAATAATTAGTTAATAGTGAATTTACTCTTAATTAAAAAGATAAACTTGTAATACAGATTTTACAAATCTTTATTTGTAAAGTAAAGAAAAAACATTCTACATGTTTATATTTCTATATACTCATATACTACTCATATATATGTATATATGTCACTATATTATTTCATGAACAAATTTAAAGGTATGGATGAAAACACAAGATGGCAATATTGGATGGGAAGAGAAGAGATACGGGGTGCTATGGGTGCAGGGGTTAAAAAAAAGATAAGGATAAGAGCCATTCATGTTCTAGCTTAATTTGATGCCTTTTTAACAAAGAAATAAATGTAAGCTCTGAGTGACTGGATTTTTCCTTTAATATATAGTATTTCCTTCCTTTTACATTTTCTTGGACTATACAGAAATTCTGAGATCTTTAAGATTCAACTAGGAAGTCTACGTATTCCAGTTATAATTTCCAAACTAAAACTTGCACTCTAACCTGTAATCCTAATTCACATACCCAAAATGCTCCACCAAGCAATGCAGTTCAGCTGTGGGCTTGGTGACCCTCTTTTCTCTTGGTCAGGGGCCATTCTGAAGTGGTCAAAGCTCTACCTCTTGGTCATATTTGCAAAACAAGTCAGATGGAAAAAATCTCTGCTGTGTGGTCCATGTTTTTTATTCCAGCAGAGATCTGGCATTGAGGAGAAAAGTGGGGGTTTGATGAAAGATCTTACTTCAAGCTGGGATCTATTTCCTCCAGGACTCAATACTGCATTTGCAGTGTTGGGCAAAGTTGGAGTTGATGAAGGTCGAGAAACAGATTATGCTACTAAAAAATGAGACACAGAAATGTTAGAAAGGACTCTGTCTCGAAACAATAAGAATTTTGTTCCTGAGGAGGATTTTTTACACCATGTTAAGTGTGAATTTTTAGACATTATTTTTTACTCTGCAATATTGACTAGATCTTTGTAACTGTGATTGGGTTGGACTGGTCCTGAACCTTATTCTCCCTCCTCCCGCCTTTCACTAAGGAAAAGAGCTTCTTCTAATGAATGTGGTTTTCCATGTCCATCCACCACAGGCCATTAACTGTGGCACTTCTGGCTATCCCAACTTGTAAGACTTTGCCAGTAGGACCTTGAATTTGCTGAGGCTGGTTGCATGTTGCTTCGTCTGTGGAGCTGTGTAAGAGAGGGCGTGACATTTGACTGACTTATGAATTATTTTTCTAAGTATATTTTCTTTCCCTGATTTTCATGTTTGCCACTATTCTGGGAATTTAAATTCTTCTTTCAACACATGGCGTAGGCTTTTATTTGATTCTTGTCAATAGAATGAAATGTTATTTTCTGAGTATTAAAATGTCTACTTATCTCATTTCTAGCAAATGATTTCTTAACACATACAAATAATTTTTGGCTAGTAATAAATTGAAGTATTCTCTTCACAATGGATGTAACACTGATGTTGATCTTGGAAATTTCTGTAAAGGACTCATTCCTGTTTCCCTTAGAACAGAAATGTCCTGCTATGAAGGTTTTATGAGTGCTTTGTTTTTCTCCCTTGGAAGGAAATAACAGTAAAATAGTGTCTTTTTTTAAAATCTTAGAATTCTAGTGCTTTAATGTCATCTTGAGAGACCAGCAATTTTTCTCCTCTGGAACTTGGTGGTTAGCCCATGAAGTTTTAAATTGCCATTGGCTTAAGAATGTTTATAATCCCATTTTGCATTGATATTACTGAAATATTTTGTATTTATAATATTGTGTGATGTGATGATTAAAACACTCTAATAAAATTTGCTAGTGAATCCATTTCTTTACAGGTTACCTCAACCCTGTTATGTAATTATGATGGTCCCCATTTTAAAGATGAGGAAATGGGGCTTGGGAAGATTTAAGTGACTTCTTTGAGGTCACCTGTCTGGCAGGTGGTGCAACCTTTTAGTGCATTTTGTCTAGTTCAATGGTTATTATTTTCCTAAACTGCATTTTGCTTTCCCTCCAAGCTATACTGAGAACCTAGAATGAGTCATGTCATAGATTTTGGCTTTGTATTGAAAGACTGACATAGCACCTGAGAATACTGTGTATCTCCAAGTGATGTGAATACCCCTTTCTTTTCCTGCCAAGCTTGTGTAGACTTCATGGTTTCTCTTCCTCCTACCACTTAACTTCATGCTCCATTTAGTCTCTTGACTCCTGTCTGTAAATATTCTTCTTCTCACCTCATCTCCTCTTGTGCCTTCAGTTTGCATATCTGGGCCTTTGGGGAACGCACACCTCCATCTCTGACTTTTAGCCCCGTCTTTCCAATGGCTCTAAGAACTTGGACATTACAATGTCAATTCACACTCAAATCGTGAATAAGAACATCGCTTTAAGAAAAGGAGGCATGTGTCTAAAATAATGTAATAACCTCCCTATTACCTTTCTACTCAGAAATAAAAAGAATTGATCAACATGTGTTGAATACTGTATATATAATCCTGTGCTTGAAAAAAAGAGTATGAGATGAATCAGAAATTCAGTTTGCCTTTGAAAGGCATATCATCTCAAGAAGGATACAAAATGTTATAATCAGAATAATATGAATAGCCTTAACATACCCACATGGTAGCATGGATTATAAATAGTTGCTAGCCATGGGGAAAGGGCTTAGGGCTAATAGAAATGTGTGTCAGATTAATACAGATATTGGGACCAAATATCACATAACTAGAAAGTTTCCACGCTTGGGGACTGAAGATGATTTTTATTTGAGAGCACTGACTGTTTAAGAGAGCTATTTTTTCTTTCTTTTCCTTTCCTTTTCTCCTTTCTTCTTTCCTTCCTTCCTCTTTCCTTCCTTCTTCTTTACTTCCTTTTTAAATTATGGTTGACTTCAGTATCATTTTATATTAATTTTAGGTGTATAGCATAGTGGTTAGACATTTATATAATTTGCAGAGTGATCCCCCGCTAAGTCTAGTACACACCTGGCACCATACATAGTTATTACAGTGTTATCGATATTCCCTATGCTCTATTTTATATCCCCGTGACTATTTTGTAACTACAAATTTGTAACTTTTAAATCTTTTTGCCTTTTTTAACCAGTCCCTCAATCCCTAGCTTCCTGAGAGTTCTTTTTACCTTTTTTGGAATTCCTAACCAATTTGCCTGAAAAATGTGTTGCATTTATATTTTATTTTTAAGAACTACAAAGGAAAAAAAGACTGTTTTAAATAGCTGGAATCAAATCAACAAATGTTAAGTGCATGTGTTATATTATCAGTCAGTCTAACTCAACACACAAGGGACGCTGATGCACCCAGACGCATGGAGTAGGACGACCCTGTGTGATGCCCCTTTCCTGCTTTGTGGTTCCTCAGCATTATTTCTGTGCAGCTGGACCAGAGGAGTAAGAGCAATTAACCTGTCAGTGTCTCCCAGTTTTAGTGCATTATAATTTGCATATGAACCAAAAACGAGTAAATTGTGAAAATTTCAACTTAATTTTTCTAGCAGAGTGAATAGTGATGTGCTTCTCCTTCACAGAATGTGGGTGGTGACATTCAGTTTTCCCCAAAAGAGTATATCTGTTTTCTACTCCTTTATTTATAGGTAATCCGTTTTTTCAGGATTAATGGGAACTCTTCAGGCTGATGAGTAAAATAATCTTTTCATACCAAATATGAACAAGGCAGGCAAGAGAGAATATCTAGAACAGGCTCTCTCATCCTTGACACTATTGACATTTTGGGCTGAATAATCCTTTGTTAGAGGACTGTCCTATGCATTGTTGGACGCATCCCTGGTCTCTACAGACTTGTTGCCAGTAGCAGTCCCCAAATTGTGACAGTCAAAAGTGTCTCCAGTAGTAGCCAAATGGTCTCTGGTGGAAAAGGGGGAAAAGCCACTTCTAGTTGAGAATCTCTGATAAAGAAACATGAATTGTAAATAATGAACTTAATAACAACTTAGTGGGAAGACACCATTCCGGATAGTTACCTGGCTTCAGGGAGCGCTGAGAGCTGAAACTAAATGATATTCAGTGAGTAGGACTCTAAAGAATGAACTTAGTGAACTTAGTGGGCATTTTTGTAATGTTTCTGTTTGAGGACCAGTTTGCTCCCATTGTTTCATAGAAGACTGACTCTAATGACATCCCTAGGAAAGAAAATCTAACTTTTTTAAAAAGCTTCTAAATCTTAAATGGTATGTCAGAAATTCAACTTAAAAATAAAAAGGGGAGGAGATTACGAAAGTACAAACTTGTAAAGTAACTTGCAGGGATGTGATGTACACCACAAGGAATGTAGTCAGTAATAGCAGTAACTACTATGGTGACAGATGTTTCCTAAACTTGTGTCGATCACTTCATAAGGTGTATAAACGTTGTGCACTTGAAACTAATATGATATTGTATGTCAACTATTTGTACAAATAATTAAAAAATAGTTTTAAAAATAATAAAAGATAATGCAATGACTCTCAAGCTTTGCTTCAAAAGAAACAGAACCTTTTCTAATACTTCATTATTTGGTTAAAAATAATTAATGGGCAAGAAAGAGAATGAATGGGCAAATGAAGAAAGTAGAAGAGCATTCCCCAGGAGACAGTGATAAGGCAATATTGTTAATCTTGCTTTTGAAGATTACTTGTTGAGTAACAGATGCTGTTGAAGTTTCTTGTTGAGTAAAATTTGGAAGTTATGCATTGCACTTCAAGACAGTGAAAGCAAAGGTTAGGTCAAGGCTAAGGACCTCTCTGCAGTTAGGGACTCAACACTTGTTTCTCTACTGGGCACTCATTTCAGGGGCATCTTGTCTCCAGGCCCTGACTCCCCAGTAATGATCCGAATTCTCACAGGTAGGCTTTCTCAGTCAAAAGATAGCATCGCCAGTCTTCTCTCTTCTCCGAGACTGTGGCGTTCTAAACAATGTCTATTGGTACCATAGACTTAATTGCCTTCTAATTAAAGGAGATGGGAGGAATTATGAGCTATTCTTTCTTAGAACAATCTAAAGAAGCTTGGCTACCTGCAGACTGATTCAGCGCCTCCAATATAGAGAGAGGAGTGTTCTTGGGGTTGATTTGACTGTCTGGCAGGCAGAAACAGATGCTGTTGAAGTTACTTGTTGGGGAAGGAGAGAAAAGAATGATTCCATTTAAAGCGTTGAGTCAGTTTCTTCTCACTCATCAATGCAACCTTTCTGATTTATTGCTTTTTTCATTAACATTGACAACAACAATAATTATTGAATATGTACACTAGTTCATGTCTTCCAGTGAACTGTCTCTTTTAGTCCTTGATTTGTTGGTAGCTGCTCCAATAGATTTTTGTTTTAGGTGAGGCAACTCTTGATTGACTTCACAGATTGTAAGGACCTTGTCAGTTTACAATTCCTTAATTAAAAAAATTTTTTTTTGCCTACAGCACCTGGTCTTCCTAGGTGGTCTCCCATCCAAGTACTAACCAGGCCTGACCCTGCTTAGCTTCTGTGATCAGATGAGATCGGGCTTGTTCAGGGTGGCATGGCCGTAGACTCCAATAGATTCTTAACGTTGATGTTACTTGATAAATCTATTAACATACCCCTAAAAATCAACTTGACATTGATTATGTATATATGCTCCATGACATTTCTTTCACCTACCATTTCAGTGTATTTTGATTCCATTCCTAGCTTTGTCACTGGCTGAGAATGCAAAGTGCTTTGAGAACTACAAGTGAAAGGAATGGTCTAGGAGGAATGATGTTATTTTCTAAGCACAAGTTTCTTAATACTTTTATGTATATTTTTTCCCGGTGTGAATTACTGTATTAACATGTGATACTGAATGCCACACATTCCTTTAATTGAAAATAAGTAAAGCTCTGTTAATATTGATGCTATCTGTAAAACAAAAAGACAAGTGATGGCAGAATTCCTTGGGAATTCTGGGTGAACGCTGGCTGCAGGCATGAATCGCCTGTTTAGCAAGCTGCTTTCAAGATCTTTTCTAAGAAATCTCCATCTTTGTCACTATTTCATTCAAGGTGTTGAATAATTTTAAAAGTGGCAGTTGCAACAATATGTAAAAAAAGCTGATACCTGGCAGCATTCAGCTTATTTTTCTGTCCCTTTTGTGAAAAACTACGAGTATTTCTCACTGTGAGGGGAAGTGGAGTTTCAGACTTGATATGGATTTAGTTGCAGCAGACTGCCTAGTTGGAATGAAGACTCCTACCTGAGCAAAGCTTTTTGCAAGATTTACTTGGCAGTATTGCTTCAAGTTACACTAATATGTGTTGAGCTACCTATACTTTTCAGGGCCCCTGCTCATTTTGAAGAGGAAGGTATTTTTCTTCCTCATGATCAGTCTTGTAATTAGCTCTTGTCAATCTGATAATGTCAGAATCCTTCCCTGATTTCTTCATTCAATGCATATTTTCAACGCTGCGCTCAGAGAAAGTGACTTGTAGCTATAAAGCAGTCAAGAGAAAGAGAAGGAAAATAAGGCTTGTGACCTCAGGAAGCTTAAAGTTCCGGTAGTAGAGAAAAGCACATGCAGGAATAACCCCAGTATCCAGAGGAGAGTGCTGCCCGTGGAGCGTGGAGCGCAGTGCCAGCAGAGTTCTGAGAGGGGGATCCAGGCTCAGGGATACTTTACGTTCCCTTCAGTAAGTTTCTGGGGTAATTTATTTCAGACTGACTGTGTGCAGTGAATTTGTGTGATGCTTTAGGTTGAGACTCTCCTTCCATTTGCTTCTGGCTTAGGAAACAGGTTGACCTACATTAGTGGTTAAAAAAAAACAAAACACATGATAAATAAACAACAGTAGTTTGGGAGGAGTCCTTTGCTGAGAAGAAAGTCAGGGGGAACTGGTGTGCAATAAAACACACAAAGGCTGACTTTTTGGGAAGGCCCAATATGGACCCTGTTAGGGAATTGGAATTGGGGCCATCTGCCCACTCCCTGCTATCCTCCAATAAGAGAAAACCTGTAAATGAAGGGGTCCTAAAATACTCCCTCTGAAAATATCTGAATAATTGTGAAAGGGAAATTTAAACAAAATCAGAGCACGTGAGTTAACAGAACAGGAATTAAGGAGCGAAATAAGGAAAATAGGGCAAAATTACATGCATGTCAAACTGGACTAAGAAACATTAATAACAGAAGTAAGTCTAAAAATTGAAGGCTGTTTTTGAAAATTAGTTTAATACGCAGTCTCCAGCTGCTGGCCACCGCCTGAGAGGCTTCTCTCCCAGCTCCTCAGCTCCATTTGGTAAATTATTCTGGGGTAAGAACAGAGTCCTGTGTAACATTGCTGATCCTGAAGTCTTTTGGTATTAGAGTTTAAAAGAGCAACAAAATTTCATTGGAATATTATTGAATGAAATTAAATTTTCAAGTAGACTTCTGAACTAAGCTTTGTCTGGGCCCAACAGGTGGCTGGCATACAGGGGTCCAGCATGGGTTTGCTGCATACAAATGACAGAAGAGGTACTAAGCAGGGCAAACGTGCCTACTCTGTGTGTGTGTGTGTGTGTGTGTGTGTGTGTGTGTGTGCGTGTGTGTGTTAATTCTAACTTCAAAAAATTTCTGAAGCAATTGGACCAAAAATCTGATTAAGTTCAAGCGAAAATGGCAGACACCATAACAATCTTGGGAAATCATTTAAAGACGTCATATTAGCATATAAATTCTGATTAGCATGAGGGAAACAAACAGGTTTGCAGTAGGTCAAGGCATTCTTTAAAATGTTTCATTAGCTGAGGCGGGGGGCGGGGTGAATCCCATGCACATCGTTTATATGTAATTATTTTTTGAGAAATAATTAGATATAAAGATCTAAGAGACTTAAAATGTGTTGTTAATTCATCCTTTTCCCCATAAAGCTTTTTTGTTCACTCTGTCTTTTCTGTTGGCAAAATAATGAGTGATTTTTACATAGCTCACTTTTGCATTATAATTATAACTTTGTTTTTTTGTTTGTTTGTTTGTTTTACTGAGAATACTGGTCTTTAAACGGAGAGATAGAGAGATGGAGATGAAAAAGGAAGGAAG
>NW_006434373.1:8799214-8835572 GCF_000325575.1 Pteropus alecto
GAGGGATGGGTAAAAAGAAGAAGGAGGAAGAGGAGAGAGAGAAGGCGGATGAGAACAGAAAAATACTAAGTAAACGAAGGTAGCCATAATGGGAAGTTGCATTTACCCATGGTGAGACCACTTAGAGGGGTCTTACCTCTGTCCCAGGTAGTTCTCCACCTAAGGCAAGAGTTGCCTGATTACAATAGAAAACACTGGGGATACAATATGGTTGAGAAGCTGGGTACAATTTTTTGACTCAATGCAATGCAGTATTTTGGCTTCTTGATTTTGACCAGTTGGATTTTTCTCTACCTGGCAAACTCCTCATTTTCCAGGGACAATCTCTCCTAGATTGTTTTGAATGTTATCAGTTTTTACTTCTTTACCGTGCTGAATAGGATAGTTAAAATGCTTCCTTGACTTTTAATTAAACACGTTTCCGTTGATAATTCTGAGGTGCTACATGGGCAGTAGTTTCAGGCTTTTGGGGAAATACACAGTTTATAGTTGTGAGTAGCTAAGAGCTGGGAGAGACTTTAAAATAGGTGCTCTTTAAACTCCATTGCTTTCATACTGCTTGCCTCAAAAAAGTTTGAATATTTCTCACTTGCCCATTTTATAAAATGAAGCCTAAATTTTATATCGTAGTTGTAAAGTATGTAATTTTTAATGTATTTTAAGTATTTTCATTTTAAAATAAAAGCATAATATTTATATTATCAGAGGAGTGATCATATCTGGAAGCTGATTATTTTTTAATCACCTTTTCTATTTAAATAGTACATGAATAAGCTCTTCTTTGACATATGGAAAATTTCCATTATTTCTTTTCCTCCATAAACTCCTATTTCCATTTAACTTCTTCATAGGATTTAAAGTAATATATATATATTCTTGAAAGTCTTTTGTTGATCATCTTTTCATACTCCTCTGTAATAAAAATATCTAACTAAAATATTTTTTCTAAGTTGGATTTTCATTAGAATCATTGATCAAAACAATATAATTTATAGATTTGATGATTAGTAAATACAAAAACTAAAATTATATTAAATATGTCTTAATGAAATGGAAAGGGCTTTTAAAACCCTTATTTCATGTATCTCGGGTGAATATTACATATTGCAAGAATGAGAAAAGGTTCACTATCAATTCTATTTTAATTTTTACAGTTTTTAGTGCAGAGAACACTGTTCATATGAATGAGTTGACAAAAAAGATTTATCTATCTTTCCTTTCATTCTTGTATTTAATTTAAAATATTGTTTATTCTCTCTTGTTAGTTTTCATTTGGATAGGCACTTTAAAGAGTATCTGAGATCTTAAAATTGTAATAAATATTACTATGGTAGGAAATCTGGCTTGGTGGTGCTTATTGCAATAAAAAAAAAAATCTCCTTTGTAGACAGTGCTTTACTGTTCTTTCTAGATCCCTCCTTCAGGTCAGAGGTACCATTCCCAGATGTGATGGCTCATAACTGTACCCCTCATTGGGAATTGCCCTCAGCTACCAGGAACTGCCTGGCCTAAGGTTAACCCTGCAGAGCTGCAGCCGATGTCTGGCTGGTGCAGAGGTACAAAGCCTGACTTCAACTGGAGACAAATCTGCAGGGCCAATCTAGCTCAGACCTTCCTGTAAAATTGGCCTGAGGTTTCCAGAGCAACTCTATTGAGGCTCTCTTTTTTCCTGCCCAATTCCGCCTCTCTCACATCCTTACAGGTGTATTTCTGGGTGCACCCCTCAAACTCCACATGCCTTTCTCCCTATCTGAATGTGTTCTTCAGGAAATCCATTGTAAAACACCCATTCATTAACTTGTACTTCAAGACTGTGATTCTGCAGAAGGGAGTAAAAAAAAAAATCTATTTTGGGTGGAAATGACATAGTGGGCTTATTTCACTTACTGTGGTTATTTTTGGTGGAATCATTTTTGTGGTGTTTGGGGTATGAAATGTCTATATTAAACAGGACAGCTGTAAAAAATATGACCCATCCTTTAATAAATACCCTCTTTGATAGTTTCCTAATGAGCTGAGAATATTTTGGTTATGCCTTTTGGATTATTTGTTTTCATTCTGGTGTGAGCGGTAGGATAATTTGAGTATGTAACATACTCACATTTAATAATTTGATAATCCTCAAATTAAAAATGCCTCAGTAAAAACTTTATTCTTGTTAAAGACTTGGTTTTTAACAGGGAACATATACATACACACACATATTCCTCAGCGGCATGGAGCCTAGGGAAAAGCTAACGACAATTCATGAATAATGCAGAATTTTGCTGTTTATGCCATTTCCATCTGTTGTGTGCATGATATTTATGATATGCATAAGATAAACTGATAGGAGCATGTGATCTGCTAATATGTATATTTTTAAAAGCTTTAATTACTGTTTTTTATGGAAGAATGATGTCATGTACTCTGATGCCAGAGACAGGAGAATTAGAAAATAGCAACACAAACAACTCAAAAACTTTTGAATAGCCAGGCATTTTATTTTTGATGAGCGGTACTTGATTTGTGTCTTATGACATTTCAGGATCTCAGAGTATTTGCCAGCGTTGGTTTTTGATTGCGTGCTAGATGACAAAGGAGAACCGATTTGAGTGCGGTGATCCTGTCTTTCCCTTGCTGACTGTCCACCAGCACTGCTTCTCAACTGGCTGTGTGTTGACTCAGCAGAACGAGGAGGGACTGCTTTTATGTTCTTCAGATGCTATATTAACTTTGGTACTTATTTTGGAAATTAAAGTTTTAATGAAGTGAGAGTCCCTAGAGAAAACAGTAGAAAAGCACATTTTTTCTTCTTGATTAACCAAAAGCACAATCCCCCCAAAGAAAATTTTGTTAAATCTATAATCTGTAGATTTTCTGAGTTTATGCTGGTTAGTGGAAAGTAGTCCTGACAGAAGAACCAGCTTCTTATATCACTGAGTAAGAAAAATCAGCAATTCATTGTGTAGCTATGAGGAGGTCACTTAACCTCTTAGAGCTTCACCATTGTAATTAGAAAAATGCAAGGTTTGGACTAGGTGATTTCAAACAATCTTTCAGCACAAACATTTTTAAGAATCTTATATGTATACTTGATTTTCACCTTCAAAACATTCATTATCAGTTATTAAATTTGGAAGACCATCTAGGTCCATGAACATTATCTAATTTTTATAAAAACTGTCTCTCATTTCTTAAGTAGCAATGTTGTAAAAATTGTTAAAATGCCATTGTTAATTTTTCCAGCTCAAATACTTTTCAGATATTTTGATTCTCTCTCTCGCTCTGGTTCCCTCTCTCTTTTCTTTGTTGAAGTGGGTAGGGGGACTGCTAGTAAAATAATTTGGAGCCAGCCTCCTCTCATTTTGGGGATAATCCTAGGAATCTGGAAAGAGGCCACTTTGCTTATTTTCAAATCTGTCTCTTTTTTTATGACTATGTTCTGACAATTTTCCTGAGTTTGGAGATTTAGAGGCATAAGAGGGCTTCCTAGAAGTGTTCACATTAACCGAAATGAGAAAACATGAAATCTAAGGTGTTGGAGAAGAAAATTTATTTCTGAGAATTTTATCAAAACAGCTTATCATCAGTTATTGACATTACGTAGTAAGTGGTGATTTCAGATAAGACAGTGCCCCAAATATTTCTTCCACATTGTCCAACATCACAGCCAGTACTAATTTTTCAGGTCTAGCAACATCCTCTTTTAAAAAGTAAACATTATATAGCCTGTGTGTAGGTGTGTGTGGGTGTTTATGCATGTGTGTGTGTGTGTGTGTGTGTGTGTGTGTGTGTGTGTGTGTGTGTGGTTGTGTTTCGAAATTTTACTGGTGTGAATTGGTTAAACACTTTATTTTCATTCCAACACCTAAATAAGTTTATTCTGTAACCCTTGTAGTAGCCGTCGGTAGATTCTTGTTACTTTTCAGGGAAAGTGAAGTTCAGGAAGAGGTCCATGTATCTCTAGCTGGAAAAGTCTGGTGGGTGATAATCCTCACTGCCTCCAACATGAGTGTGCTAGTCACTGCTCACTAGATACCCATTTCCTACTTCCCATTTTAGGTGTGCTCCATTAGTTTTTTAAGACACACTGAATTACAGTAGAAATTTAGGCAGTTTGTTTCTGAAAGTTTCCTTATGCCTCTCAACCCTTACTTGGGGGAGAGATGGCAATGTGATGTCATATTTCTTTTCCTTTCTGAAGACTATTTGTACCCTTTACAATCCAGTGCCCCTAATTTGGAGGGACTGTTTCCTATGAAAATCAAGTCCAAGTCACCAGTTTCTTCCTGTGACTTGCGATCTTTGAAGGCAAATGGAGATCAGGGACCCTATATTATACTTTGTATCTCCAACAGCATGATATCTATGACATATATAATACCTAATATCTAGGTTCCTTTCATTTACTATTATAATTGTGATAGTTCCTATTCAGAGTTATCATTTTTTGTGTCATGTTCTCTGTTAAGCGTTTCACATGCATCAAGTAATTTAGTCCTTCCATTAAATCTGTAATGTCCTTCTTACAAATAATCCCCATTTGATAGATGTAACAACCAAGGCTCATAGATGTTAAATAACTCACTTGAGTTAACACACGTGCATTTGTGTGCATACATACGTACACCAGTGTCACATATCAAAGCCACCCTTCTTTTAGTTTCTGCTGACTCCACAATTAGGAGGAAGAAAAGCTGTTCTGTTACTATCTTCACGAAAGGACTGGAGTGAGTGTCTTCAGAAAAGGTAACTACTTCCAATCTGATTTGCATCAATTTTTCCCTCATGTACAAAATCAACCTACTACAGTCCTGTGTCTTCCTGATCACTAAAAGTGAGGTGTGGCACAGAGAGGTGGTGGGAGGTGAGGGTGTTCAGTTTATCCAGCCCGAATCTTAACTGAGATGTTTGAGATAGTGGGGAGAAGGGTAAGGAGGGGAGGGTGCATGCCTCCTAGAAAAATGGAAGTAAGCGGGCTAAGAAAAAGCTGGTTTTGGACAACCATCTTGTAGTGTGACAACTTGGCTGAAGCAAGTCAGAGGGGTGGAGTGGTAAGCACAACTTCCCCCTACCTGCCAACTTTACCTAAGTCCTATGGAACCTGGCTGAATTTGAAAGCTGAGTCTTCACACTTTTAGTTATTGTTGCCAGGGATTCAGTTCACCCTGTTCTAAATGAAAAGTTTTAATTGGAACACACTATGGAAATCCATGTTCTGCAAGATTGGAAACCTTACCCATTTTACATTACCTGATTATATAGACTTTTCCACAATTATCATAGTTAAGCTAGTTGCTCTTACAGAAGCCACTCACCTAATTAAGTGAAAAGTGCATAGTAGGTAAAAATTAAAGCAGTTATTTGCAACTGTACAGTTAAATTTCAGTGAGGGGAAGAGAAATGGTCTCATTGAGTTAAATTGTATTTGCAAATTGGTGTCAAACTATGTTAATTGAGAGAAAATAAAAAAGAAATTGCCACCTAATTCTACAAGAAAAAAATAGACTACATGAAGTACACTTAAAAGCAAAGTGGAAAATGTTTAAAATTAACTTACAGTAGAATTTTATTTTTTCATATTAAGCATCTAGATTTAAGACTTCTGGATTCCAATTATAATAAATATAATTTAATTCCACTAATGTTCTTTCATTGGTCTCATACTTTATTAAAATCAATAAATTATGTATTTTTGAAGATTCAATAGATGCATGTTACTAAATTGTAATTTACATGTACGAGAAGAGACAGCTACCCAGTGCCTCTCTCCCGAGGCAGTGACTTACAGTTGCTTTGATATCTTCCTCAAATTAGTCAGGACTTTATTTTTTCTTATGAAAATTATACTAAAAATTTACATTGTATGCATTATTCAATTTGAGATTCGTAAATATATATTTAAAAAGTAGATTCTCTTTTGTCATTACCCAGCCCTTTTGGGGGCTGCCTCTATTAGTTGTTGACATGTACTTAGAGAATGCAAAATGATTTATTATTGTATTTGCCTAAGCAAAACATAATTCAGAAGGCAAACATACTGCTGTCAAAACAAAAGAAAACACATGCCGTATTATAATGTCAAACTAAAGTAGAATTTGCCTCACGCTTTGGATTATTTTGGTCACAGCTCTTCATAACTATGCTTGAATAGAGGTTCCTATCTTATCTGCTCTATCTCAGTCTAGGACTCACTTAGAGAAATCCTTATGTGGCTGTTAATTATCTTTACTGAGATTGAAGAAATTTCGGGGGTGTAGGGGCACTGGTAACATTTGGATCAGTACTGCCTCCACAGCTCTGATAAAGAGGCCTGTGGATTCCTTTCCCCATCCTCCAACCTCTCAGATGGTTTTGGACAATGCATGAAAAAAATATCAGCATTGCAGTATTCTGACTCTGAGCCCTTTGTTGCTGGTGGGTAATGCCATGAGTTTAGAAATGGAGATTTTTGCCATATTGTCTACAGTTTAAGGACAGCACTTTTCTGCAAATGTTTTCAAAGGTCTGGAATTAAAAGTGAAAAACAATAACTCTAAAAACACTAGGGTCAGACCTTTTCTAAGATGAGTTTGCCCTCACTAGTAAGCTTGTAAAGTCAGCAATAACCATATTGCTAGGATGAAAAAGTTTAATTTTGAAAAACAGCTAAAAAGGACTTTTTTCCCCCAGTACAGCTGCATATAGTCTGGCATAAAAAGAATGTTTTCCATGTAATATTAACAATAGGCTAGTGATGATTCAAGACTTGTAATTCCTCCTTCCGCCCTCTGGCCATCACCCTTGCTCATTCCTGTCACTCATCCCAGAACCCTATGTGAAGTATCATCTTGCTGCTTGCTAATAAGACTTCTGTTCTTATAGGTGAATGAGAGCAAGTGTTATCAACTTCTGTACCTCCCCTGCTAGTCAATGTCTGTATACCTATAGGCTCTTTGGACCAAATGCGTATTACAAGGACCATGATAACTTTTCCAAGTGCACTGGCTCATGGAGGGCATTGCTGTTCATATTGTCTGTCAACAGTGACAGAAATAGGGAATGCTACTCTTCAGTTTTCAAACCTTACCTCTCTCTGGATATTTGTCCCTTAGTATTTTCTTCAGCTTCACAGGATCACAACTGTGCTAGCTTAATATTTTGTAAACAACGTTTTTTTTCCCCACTATCTTCTCCACTTTGCCTTATGAGTCATGTTCAATCACTTATCATTCAACCATCCAAGATTTAGCATCCTATAAACCCTCGCTAAAGAATCAGATGCATGTATTTAAAAGAGATTTTATTGTCTGCAATGGAAAGTGTTCAGTGATATCGTAGAATAATTAAGATCGTGGTATTATGCCTCAGAAAAGTTTTTTTCAGGCAAATCCTATTCTTAAGGATTTTGTAAATGTTTTGGAGATATATGGAAAACATGGTGGCTGCCTTTTTTTTCTTTTTTTTTTTTTGGTACAATTAGGTCATTTCCTGTGAACTGTATATAGAATTTACTTATCCATTAGATATGTTTATTGTTCTCTTCCAAACCTCTCTATATTCTGCACGCTTGTCAAGTTAGGGGATCTTAAAGTAGAGATGGATTCAAAAATTTCTAAATAACATTTACTAACATGGAGAGATTGTCTATTGGATCTTAAATTTCAGCATTTACATTTTAAACTTTTTTGAGGACATTTGCTAAAGAAGACATTAGTCTTTCTTTTTAATATGCAGTCTTCTCAATACTGTTGTTTATATCTACCCACACTTCAAGTTGTCAGTGTTGTTTGAAATGAAGTGACACCATCCAAATGTAGTTGACACTCCACCCACTTGGTGCTGTACCACAAACAGTGAGTATATCTGAATGTCATTAGTAAAAATGAAGTCGGATTCATCAAAGAAAAGGTTGATAGAACAGCCTTGTTGAAAGAAAATCTCAAACGAGAATTAGGATATCTGCGTTTGCTACAGACTAGTTGGCTGGCCACTGATGTGTTTCTCTATCGTTTACATTTTTATTTTCTAATGTATAGTATAGGAATAATGTTTTCACCAGAGGTCTTGGAAAAATTCTTATTTAAGTATTTGCTGAGTATTCTTTATGGTGTCTAGCACTATGCTAAAACCTGAGAAGGAAATCAATAAAAAGGTTGCTAATCTCTAGGGATCCAAGATCTAGCTGAAGAACTATATTACCAGTTAAGACACAGGAATGCTTTTTTACCTCTTCAGAGCATTTTATATTTATCAAAGGCATTATATGTATGTGTATAAAATTATATGTATATGTATCCATATATAAATGTAGTATACATATTAAATGAAATATACATATATGAAATTATTTATACACATATGTATATATACATATATATATACACATATATGTGTTTTTATAATTTCATTTAATCCTTATAGCAACCCTGTGAGACAGAGTAATGACTCCACATCATAGAGGAAAACCCTGAGGCTACATGATATTAAGTAAAATTGCAAGGAAAACTAAGATTTCAGCACAGGTCTCTGGATTCTAAGCCCTGTGGTCTTTCTTTTGAACCATAAATTCTCTTCTTAAACCAGGGTAAAAATGAGTCCCCAAAGCATAATATAAGTGATAAATGCTGTGGAAGCCTTGCTTGGAGGAAGTGGGGCTTAAAGAGAACCTTGGACAGGGCAGACAGGGGGTGTCAGACAGAGGAGCATGCAATACAGTTTGGAAGGTGACGTATTGTGAAAGAACTTTACTCAGTGTTTTAAATGGAAATAGTAAGATCTATTGTTTCTGCACATGGGGTCTGAGTGTGAAGGGTGTATGAGTTTGAATTTTTTTCTGAAGGATTGGATTACATGATGAAATCAATACTTTAGGAAGATTAGGGGAGACTTTCTGTGGACATGGAGTCAGGGAGATGAGCTATAGGACTTTTGCAGCAATGAGAAAAGGTGAAAAAAAATAAGACTGAATAATAAGGACCCTTTTGAAGAAGTGGATAATTTATCAGGTCGTCTGGTGTTAAAGATTAGGCTTCTAGCTCCACCACTATCTAGCTTTGTGACCTGGACAAGTTGTTTATCTTCACCAAGTCATAATTATTCCTGCCTTATTTGTTTGTTTAGAAGATGGCTGAAATAGTGCACATAAAGTTCAACTTTACCCAGTATCTTGCATTTAGTAAACACTCATTAACTATTAGATATGTATTTATGACTATTGTTAAGAAGTAAAGTTGTATGAGGTGAGATTTTAAAAGATCACATATTGTATGAGAATGTTTTAATTCCTTGAAAGAATAATGCTCTATTAAACCAACGTACTATACTGCTTTCACTAATAAGCAACCAATACCTGCCTTCTCTATGGACAAGATTTATTTTAATTTGTGTTGACAGTTTCTACCATGATGCAATATTAGTGACTCATGACAAAGAACCACATGCATATCTTTACAAATCTTAAGAGATACCTCACAGTAGAATAATAGTGTTTTATGTTCTTAAGCTGGTTTCTTCCGGTTGGGATAACAGGATGTTTGTCACTGCTGCAACAGTAGACATAGGAGGATAATTTGGGGCTTCATGGAGGTGACTTTAGATTTAGAGCTTGACAAAGAGTGAGGAGTAAGTGCCTTCCATTTGCTCAATGAGCATAACCGTTTAAGCCCTCAGGAAAGGTTGAGGGTGTCTATTAGCTGTATCGCAGTCTGAATGAAAAAGGCATCAAATAAGAGTAGGGAGGCTTCTCAAATCCCATAAGGTTAGTATTTTAATAATTCTTTAAAGCGTTCGCATAATCAAATCACTTTGGCAAATTTTCCTCTCAATATTTAAATGATAGTCAATTCTAGGAGCAATATGTAAAAGTCCAAAGGGACATAGAATTTGTCAGGCGGAGCAGAAATTTTCTCTGGTCTTCAGACGGAGGAACTAAAATTACCACACACACCCCATTTCCCCACTAAGAAGTATACTCTGTTCAATTTCAGCATGAATAGCCTGACTACATTTTACAGTTGAATCTGCTATAGCTTCCTAAAGGCAATTTGAGGAATAGGCAGCTGCCAATAGAATATAATGTCAGTGAAAGCAGAAAATGTCCACATTACTGAAATATGCACTCTTCAAATTTAACAGTGGTTGGGCCACTCTCTCTAGAAGAAATTCATGTGTTATATTTTGGATTGCTGTAGATTGCTTTGTCCTAGAATTACATAGTTGGAAGATGCCCTCACATACCATTGTTGTTTCACTTACTCTTCCAATGGGTTTAACAACCTGGAAGACTGTGTTCATTCCTTTGATTCCTTTGTGGCTCTGAGCCTTGGCTCTTGTGGGTGCCTAAAGAAAGCACACTTTTTTTTTGCTGCTGCTACTGTTGCCACAGTCTACCTTGAATGGGTGAAATAGAAACCTCATTCGGAGGGAATATAATTGAGAATCAGAAGCAAATGTCAACTCTAGGTCAGGGTAGAAGGGAAAGCTGGAAAAGGGGGAAAGAGTTAGTGACCAATAAAAAGAGGGCTATGCTAGAGAATGGGAGGTGAAAACATCATTGACTCTACCATGATGTCTGAGGCTACCAAGACAGCATGTTTCAAAACAGTGATTCCTTTCCATTCAGAGGTTTCTCACTGACTCGAGTGGGCTATTGTGTGCCATCATGCTTTCCTGTCTTTTGATTCTGAGAAATCTAAAATAATTTTGTACTGACCTAAAACTGCTTGAATGGGCTATTTGGAGACTATTGGAAAATATTATATGGTAATATATTTTGTTTATGTAAATGTGTATATCTTTGTGTGTGTTATGCTATATGTGTATGTAAAATTACATATAAATTGATTATTTGTTATATTTTTAGATAAATATATACAATTTATATCATATCAAATGTTTATAGATATACAAATATATATATAGATATAAATATAGTTATATATCATTTATCTATATATTTTAAAGGAATAGAAGGATTTATTTTATAAAGGAGGGGCATCTAAAATTACAGAATTTTGAAGGCACAAGTTTACTTTTCTCTTTTTACAGATAAAGAAACTGAGAGCCAAAGAGTAGAGTGACTTGGCCACAGTCTTAGGAAAGGCAGAACCTCAGCTAAAACTCATGTTGCTCTCTCCAAGTCAGAACGCTCTCCCATGTACCCCTGAGTCTAGTATAGTGGCTCCGGGTGTTGGTGGAGGGGTGAGGATGTGGGCCTTGATAGTGAACCCTAAGGGTGATTCTGAAATGTACTGTCTCTAATTCTGACTTTATATCCACAGTGGAAGGACCACATACAGAAATGTTAAGAAGTAATAGGCTTATAGAATGTAATAAAACTTCAATAGAAGAACAACACTAGTTTAATTTGCCATCAAGTGCAAATAAAAAATGGTTTTACAGTTGTATACCTATAACTGTGATCCTGAGGAAGCATCCTACTGGATCCCACTCATGTAAATAGGTCTTTCCCTTCTATTTTCTCTCCTATTCATTGAGACACTAGCCCCTGCCTGAGCAACCTGAGAATTCTGCTGGTTGGATAACATTGCTAGGCAGGGAGGATCTTTTTTCTTCCCTCAGTCTTTTTGCTTGAATCCATATTTCTTCACAATTTGACTCATTTCTTTTTTCTGCCCCTGCCCACTCATGTTAGCTCTTCTGGGAAAAAACAGCAAATGAGTTTAACAGTAAATGCTTTTAACATTTGCAGCCAGTGGCTGGAGGCCACGAGACCAGGATACTTAATATCATACGCTTAGCTTTGTTTCAAATTAAAATTGGAACCAGTAATGTCTTAATTCTCTTGTCTAGACAATTGTCACGGCTGTAAATTACCATCATCATGGCCATCGAATGGTTATAATGACCTTACCAAAACATTATTTGCCAATCCTATAAACTTTCTGAACATGCTGTTTAGTTTATCATAATTAATCTATTAAGAGATGACATACACATCCTGCTTCTTCTCTCCAAAGTGACATTTGTGGATTTAATTCCTTTCTCGTTGCTAATGCTACTCTATAAACTGGCTACTGATCTAATTGTCTTCTGTCTGTCTGCAACAAATTTAATCAGAAAAAATCATTATTGAAATGTGATGTTCTTTTCGTGTTTGAGACAGTGGCCATTGCCTCTGAAGATATTTAGTGCTATTCCTCTTATGTGATTAAAAGCTATTTACACACATTTTATTCAGAGTAGAGATAGTAATATAATTCATAGGCAACTAATGTGAATTTAAATGAACTCTTCAAACAAGAACTTGAAGAGTTCAATGTTCAAGAGATAGACTTTTGTACCTAAAGGCTTAATGCAAAGTATATAAGCACAATCTTTAAACCAGTCTGAGTAACAAACCAAATCACCTTAGAAGTGTAGTGTATCTAATTATATAGTTATAAGCTCAGCTTATATCTAAACTGCCCATGCTGTGTTTGTGTATGTGTACGTATGTGTGTGTGTTTCTGTGTGTCTGTGTCTGTGTATGTGCACACACAATAGATTAATGTAGTAGGGAGAAAGAACAGATGCCAAAAGGCATCGAGAAAATGTTTGAAATCCTGGTCACAGGACTTAAGTTCCTCTAGTTATCTGTAAGGAATGTTATTGTCATTTCTCCCTGGGGAACTTGGAATTGTCCTTTGTGTAAACAAAGGATAATTTCTTAACCAAAGCACTTTACATACAGCTCTCTCCATTAAAACTTCTTTTATTTGATGACTGCCATTTGTCTACTTGTCTGTTTCTACCAGTAAAATGTGATCTGAAGAGTAGGGGCATTATCACTGCTGGTGACTAAGGAATCAAAGAGCTTGGGATTGAATCCTATTTTCATTACTTTTTTTTTTTTTCTTTAGAGGTAACCTCTAGCAGTTTTCTTGCCTCCCTAAGGTTGATTTTCTTCATCTGAAAATCAGGGATAAAAATAATATCTGCTTCATAGGATTTTTGTAAAGGTTATCTAATCCTAGCTATCATTATCACTATCATCATCATATTCATGTCTCTGTTGTCACTATCAAACACAGTTTTTTCAACAGAACAAATTATTTTCCTCATCAACCAATCTTTCAGTTCCTCCAAATTTTTTTACTAAGATATAATTTACTTGCCATAAAATTCACCCTTTCAAAAGTATACAATCCAGTGGCATTTACTATATTCACAAAGTTATGCAAACATCGTAATTCCAGAAAATTTTTATCATTCCCAAAAGAAACCCTTTCTTCATTAGCAGTCACTCTTTATTCCTTTGTTTGTTCCCCCAGCCCATGGAAATACTTTTCTTCTTTTTTTTGCATTTGCCTACAGTGGACATTACATGTTAATGTAATCATGCAATTATGTAGTCTTTTCTGTCTGATTTCTTTCATTCAGCATAATTTTTCAAGGTCCATCCATGTTGTGGTATGTATAAATATTCCATTCTTTTTTATGGCTGTATAGTATTCCATCGTACAATATGCTTCATTTTGTTTACCCATTCATCAATTGATGGATTTTGAGTTTTTTCTACACTTTGCCTTTTATGAATAATGCAACTATGGACATTTATATACAAGTTTTTGTGTGGATATACATTTTTGATTATCTTGGGTGTAACCTTGGAGTGGCATTGCTGAGTCATATGGTGTCTCTATTTGAAACTTTTAAAGGATTTGCCAAACTATTTTCCAAAGTAGCTTCCTCATTTTTCCATTCCCACCAGCAGTGTCTGACGAGTTCTAGTTCTGCACGCTCTCCCCAGCAGTTGTTACTCTCTGACTTTTTGATTATAGGAATCTTAGTGGTGTAAAGTGGTATATCTCACTGTGCTTTGGTTTGCACGTCCCTAACACCTAATGATGTTGAACATCTTTTCATGTGTTTATTGATCATTTCTGTGTCTTCCTTAGAGAAATGTCTGTTTAAGTAATTTGCCTGTATTTTTCTTAAGTCATTTGTCTTTTGAGATGTAAGAGTTTTTCATATCGTCTTGATTACAAGACCATTACAGATATATAACTTGGAAATATTTTCTTCCAAGGAGACATGTTTTTCCACTTTCAAGACTGTGTCCTTTGAAGCACAAAGGTTTTTAATTTGGTAGAGTTCAACTTATCTATTTTTTTTTTTCTCAAAAGCTAATGCTTTTGATGTCATATCTAAGAAACCATTGGCCAATCCAAGGTCATGAAGAATTACCTTTATGTTTTCTTTTAAGAGATTTATAGTTTTAGCTCTTACATTTAGGCCTTTCATGAATTTTGAGTTAATTTTTTGTGTATGATGTGAGGTAGAGGTTCAACTTCATACTTTTGCATATGGATATCAGTTGTCCAAGAACCTTATGTTGTAAAGACTATTCATTCATCATTGAATTGTCTTGGGCACTTGTAAAAATCAATTGACAATAAATGTTAAGGTTTGTTTCTGGACTCTCCATTATATTCCATTGAAATATGTCTATTCTTATGCCACTACTACACTGTCATGATTATTTGAGCATTGTAGTCAATTTTGAAATTGAGAAAGTTGAGTCTTCCAACTATGTTCATCTTTTTCAAAAGTGGCTATTTTGGATCCTTTGCATTTTCATATGACTTTTAGGATTAGCTTGTCAATTTATGAAGTGTAATCAAGAGGGATTTTGATAAGGATTGTGTTGAATCTGTAGATAAGTTTGAGGAGTATTTCAAGCTTCATAACATTAAGTCTAGTTCTTGAGCATGAAATGCCTTTCCATTTATTTATATCTTCTTTAATTTCTTTCAGTAATGTTTTACAGATTTTAGTGTGCTAGTCTTACATTCTTTTGTTAACTATATCCCTAAGTATTTTCTTCCTTTTCATGCTATTATAAATTGAATCGTATTATTAATTTTAATTTTTTGTAGTGTTTGTTGATAGTGTATTGAAACATCATTGATTTTTAATATGAATCTTGTATCCTTCAACCTTGCTGAACTTCATTAGTTTTAACAGAATTTTAGTAGAGTCCTTCTGATTTTCTGTATATGAGATCATGTAATCTGTGAATAGAAGTAGTTTTCTTCTTTCTTTTCAATCTGATGCCTTTTATTTATTTTTCTTGCCTAATTGCATGCACTATCTAGAACTTCCAGTACAATGTTGAATAGAAGTGGTGAGAACTGATATCCTTGTCTTGTTCCTTACCTTAGGGAGAAAGCTTCCAGTCTTTTGCCATTAACTGCGGTGTTGATTTTGGGGTTTTCATAGATGCTCTTTATGAGGTTGAGGAAGTTTCTTTCTATTCCTAATTCATAAGGTATATTGGCCTGTACATTCATTTCTTGGCTGCCTTTTTTGTTTGTTTATTTGTTTGTTTGTTGTTATCACAATAACACAAACCTCACAGAATAAATTGGGAAGTGTTTCATTTGCTTCTAATTTTTGGGAAGTATTTGTAAAAGATTTATATTAATTCTGCTTGAAATATTTGGTAGAATTCACCAGGGAAGATATTTGGGCCTAGGATTCTTTGTGGAAAGTTTTTCGATTACTAATTAAATCAATTACTTGTTATAGGTCCATTGAGATTATCTTTCTTTTTTAGTCAGTTTTAAGAGTTCGTATCTTTCTAGGATTTGCCTATTTCATCTAGGTTAGCTAAATAGTTAGCATACAACTGTTCATAGTATTCTCTTATAATCTTTTTTATTTCGGTAAGACCAGTAGTATTACCCTTTCTTTCATTAATGATTATAGTAATTAAGTCTCCTCTCTCTCTCTCCCCCACACACACCCTCTCTCCCTTCTTGGTTAGCCTAATGGTTTTTCAAAGAACCAACTTTTGGTTTTGTCAGTTTTCTCTATTTTTTCTATTCTTTATTTCATTTATTTCAGATTTGAACTTTATTATTTTTTGCATGTTTGATTAAGTTTTCTCTTTATAATTTCTTAAAGTAGAAGATTAGATTTCTGATCTGAGACCTTTCTTCATTTTAATATGGTTAAAATTTCAATCTAAGCATTCATTTAATTAAATATCATATGTTTTTGTATGTTTTGTTTTCATTTTCAATTATCTAAAATTATTTTCTCATGTATCTTCATCTGAAGCTAGTTCATCAGATGAATCAATTCATCTGAAGCCGATCCCACCCTCAGATCCAGAGGTAGCCCCTGGTTGTTCTATTTCAGCATTCTTGACCTCTACACTATTGTCATTTTGGGTCCAATGATAGTGTTGTGGGAGTCTGTCATGTGCTTTGTAGAGTCTTTCACGACATCCCTGTAATTTCTTCTTTGATTATTTAGGAATGTGTTTTTAAATTTCCACATATTTGTGAGTTTCTCAAATTCCTTCTGTAATTAATTTCTAACTTCATTTCATTGTGAAGACAACATACTTCATATTATTTTAGTTCTTTTTAATTTATCGAGATTTGTTTTATGGCCTAATATATGGTCTATCCTTGGGAATATTCCATGTGCACTTGAGAAAAGTTTGTATTCTGGTATCGTTAGAAACACTGTTCTGTGTATGCTTGTTGGATCTAGCTGTTTTATGGTGCTATTCTTTTATTTTCATATTGATTTTTTGCCAAGTTGTTTGATTATGGAAGTCTCCAACTATTATTGATGAATGGCCTATTTCCCTTTAATTCTGTAAATTTTTTCTTTGTATATTTTCAGGCTCTGTTGTTAGGTGCATATCTACCTATAATTATTATGTCTTCTTGATGGATTAACATTTTTATACTTATAAAATAACCTTCTTTGTCTCTAGTAACAATTTTAGTCTTAAAGTCTTTGTCTGATAGTAATACAGCACTTTTGGTTACAATTTGCATGGTATATCTTTATCCATCCTTTTATTTTTAATCTATACGTGACTTGAAGCTAAAATGTATCTCTCGTAGACAGTGCATAATTGAATCATGTTTTTCTGTTCATTCTGCCAGTATCTGCCTTTTGATTAGAATGGTTATTCTATTTACATTTTGTAATTATTGATAAAGTAGATTTACATCTGTTTTTTTTCCTCCTTGTGTTCCAAATATCTTATTTTTTTCTCTACTTCTCCTATGTTCTTCTTTTGTGCTAAATAGATCTTTCCAGTATAGCATTATAAGTCTTTTATTATTCCTTTTATTGTATTTTTAAGTTATTTTCTTAATGGTCACTCTGAGTATTACAATTAACATCTTACTTTAAAAATCTAGTTTGGCTGAATACCAACTTAATGTCAGTAGTATACAAAACTTTGCTGCTGTATAGCTCCATTCCTTCCCCCTTCTTTGTGCTCTTATGCAATATAAGTATAAATATTTATACATTATAAGTCAATCAGCACAGTATTATAATTATTATTTTATTCAGTTACCTTTCAAATGTAATTAGAAGAAACAGTTATAAACCAAAAATGTATTTATATTGTCTATTATATTTATCTATATTTACCTTTATTGGTATTCTTAATATTTCTACACATGGATTCTATTTATTAATTAGTGTCCTTTTATTTCAGCCTGGAGATTTCCCTTTAGTATTTCTTATAGGGTAGGTCTATGAGCAAGTAATTTTCTCAGTTTATCTGGTAATGACTTAATTTCTTCTCCATTTTTGAAGAGTAGTTTTGCTCTATATAGAACTCTTGATTGTCATTATTTTTTATTTAGAACTTAACCATAATGACACCTTGACCACAGACTTCTGGTCTCCTGAAGTGTGAGAATATAAATTTATGTTGTTTATGCCATTCAGCTATGATATTTTGTTATTGAAGTCTGAACAGACTAAGGTCTCTATGGAAAGCTCATTCACTAGATTTTCCCAGTAAGTTTATTGTTTGCTCCAACCCTCAGAGATTTTTGTGTTAAACAAATACTATTGGTTGCTTTTTGACAAATACCCTTGAAAAATATTGTTTATAGAAGGTGATCTCTGAGTCGGTTCAAATAAAGAAAAGCCCTGCTAGTGAAGGTATCTAAGAAACTGCTAGACAGGTCAAAAATAACAATAGCTGGTAATGGTGCTTTAGGGAAGCTTCACACTTGTTCTGCCTTATCCATTGGCTTCTAGACTGCTGATTTTCATGATGATCATGTTTGCAAAGCTACTGTTTTTCATTGCTACCACGGAGCCGGTGAGAGAGGAGGGGAATAGGGCAAGTTAAAACACCACAAAGCTCACTGTTCTTACTGAGATCCAGCTGTCTTTCTTCAATAGACATTGAATTGGATTCCTCTGTTGATCAATTTGCAGAGTTCTTAAAATGTTGATTTTGATAATATTGCTAGTTTTCTTATTGTCTTCATGGAGAAACAGATTTTTAGAGTTCTTTACTCCCATGTTCCTGTAGTCTCTCCCACCCAATTAATTTTCGATGAATATATACTTTGAATAGACTTTGCAGTTGTCTTTCTACCATTGATTTTACACTTTTCTATGAATGTGAAGTTTGTTTTGGAGCTAAACCTACCCTCAGATCTAGAGGTAACCCCTGGTCGTTCTAATTCAGCATTCTTGACCTCAATGCTATTAACATTTTGGGTCCAATAATTGTGTTGTGTGGGGCTGTCATGTGCTTTGTAAGATCTTTCACAATATCCATGTACTCTACCCACTAGATGCCAGTAACATTCTCTCAGTTGTGATAACTGCAACATTGTCCAAACATTGCCCAATGTCTCCTTCAGGACAAAATTGCCCCCAATTGGCAACCACTGTTCTAACCACATTAATTAAAAGTCTCATTGTTTTAGATACAATGATTTATTCACGTAAAGAAGGCTTATGTATTAAAACATATGATAATCTATTAATCACAGTCATTGTTTCAAGATTGGAGGTGTAACCAATTCAAGCCAAGGAAATATGAGAAGTTCCTGGAAACAGCAAGAGGGAAGGTTCTTTTTTTTTTTTTCCCTTCTAGGTTGGGCTTTGTGAGGATGTAAAATCCCCTGGAAATCCAACCTTAGCATGAAGCTAATATGTCACATAACATGTGCCTGGCACACAGTAGATATTTAAAGTTATTATTACAACACAAATGAGGCCTATGCTATGGCCTTTGCTTTTCATGAGATGGGTTTGGGAACCCCAAGAGTTCTATTCAAATCAGAAATTCTAGGGTTCTATTTCAAAAAAAAAACTTCAAAATATTTAGACTTAAGTCATGATATAAATACTAGTGTTTCTCAAACAGAAGTGTATGAACATTTTCCAAGTGTGTGTGTGTGTTCCCCCAAAATGATCAATTTTATAATTTCATTTTGATTATAGTCTAAGAAAAAATAATATACGCATCTTCTGAATTACCTGGGGCTCTAATGTATAGTCATGCAATTTCAGTACTCACATTTTTTATTATACTGATCATGTAATTAGCATGAGGGAGTGCTATTTATCCTAGGTTAATGGGAAAAGACTAGAGTTGTGCTCCATATGTAACTCAAGTATATGTCTGCACATGCTCCATATGTGCATTGCATGCATGAGTCAAATGTGTGCCTGTATGTGCACTACATGTATAACTCAGCCATGTACCATACCAGTGAGGATTTCACAGAAATTTGAATAGAGAAGATGTTGAGAAGATTGTATCTATAGATATGTCAAACTTTGTGCATGTATACTATCATATTCATAACCTAACATTTTGTTCTTAACTTCCTAGAAGTTAAGAGCAAAAGATTTATAGTCTAATGCAATGAAACTCTTCAGGCTTATGCAGAGAGAAAGTTTTTCTTTCCAGCCCTAACGTCTAAGAAATTAATTGGAGGCAAAATGTTCCTAAGAATATAGAATAGAAGAGAATATAGCATAGATATTTTTTAAAGCTTTTACATAACTATTCAATTAAAATAAATCTGAAAAATGAAAAAGAAAAATGTCACATTATGTGGCATATAGTTTGAGGGGAGGTTTAGAAGTTTCTTATCCTAGAAATAGTCTTGAATAATTTATTCTGTCACCTCTTAATTTCCCATTGTCTGATGGTCTTTCTGAAATCAATAAATAAAATTATTTTCCACTGACATATTCTTATCTTCTCATAGACATAAGGCCTCAGAAGTATGAAAGAAAACAGATGACAATAGTTCCCTTTTATCTTTTTTTGTTTTTCTTATTATGGTAATTAGTTTAGCTTTATATCCTTTCTGAGCTTGAAGGTAATGTATGTAATTTTAGAAAATTTGGAAAAACATGAAGAATCAGAAAATGTATGTTTATAATTCCAGCAATAGTAATTTCTTGGTGTATTTATCCCAATACATTTTTAGCTTATGTGAGAACATATGCTTTCTTTACTTGGCATTTTTAATATTATGTTATTGAAAAGCTTATGTTATTGAAAAGCCTTCATTTTTAATGGCTATAGATACACTCTGGCTTTTTCAACCTTCCTGTTAATATTGAACACTTTGGAGATTTTCAGTTTCTCATTCGTTGTGCCACTCTTCTTCTGTACATAACTTTCTGTGAGCACTTTTGCTTGTCTTCTTATAACTACCTTATGGTAGTTTCTAAGAAGAAGTAATAGGTCAAAAGACATAAACATTTTAAATTATTTTGATAAGTATCACAGTTGCTTTTTTAGTTTCATACCAGTTTATACTCTTTCGGCAATGTCTGAATGCATCTAATTCACTGGGCCCTCATCTTCATTACTGTTCTTTTTAATTCTTTGTTCATTTGATAAGCAAACATTGTATCATGCTGATTTAATTTGAGTTATTAAAGAAAGATAGACCATTTGTTTTGCTCATGTTTACTAGCCATTTATCTTCTTCTTTTGAAAACTCTCTAAATCCTCTTCTTACTTTCTCTATCATTATTTATCACCACTCTACCTCAGAAAAATAGAATCATTTCAGTCATACAGTGTGAGAGTCTAAACGAGCATGGTCCAATCCCTCACTATACATGAGGGTCTAGATGGGTGTATAACTGCTCACTATACATGTGAGTCTAGGGACTGGACCACTTAGTGACATGTGCCTATATGCCTCCTGCCTGTCTTTATTGCTGTTCTTACCCTTCCTTTCATTTGTTCCCTCTCTTTCTTCCATACATCTTTCCTAACTATTTTGTTCTCTCCACAATTAAAAATTTTTGACATCCTTGTATACTGGGGTTATTAGGCTTCCATGCATCTTTGGAAATAGAAATCTATACTTTGCCTTTATTCCAAATTGTCAACTGCGCCATTCTGCCCTTCCCTTACATGTTTTCACCGCCCCACAACAGTTCCACTATGTATACATGTAAGGGACTATGTGTATAGCAGGGGCTCCTTTACTGAGAATCCTTTGAGACAGAAACCTAGTTAGTGAATAAGAGTCCTTCAGAACTGTGCAAAGAAACCTAAGTGTTGTTTTCTTTATATTTCTTTACATTTACTTTAGCTCTTTTAAAGACGCTCAGGTGGTTAAATTTTACTGAACACTTTCTATGGCAAGCCAGCTGGGCTTCTGTGTGCTTTCTCAATCAGTCCTCAAAGCAACATCATGGAGATGCTGTGCTCCTTATTTTACCTCTGAGCTCTAGGAAACTGTGGCCCATGTGTGTTAGACTATTTTCTCACCGTCACATACCTAATGAGGAAAGTGGATTTGAATCTAAGTCTGACTGATTCTGAAGTCCATGCAAGGCCTCTCTGCTATATTTCTTGAGCTATCTGGCAGTGAGTGGGTGGGGATATCTCAGTTTGTGCGTGTTCTTTGCTAAAGTGGCACGCAGACAGACTCATGTGGGGTGGGATTGGGTTGGGTGAAGTGGGGTGAGGAAGGTGGGAAGCAAATGTCAAATGCACCTTCTGTTCCACAAGCAAATGGCAAAGTTCCTTGAGGAGCAGAGGCAAGTCTGGGTTTCCTGTTCCCAGGCCATGATAGGTGCTTAACAAGTATTTGTTAGCGTTTGTAATGAACGATGCTTTCCTTTAAGCTACCATCTTCTCTCAAGTAAAAGCAGGGTTAAGTAGTCTGTAGGTCAGGGACAATCTGGCAGGTTTATCGATCTCTTCTTAATGATTCAGCCTGTCTTCAGCAATTCATTTACACCTTCTTAACTTCTAGTTCTTCAAAATGAGGCTAGCAAGCTGCAAATAATGTGATTAAGATGAATAAGTTTTGAACTCTTTGAATAGATGATTAATAAGTAAAAGCAGTGTTACTCATTATCTAATTCAGAATTTCTGAATTCTTACACAACCTTAAGGGAATAAATTCTGAACACACTATAGGTGAGCTTCATTTTCCAAATAGGAAAATATTATTTTTCCTGTCTTGCCCATTCCTATAAAACATATGGTTTTTATATAGTGCTTGCGTGGGGCCAGTGCTACAGAGCTACTTGTGGGAAGGAATGGTGTGTTATCCATCTCTCTAAGGCTAATGGGCTTGAATTTGTCTCTGGAAATAGAGGTGAATATTCTGACCCTTGACTCATATGGCATATCACGAGCTATGTAAATGAATTTGTAAAATGAATGATTATAGTCATAGTAAAATTATGTTTATTTTAATTAGTTTTGATATCTATGATTATATAACTCTATACAATAAATCAGCTTCTCTAATCTGAACTTCAGTAAACTATTTAGCAAGAAATATTGAGAAATGAAAGATCTATATTTTAAGTATTTACCTTTTAACAAACTTGAAACTTGCTAACACTGAAAACTAGAGGTCAGCAAACTTTGTACAGAGCCCAATAGAGAATATTTTAGGCTTTGTGAGCCAAGATGATAAATCAAAGACGTGATGTAGGTACTTATATAACAAGCGAGAAAACAAAGTTTCACAAAACTTTATGAAATTCAAATAATAATAATTGAGTTCAGTTTTTTTATAACACAAAATTATTATATTAGTTTTCTATTGCAGCCATAACAAATTATCAAAATCTTGGTGGCTTAAGCAATACCAATTTATTATCCTACTATTCTAGATGTCAGAGGTCCAACACAGGTCTAACTGAGCTAAAACCAAAGTGTTTTCAAGGCTGCATTCCTCCTGGAGGCTCTAGCGTAGAATCCGTTTCCTGGCCTTTTTCATATTCTAGAGGTTGCCTGCATTCCTTAGTTCATGACCCCCTTCCTCCATCTCCAACGCCAGCAACATAGCCATGTCTTTGCTTCCACCGTCACATTTTGTCTTCTTACCACAGTTTTCTACTCCTAAAGATCCATGCGATTATGTTAGGTACATTTGGATAATCCAGGATAATCTTCCCAGCTCTAGTCCGCGAATTAGTTTCCTAGGGCTGCTGTACCAAGTGTCACAGTGGGGCAATGGGTGGCTTAAAACAACAGAAATTTATTCTCTGATGGTTCTAGAGGCTAAAATTCTAAAACCAAGCTGTTAGCAGGGCCATGCTCTCTTTGAGACTCTACATAGAATCCCTCCTTGCCCCTTCCTAGCTTTTGGTGGTGGCCATCATCCTTGGTGCTACTTGGTTTGAAGCTGCAACACTCCAATATCTGCTTCTGCCACCAGAAGATGTTTTCCCTGTGTGCCTCTGTCTCTTCTGTCTTCCTTTCAGGGCACCAGTTATATTGCATCAGGGCTCACTTTAATGACTGCATCTTAATTTGATTACATCTGTGAAGACTATTTCCAAATAAGGTTGCATTCACAGGTACTGGAGATTAAGACTCAACATATCTTTCTGGGGACAGGATCGAACCCATAACACTCTGTAACCTTAATCACATCTGCCAAATCTCTTTTACTGTGTAAAGAAAATATTCACAGGTTTTTGGGATTAGTGGGGGAGGTCATTATTCTTCCTACCACACCTTCTTGGGAGATAACGTTTGGTTTAATTGAGGTTCTTAATTAGTGTTTCCTATTATCAAATTGATTGCAAACCTGGAAAAATCATTCTAAACTATGAGTCATACAAAAAACAGGTACAGCTTGGATTTGGTGTGTGGGCTCTAGTTTGCTGCCTCCTTCTTTAAAAAATATTTAGGCCAAAACCTATAAGAGTGTTACTAAAAATATCACTTAGTATAATGATAAACATGATTTGAAAACTATATTAGAAATTATAGTCCCAGTCTGGCTGGAATACATATGTGGGAGAGACCCAAATAGTAAAATGGACCCATTAGAGTAACTTGAACAAACTTCTCATATTTAAGCTGCTTAATATTTATCATTGATTTATTTCAAAGGAATGCTAATATCGTACTACCTGTGTATATTTCTCCAGGCTAATATCTGTAATTCAGCAAAAAATTTCATGTATTACATATATGTTTCCCAGGCAGTTATTAGTAAGATGGATAATATGATCAGGCCACCCACTTAGGAAAAATTCTACTTAATTAGTAAAAGTATATTTATCTTCTATAAAATAGCTCATCTTAATTGGTATTGACAAACTTCAATATTTGGGCAGAATTACAGCATGGAAATGATGATAAACAATCCTAATTAATGTGCATACTATCAAAAGAAAAGCATTATCAATTTCAAATAGTGTTTTTCAAATAAGGAAATTATGTCTTTTACATTTAATTGGCTAGCCCATGGTCTTGCCTTAAAAGTCAATGTTAAATAACCTTTCTCAATATATTTCCATGAAACTCTATAACCTTTTGCCAGAAACACATTTGGGTTTCCATTGCATTAGTAATAAAATGTGAAGTCAGGGTGGTCTAATTGGAATTTAAAATGTTAGGTAAGGATGAGGAGGAATCATATTTATAAATCTAATCATGTTTCACTGGCAAGTATATATTAGAATTCACATAACATAAAGAAATAAAACAATCATAAAGGTATTTTGAAAAGGAGTATTTGAGCTATGATCTGCTTGATTCCATTCATAAGGCTTTCTTGAGGGAAGAATTACTGTCTTCAAAAATTTAGTTTTATATTTGGCTCTTTTAAATTTATTATTTAGTTTCACTCTTGAGAGTTATCACAGAAGAGGGATAAACAACATGATCTTCAGAGCCAGACTGCATGTGTTTAAATAGGAGATCTGCTATTTCCATGCAGGTCACTTAACCTCTTTCATTTTTTTAATTAAAATTTTTTTTTTCATTTACAGTTGACATATAATATTATATTAATTTCAGGTATACAATATAGTGATTAGACATTTATATAATCAACCCAATAAGCCTAGTATCCATCTGACACCATACATAGTTATTACAATATTATTAACTATATTTCCTATGCTGTACTTTACATCCCCGTGACTGTTTTTATAACTGGCTATTTTGTACATCTTAATGCCTTCCTCTTTTTCATCCTCCACCCCGCCCCGCCCCCTCCACCTAGCAGCCATCAAAATGTTCTCTGTATTTATGAGTTTGTTTTGTTTTGTTTGTTCATTTAGTTTTTTAGATTACACTCAAAAAATTAAAAATAGAACTATCATATGACCCAGCAATTCCACTTATGGGTATTTATCTGAAGAAATCCAAAACACTAATTTGAAAAGACATATGTACCCTTATGTTTATTGTAGCATTATTTACAATAGCCAAGATATGGAAGTAGCCTGAGTATCCATTGATAAATGAATGGATAAAGAAGAGGTGGCGTATGTATGTATGTATGTATGTATGTATGTATATACATACACAATGGAATATTACTCAGCCATATAAATAGAATGAAAATTTGCCATTTGCAACAACATGGATGGACCTAGAGGGTATTATGCTAAGTGAAATAAGTCAGACAGAAAGAGACAAACAATCTCTTCAAGTCTTGATATACTTCTCTGTGAAATGTATAAATATAGTACCTAAGTATAAAGTGTTTAGGAGAGTTCCTGGCATGTAATAAACATTATATATGTGCTATTTGCTTGATGATGATGATTATTATTAATAGTAGTAACAGTAGTAGTGGGTTGTTGTTGATGGTTGTTGTAGTAAGATTCACTTTGTTAATGAACATATCAGTTATGAAACGCGGAAGTCCAGGGCTGGCATAAGATCACATAGTGCCCAACCATTGAACATAACATCAGGTAGCTCGACAGACCCCTGCTTATCATGGAAACGCTTGAACCACGACTGAAGGAAACCTGTTGGAGAGAGAAGACAGGCTGTCATTGGCACTATTATGGGGACTATAAGCATACTGCGGAACAGAGAAGGCAGAGATGGAGCCATCATCTGCAGTCATGTGGGCAGCACTGATTCTTAAGGCAAACTGGGTATTTCCCCATGGTATCTTTATTTCTTTACCAGTTGCTATAGTCCCAGAGAGTGGGAATTTCTTTTTGCAAACCCTCTTCTGTGCTATTTGATATGTGGTTGCACTATTGCCCTAGGTTGCATTACTGAATTCCATTCTTCAGGCTACATTTGGGATTTGTTTTAGCTTTCATTCCTTCTTTTTTTCTTTTTTATGTTCTTCCTTAACATAGTTTCCTTGGTATTTCTTTCTCATCAAATTTACTCTTTGCACCATATCTGGTTCCCAAGAGATACATAGATACATGATTACAAAAAGTGAATTAGATAAAAATCTCTGTATTTGAGTTTAAACTATTACGGCCAATGCAAGTTAAAGTTAAAATAACTAATAGTTGAATACTCAGTAGTTATTTTGCAGAGCTAGGAGTTTTAGTGAAATTGGTGACTTAAAGCAACAAAGTCAGTTTTTAGTAGCCATGGGAGCAATGTTTTACATAATGGGAGGATTATGATTTGGTTTGCAGAGGTTTGGTTTTCCAACCTTCTGAGCCATAATAGTGTTTCTGTAATCCCCATTGGCAGTTGTTTACCTTTCCACAATCTTCACTTTGCTTTCTTGTCAACCTAGGTAGAGCAAGGGCACTGGGTTTCAGGCATTCTTAAAGTCAAGATTGGACTATGGAAAGGAATGAGTCAATCAAAATGCCAGTGAAGCCAGAGAAGCTGTTCGAGGAGGCTTTGACCCTATATCTGTGCTGGAGATGAAGTTGTGATGTTGGGGGATTGCTGACTTAGGATGTCCATGTGTGGTGCGATGTGTGCTCTCAGGGGAGGCACGGAGCTTAAACTGAGAGACACTTGCTATGTGTTGGAAGTAATGGACCAATATCATGGCTTGTCTTATTTTCATATATGTTCATTGAGGATATGATTAATTATTTGTCTATTTCCTTTAATAACAGATTAAACGGAGTATAGTGATATCAGCTCTAATGAATACATTATAAAATGAAGGACACCTTTTTTCAGAGATGGGAGTTTTTCTTCTTTATAATTTCTTCTGTGTCATACTTACCTTAAATAGCTCTTGGTGATAGACAACCCCTTGCACAAATGTGGGATTTCAATGAGCCATAAGATTCCTGAGAAATCACTCAAGCAGGAGTTGAGAATTCTGCATTTTTTCCCTGCAAATAACTTGCTGACAAAACGGGATAGGACATCAGCAGATGCAAAACTAGAAAGAAGAGGCAATGCAGAAAAGGAATGATGTTTTGAAAAATTAATAGTCCCTGTGGCACATATTAATTGAAAAAGCTAACGATGTTCCTTGAGGAAAAGAAAGGAGCACTGAACATTCTACTTTTAGTAAAATGAGGGGTTGCAATCAAGAGAACGACAGACATGTCAAGAACCAGTGGCAAGGACGCTGCACCCGAAACCCTTTGACATCATTTGAATGTCCTATCGGACATTACACGGCTTCCCAAGGGATCCGGATACCTAGAGTCAAGGTTTGGCTATCTTCTCTACACTATGAATGAATAGAAAATATATCCATTGTATAGAAAACTTGAATCTTTAAAATTGATTTCTTTTATTATTGAACTGTAAGCTCCAAAAAGACATTTCCCATTGACCCAATATCCTTCGTAAGAGTCAATGGGTGAGCTTTGGATTTGACCTGAGTAGATCCAGGTACTTGTGCACGATTCACCCTGCATTCCTTCATTCATCAACTCAGTTATAGTTCCGTTGCTGTCCCTGTGAAGTAGTAAAGGCTCTTCTCACAGTTGACTCTTCCTTTCTTAAGATTGACGGAAACAGTGCGTGGTGAGCACTGAATTAAAAATGAGGGAATAGTTAAAAAATCCATGCCTACATAGCCTCAAATATATGTTTTTGTTCCTTGTTTATGCTTGGAGCTATAGGATACTTTGGATTAAGTAGATCTGCGTAGATATTGTCTGGAGTTTGTGTGCAACTGATCTGCCCAGTTTTTCTATCTTGGTACTTCTCAGCTAGCAGAAGATTGGACTGTTTAGTTTCTGTGTCTGCCTGTTGGTAAACATTAAATATCATCCCTGCTTGGTAACTGGCCTAACTAAGCCAAGAAATTTGCCTGATAGTGTTTCCAGAGTTCTTGCTAATTTTGCCCCGTATTAGCAAGATAATCTCTAGTCACAGGCAAAAAGTGCAAGTGTTTTGATGGAGAAAATATCCGTCATATATGAACAAACAAGGGCCTGTTGGACTGATGCCCTTCAGTATGAGTTAAACACATCGGAGAGAGGTGTGAAGAGAAGGCTGAGCTGGCAGGGCAGCAGCCGTAGGGCGTCCTTAAGACATGAGGTGATTCAAGGGCAGTGTAGAAGACTAAGTGAAGTCATATCAGGAGGCTTCAGAACATTTTTCTGGAATGGCTGACCAAAGTTCTCTAGCTGATTCAGATTCATGTACCAGAGAAGTGTAGATGTTCATCATTATGTTACCAGACTAGACACTAGGCTAACCTCAACTCACCTGTTTTTCTTTATCAAAACTTCCCAATTTTATCTGTTAAATCTGGCCTTACTGTTCTTATGCCCCCCTTAACCTTTAAGGGTCTATAATCATGGGCACCCTAATAAAACAGTATTGATGGAAGATCATTCCAAGCCAGACTGGGGAGAGGCTGGGTTATTTGAGTAGAACAGATTTGTTATAAATCACTGGTAAGAATTGATTTAATATTTATGTTTTTCTTTCTGAAATTTGATATAATTATTTTATGATAATGTCTTAGAAACATATAGGTTTAAGTTGAAAAGGTTATACTTCTTGGCAAAATTTATTTTGAAATTTCTTTTAAAATATATAGTGTAGCAAGAAAAAACCAAAAAACTGAGGCAAAGTTTGTATTTTTATTTACTGAAGAATAATTGGAGGGTGGGCAATGTCCAGTCATCAACATATGGGGGTGTCTTGTGGTGTTTCTTAATAGGATAACCACTTTATCCAAGACTCCAAGACTGACATTAAAAATGTTTTACTGAGTGGCAACATAAATCTTTTCCACTATTGATAGTTTTTTTATTCAGCAACACATATAATCATTTTCAGAATGAAATAAAGAACTTTCTTTTGTAAAACTACTCATTGCTTGCAATGATTTTATTCATTTTATTTGTTAAATGTTTATTCATGTTTATTTGTTAAAATATATTTAACAAATAGTTAAATGTATTCTCAGCAAGATTAAAATGAGAAATGAGACATTAAGACTTGCTGTTTTTATTTTCTTCCGTGTATTCATGTGCTAAAAATGAAGGTTAGACTTTTAGTCTTTTCCTGGAAAGATTTTCCAAATATGGAAAAATTAATTTGAAGCAAGAGTCTTCCTTTTACACCTAGATGAAGAGTCTGATGTTAAAAATTACATTATTATTTGTCATTTCTGATCAATTTGAGTGCTTAAGTATCTGATTTCTTGAAGACACTATTAACTGATCTCTTGAATGCTTTACCAAGCAACCATTCATTCATCAGCTAAGTCATTGTTCTATTGCTATCCTTGGGAAGTAGTGAGTGTCTTGCTTACAGCTGATTTTTCCTCTCTTACTGACATGGCAACAGTACACGGAAAACACTGGTCTGAAAATGAAGGGTGTATTAGTAAATCACATCTTTATGCAAGTATTTTTTTAAATGCACATGTCCACACTGCCTCAAATATTATGCATTTATATCCCAAGTTTATGCTTGTTTTTGGGCTATAGGATGCTATAAATTGATAGTATCATATAGTTTCATTTTCATTAAAATAACTTTAACAAAACCACTTTAAAAAATGCCTGTTTGCATTTTTAAAAAATTTTCATTGTTAATGACTTTTATACATTTTCTTTTAATTCACTATGCTCTGTAAGTTATTTATATGAAGCCCTTTGTAAGAGAAGTGGTTGAAAATGTAGATGCAGATAAACCAGAAGTTATAGCAAAACAAGTTTTATAAGATACAGTTGTAGATTAGCTGTGAGGAGCGTAAGAGAAACAACCTTTATTTTCAGCCATTACACAGGCTTACATTGGGTTTGTATGGTCTGAAAGAATATAATTCTGGGTAGCTGAATTTCACTGAAAGCTTTTTATTTTAAACAAACAAACAAACAAATAATTACTGAGGGACTTCTTGACTTACCTATAGTTTAATGATAACAAAAGCTGCCTTAAATCATACTGTGCTTCTTCTGTATTTGTCTGTAAATGGCTTTCTCTATAAGTTAGACCATGACAGCCATCTGCTTGGGTGGAGGGTAGAAGTGGTAGCATTGCCATGAAAGAGAAGGATGATGACAACAATGGTGACAACAGCAGCAACAAGGAGAAGAAGTAAAAAAAAAGTAAAAAGAGTCATATTTCTTATAATAGGATTTTTATGTCTTCATCAAGATAGTGTATATGAAAGCCAGAGTTTATCAGAAAAGAAAACTATGATCTAAATATCCTCACCTCCTCCTTTAACACACCAAGAGCCAATTATATCATTGAGCTTTACGGAATGCTCAGTGATGGAGAAGAATGTGCCAAAGAAGAGCAGGCAAGCCCTCGGTTCTTGCTTCTGGCCCAGCGCACTGTTATAGGATGAATGGGGACAAGGATTTTGCCCCGCCACACCTTCATGACATCGTGTCAGTCATACACCCACAGGAACATTAATGTTCTATAACTGTGCTGTTCAGTTTAGCAGCCAATAGCCACATAAGGCAATGTAAATTTAAATTTAAACTAAAAGAATTCAGCTCTTCAGTTTCACTAGCCACACTTTAAGTGCTCAATAGTTACCTGTGGCTGGAGTTTACTGTGTTGGACGACACAGCTCTAGAACATTTCCATCATTGCAGAGAGTTCTACTGGACAGTGCTGGTCTATAGCTTCCATTGGGAAGCTGAATTCCTGACAGAACTTCCTCCTGTTAGCTAGGACAGAGTTTACTTGATTAAATTACTTTTGCTTGGGGCTTTAAAAGCAGTGTTAGATCAGTTACTAGGAAATAAGAAAACTATCTATGTGTAATATATGTATATACTTTTATATATATAATATAATATATGTATTCACACTGATGCTCAAAGATTTCAAATCAATATGTATTTTACATATGTATCGATATATATTTATAGATAAATAGATGATAGATTTGAACATCTTTGAGCAGCAGTGTGAATTTGCAAATTTTCTCATATAACCTTAAAGAATTGAATTATTTCTTTTCCTGCAGAGGGCCTCTTGTTACTTTTGCTTTCTGGAATGTTTTATGCAATGATGGTTTCCTCTCCTTTTATAACTTCCCATATGGAGTTTATTATTTCATTTGCACTTAGTTCAGTTAAGAAACACATGTAAAACTTTGTCTAATGATCTGATCCAAGTTTTGTCCTCAGGGGCCTGAGTGAAACTGGCTTCCGAACCAAGGACACATGTCTCAGGGAGGTTGGGATGACAATCAGGTGTTGGGTGGAAGGGGTAATGGAGAGACCAGAAACAATAGAAATGGTGAGCTCTTGGACTGAGGATATTAGGAAAATGTCGTGAAGCAAGAATAAGGGCAATATAGCTCCACAAATGAGGTTGTGAAAGAGCTAAGCCTATGAATGAGAGCAGGCTTCGTTGCTTAAATGTGTAGTCCCTTTAGCTACCTAAAGATTACACATCTTTCTTAAATCCAAAGATAGGACCTGGAATTAATGACAGAGGAGTAGTCTCAATCTCAGAGAAGTGAAAGAGTAGACTGTGATTGTGTATTTTTCTTCCCTCTCTCTACATTGTTCCTGATACACTGAGCATCTAAATCTCTAATTCTTCGTGTTATTTTCCCAACTATATTGTAGTGTCTTAAGCTTACGGATCAGTAGCTTACTGCTCTGGATCTTCCTTGGCACAGGGTACATATTCAGTGTGTGTTTGTTGACTGAAACAGTTCAGGAAGGGAGTCGACAGGGGTGATTCTCTCCTGGGAACCCCCTCCTTTCTTTCCTGAACCTTTCTGAGATGTATTCACTGGGTTTGTTTGGCTTCCCTTTGTAGAACCCCCGTACCTTGGCACAGACGTGGACAGCAAGAGTCTGTCTCAAGCAAATATATGATCTTGTTGATGCCTTTAGCCATCATCAGAAGTCAAAAGAGGGTATCTTGAGATCCTCGGATAAGTAGCTCAAGATCCCCATCCCCTCCTCTCTGGGTTCTTCTTTTAAAAATTGCCTATCTTACTTCCCTTCTCAAGAACATTGTCATGGTTGGAGGAAAATAAACAAGGGATGATAAAATCCTGCCTAAATCAATTTTAAGGCAAATTTCCCCAGCAATAAAATATTAATGTATTTTAAAGAAATGACATTTGTGTCCATGGCTTATAAGGAGGTTAAAAAAAAAACCAACAAACTCTAACTATTATTGTGCTATGTACATTGGATTCATACAAGGCTTTCTTAAAGTATTTTTCAGTTCCTTTAGACAGTTTTGCTGCATTAATCAAAGGGTAGCTGTGCTTTAAAACCCACCATTTAGGCTCTGTAGGCTGTATTGATGTAGCCCCAAGAAAAGAAATAATTGCATTGGTGCCATATTTCCCCCCACACTTTGGAGGTCTTATCAAATATATGCTCATTGCTTCTAAAAATAAGAATACGAAAGGAGTTTCTGGCTCCCTTTTACACAGCTTTCCTTTTTTTATCTTTCTGTTTTTCTTTTTTCTTTCTTTCTTTTCTTTTCTTTTTCTTTTTTTGTATGTGATAAAGAAGGCAGAATGTATTTTCCCATAACAACAAATATATCTCATTTTATTCCCTGTCACTCATCTGGGCTATCTTAATGCAGCGGTAGTGTGATAACTGTTTATTATTCAGGTTGATTTTAAGTTATGAATATTTCTGCTGTCAGATTAAACATCAGATTTTCAGAATATGTTTTGCACAAGTTCATTTAGGTGCAAAGTCCTTCTTTGGTGGCATAATTCTCATAGGAGAGAACGACATTGACTATTAGAGCTGAAGTGTCTAATTTAACATTTAAAGGAATGGTTTTCACAAGAGGAAAAATAGCATTCTGTGAAAATCGGGTTACATTTAGAAATAGAAAAAAAATAATCTTATCTTTACACACAGCATGTCCAAGCTATGTCAGAATTAGCAGTAGTGTCAAAGGTAAGGACATATGAATGACAGCTCCCTGAAAATTGCAATTGAGGGTGATCAGGACCAGCTTAATCTTCATTGTATGTGCTAATAACTGAGTAAGAGGTCAATATTATTTATATCTTAAAGTATCAGGTCCTGTGCACTTGAAAATGTGACATATATCATTAAAATCTTATTGTAGAAAAGGGGCAGATAATTTCTTTGTAAGTACAATATATAGAAGAGTCTTAGCATTTAGGGAATTAAATTTGTAACTACTGTGCATTTTGAGTGTGACTTCAAAGTTCCATGATATATGATAACTTGTATCTTTTTGAGATCCAAATTTGAATCTTGAGTACTTCTATCCTGGTACATAGGAACAAATCTCTTAGCTCTAAGTGATTACCACTTATCATCTTCTCAAACATGCTTTGACTCTTTGCTACACTGCTTAGCATAAGCCTCCTCAGTAATTAAAAACCATATTTTCTTTTTTGGGGAAAAAAGGCAAGCTTCAACTAGAAAGCCTACTCTTGGGTGAGAGGGATGGAAGTCATTAGCTCATGGTTAGGGTATTTTTTTATTATTAAAAATTTTCAGGTCTACGGCCATGCCACCCTGAACAGGCCTGATCCCGTCTGATCTCAGAAGCTAAGCAGGGTCAGACCTGGTTAGTATTTGGATGGGAGACCACCTAGGAAAACTAGGCGTAAAAAATAAAAAATAAGGGATTGTAAGCTGACAAGGTCCTTGCAATCTGTGAGGTCAACCAAAGGTTGCCTCGCCTAAAAAAATAAAAATTAAAAAAAATTATTGGGGTGACATTGATCAACAAAATCCAATAAGTTTCAAGTGTACAATTCAACAGTAAGTCACATATATATTGCTTTATGTGTTCACCGCCCACAGTTAGGTTCACTTCTGTCTCCACAGATTTGGCTCCCTTTTACCCCTATCAACCTCCCCTCCCCCTTCCCTTTGGTGACCACTAGTCCACTGTCCATGTCCGTGAGTCTGTGTTTGTTTGTCATGTTTGGGTATTTTTTAATGTGGGTGTTCAACAAAGTTCCAGGAGACAGCTATTATAGATGTTGTACAATCTATACAAGAAGTATAGATGTTGGTACAATTTACTGAGGGTGATCCCAGGGAGCTGTGAATGACATGCTGATGGTCCAATCAACACAGCATTGGAGTTAGACACAGATCTTGAAGAAGGAGTGCAATTTGATGACACACTTGGGATTTGAAATCTTTGCCCCACTACCACCATCTATTTTTTATTTCTTCATTCTCCAGGAATTGTTTGCATCATAGAAGAACGTATTTTCTATTGATGCTAAAATCAGCAACATTATGTAAACATAAACTTTTATGTTTAATAAAAAGCATTAGGGGTTTTTAAAGGATAGATTGTCAGTGATTTGCTTCACATCTTTACCCACGGTCTTTGTAAAATAACTGAAATTTTGGGTTCAGGGTTTTGAAGCTAATTTTATTGAATGGATTCAGTGGCTACATTCACTAAAAGGCAAGAAAGGTAAATTTCTTTTTTTTTTTTGGTGCATAATAACCTGGCTCTTTTATTTATTTAATTTTATTGACCCATTTATTGAAGGATTAAAATTCATGATTTTTTTCTCCTACAAATTGATTTCTCCTTAAATATGTTTAGCATCTTCCAAACCATATTTTGAAAAAAAATCTGGTGTTTCAGTTTCTAATATTTTAATAAGGATTCTCTAATGGACTTTTTAGAATTTGAAGCTCTTTGCAACTGAAATGCCATGTATATAGCTGTTAACTCAGCGGGTTCAATGTATCATCTACTTTTCACACTTAATTTTTGCTAAGGAGTCAGATAGCAAAGGAGTGAGAATCAATCCCGATTGAATGATTTTCATAGAAAATCAGAAATTAGAACTCCCTGACCCAATGTTTTTTGTTTTGTTTTGTTTTGTTTTTAAGTTTAAAAGGTAAACTATTAAAAGTATTGCTTGGATTTTCAGTAGTAGTAGATTTAAAGAAAATAATCTATGTATGCACGACAAAAAGAACAGTCATGGGTGGCTTCTGTTTAAAGATAACTTATTTAATAAATATTGATAAACTACCAATGAACTCATGGCCAACAGTACTAAACTCATACTTGAACCAAGCTTATCCAAAACAGGTACTTTCTCTGTGAGGCACTTCACAGTTGTCTTGTGTTTAGGAACACTAGACAGCACTTTAACACTATACTTGGGGGCCGTTTTAAACAGTGAAATCACCAACAAAAAGAAGAAAAAACACTCGAAAGGAACACTCGTTTACAGTATAAGCTGAAACAAGAAGTCAAAGTTCAGTCTCGGCTGGGAATACATATAGCCATCGGGTGACTTTAATTTTTCTCTACTCTGCGCATGTCTGCCAATGACCACACACGTGCAGCAAGTATTGATTTTGGGGGTTACCAATAAATTTTAGTGAGAAGGTAAATTTGCATATATAGAATCTGCAAATAATGAGAATCGACTGTATTCCTTTTTTTTTTTCTATTCTTACCATCACCTTGTGATCTAGATCCCGGTCATTCAGTTGTAGGTTGCTGCAAAATCCCCTCACTAGTCTTTCTCTTCAGCTTTGTTTCTTATGTAGTCTCCCTTCTTGCTATCATCAGATTAATCTTTCAGTTGTTTGTATATTTTCACTGTCCTTTGCAAATTTTAAATTAAATAAAATATTATCCTGGCATTCAGAGACTCTCCGGTTCTATATTTTTCTCACATTGTATCTTACTTCTCTTAGGCCAGTACTATCTAGTAGAACTTTCAGTGATGATGATGGAAATGTTCTGTATCTGCACTGAACTAGTGACATGAGACTACTGAGTGCTCAAACCATGACCAGCATGACCAGGGAACTGTTAAAGTATTATGGCTAATTGGACTCTAGCACCAGCCAATGTATTAAACAGCATCAGCTTCAGTTATTGTCAGTTATTAGGAATGTTCTGCTTGCTCTGTCCCAAAGATGATTTACAAATTTCTCTCTCCTGCCTTTGCCCATGTAACTTCACCCTCTCCCTGTTCCCTGTCCTGGTCTTTATTGCCTGCTCTCGTCCCCTCTC
>NW_006434373.1:8835638-8839772 GCF_000325575.1 Pteropus alecto
TCCTAACCTTTCTGAATTCTCAAAGATATTGTTTCGTTGAAAGTCCATTTTTCCTAACGTGATTGCAATGTCTTTAAGGGCAAAAACTTGAAATGTCTGCCTGTAAATGATAAGGGACATTTTATTGGCCAAAGCAAATCATCTGGCCACTGATGTATGATCCTCCTGCATGGGGGACATCAGAATAATTGGTAATGAGTAATATAATTTGCAACAAGAATTAGCTGGTTGTGAGGCTTTCACCTTTCCCTGCTTTATTTTTGGAATACCTTCATTGACCCGTCTCTGCATCTCTCCCTGCTCCAGACTGTCCTTTAAGTAGCCCCTGGAATGTTTTCCAGGGGTGTGAATCTGATCATTTCATTTCTCTGCACAAAAGCCTTTGAAGGCTCCCCATTTTGTGTATGGAATTCCTAAACTCCTAAGCTTGTACTTGTGAATCTTCACAGTCTGGCCTCATCTTGTTCATATTCCCACTGTATACTCTGTGCTTTTGCACCCTGAATTGCCTGTCTTTGGAACCAGCCAGATCACCTGCTAAATACTTATCCTTGATAACTATCCTGCAGAGACCTAGCCCCAAGTGACCTCTGAGAATTATTGGCAGCAACTCTGAGCAGAGAAGTGTACCTTCTCTGTTGCTTCGATAAGACACCGTACACACCTCTTGTGAGCATTTCTTAAACTGATAGTATTCATGGGTTTATATATCTGTCTTCCCACTTGCTCTGGTCTTTCAGTCACAGAGCCTTGACACTACTTTACTCATATTTATAAGCTTGGTTCCTAGTATGGTATCTATCACAGACGATGCTTAGTATATCCTTCCTCTATGGAAGATGAATAGCAAAATCCCTGATCTGGTAAGATAGGGCATATTATACAAGATTTTGCACCTGATGTGTAATATCTCTTTGTTAGAGGATAATTTATAAAATCAAAACAGAATGGGTATAATACCCATTAATACCCATAAACTACTCAGTATGCTCGTATTTATCATCACAGAGTTTATCTGAAAAAGGTTATCTGTGGAATTGGGCAGAAAAATGTTTAAAAGTATTTACATTTATTGGGAGTTTTGTCTGTGGGTCTGACACTTGATGAGCTTTTTTAAAAAGAAAAATGTTCCATATATGTGTTCCTTACATTCAGGGAAACTTTTATGAATCTTTCCATATGAAATATGTGGATGTATGTTAGTTAACAATATAGTTATTTATTTAGAGGCAAAAGCAGATATGTTTTGCCAAGAATTAGAAATATTTACCTTATTCTTATTGTCTTTAGCACTAACCTATATACAAATGAGAGGGACACCGCTAATCACTGCTATTGACCAGAGAAAATTACCTGGACTTGTAACATCGTCTCAGAAAAATCTTTACTGAACATATAATAGAAAGAAGCCAGGCAGCTTCTCATACACAAGGCTGGGGCACAAACATGGATCATGCGATGGCAGTTTTGATAGCTTTCTATCCACAAAAGAAACCCAGGGAACCATAGCTATCATTTCCCAGATAATTACTCTCTGTTATTTCCATTTTAAATAAAAATTTATCCTCAATTAACACATAACAGCATCTCATGTTACATTAGGAGATGCCAGAAACTTTTTATCAGTTATATTTGAAGATCAGGACATCTGTCCAATAATGCATATTATATTACTAATATTTGATAAATTATTTTGGTTCAAGCCTTTATGATACCTTTAATGATGGAAAATGCTCATTTATAAGATTAGATATTAGTCTCTCTTCTTCCATTTTAGGTAAAGCAATTGATTTTTTTAATGTAATCTTTATTTGTATTAATTGCTTTGGAAATTTGCTGTATGGACTTCATAATGCCAAAGACCAGAATAAATCATGGCTGCTTTCGCCAAAAATCTGTTTTTCTAAAAGCTTTTTTTTCAGTTGCTTTCCAGTAAATGTGTCTCTGTGATCCATTCTTATAATTTATCACGAAATACCTAAAATAGCAGGCTTTGTTCAGTCTCTGACCAAGAGATTCTGTGTTTGCTGAAATTTCAGTTGCTATTTTTCACTGTTTAAAAGCTGAAATGTGCCACTAACTAGCTTCCACATAGTTTCAAGTGAAGTAACCTCCATCTGATTCTAGTCCATTCTCTTAGCATCTCTTAAAAGCCAAGAGATACATACCTAAAAATCCCTGTGACTAAGATGTCTTACATGTGTCGTATTGTCATTGTCTCATTTAGCTTTTACCTTTGGATTCTAAGTTATAGATGGTATTGTTAAATCAGACATGCTCAGAGAGATATTTCTTGAATAAATACAACTTACTTTTAGAAAAAGGAATAATGCAAAATTATGATTTTTCTTGATATGGAGATTAAAATCAGCGTCCAGATTGTGCAATATAATTCACCCATTCATTCATTTTCCAATTATTTTTTTAGTATCTTCTAGGTGAACTATGCTGGAAATATAGTGATTAATTAAACAGTCTCTTCCATCATGGAGCTCACAGTCTTATTGAGAAATTCTTAAACACATTTCTATTATCTGTATTTTAGAGCGGGGTGGGGGCAGTAATATGACTAATGGAAAGTTGGTTGCATAAATATTGATATTTATAACTAAAATATTATTAAATATAAAAGAATTTTTGAAGATTCCTTCCCTTTCCCCACCTCCCCATAGTTATTCTTTATTTGAAGAAGACGAGATAACATTGACTGTGTAACTGTCACTTGCATGAGTAAGCATTTGCTCCCTGGGAGGTTGGATTTGCTGCTTTTCCATCTCTTTAGCCAGATGGACACCAGAGATACAGTAGTGACAAGACAGTCACAGTAACACAAGTGGAAATTTTACCTTGAGTATGGCAATGATTCTTTGTTTAAAGTGAAGAAAATCTCCCATAGAAAAATAGTCATGGAATTGTAGCAGCTGCCTTTTCTTCCTTTCTTCATCCTTCTTAATTTATTTCTTTTTACTCATTCATTTACTTCTTTAAAACATTTATTCAATGCCTAATAAGTTGTAACAGACATTTTTTGTGTTAATTATCCATTTAAATTTTATGAGGAACAGTTTTTCCTTTACACTCTGCCTTCATTTTTTTCTTTCTCATACTATTAATACTCCCCTCTGTTATTTTCTTCTCCTATTTTTCTCTGTGTTGATTGATCTTAACCATCAATATTATTTTTATTATCTTCCAATCAGAATTGCATGCATGATTTGATATGGTTTTGACAATTGTTCAATCGAAGCACTAAAATTTGGTTTGAAGTTCCTGTGTTAAGTCATAATTCAACAAAAAACATTGAGCTAACACTGGATGTAAAGGTTGGAAGATCTTTACCAGCTGTTTTGCCACCTTACATCTACTTATTTTTGCCACCAAAAAAAGATAATGCACTGTGGAGTTCACACACTCCAAATCACATCCTTGCCATGCCCAACAATGAGCATTCAGGCTTCCTCCCTGCCATTCAGCATCCAGGCTTCTTCTTCCAGTCTTGCTGTCTCTAGTATTCTTCTTTCTCCTATTCTAATGACTTTGAGGTTGTTGACTTTGAGGGAATTGCAGCATTCCTAATGAAAGAGAATTCCCTCCTGTCCCTTGGGGGCCATGTTTTTATCCCCCAAACCAGGTGAGAGGGGTTCCCAGAGAAGCCCTTGCCAAGTACAGGACATCTGCCAAAAGGAGGAATAATATTTCATTCTCTAGTTGGATGTCAGCTAAAGCAGAGATCAGCTCATGTATCCTAAATATCTCTGAGATGGAGAGTGGAAAGAGAGAGCTCGATGTAGAGAAGACAGTGCTTAGGACAGGTGGAGTAGTGGGGAAGCCAGCTCTCTCCAGCTTCATGTGGCATGGCGACGATGCCGACTTTCCTGGGAGTAAACTGGGTGACGTGGAATGTAGTCAGGCTTGAGCATCTTGCTATGACAATATCTAGGGGGCTGTCCCAGGGAGAAGAAACCATAGTATCAAGACAGCATGGGTGAACCATGTGTGGCAGGATCTGAAGAAGAGCGGAGGGTACTGGGAGGCACCGGGACACCCACATCAGGACACCGTGTGGAGAGACTCAGAACAACTCCCACATGTGCTACCTTCAGTTGAGGAAAGGACCAAATATGTGCCTATTCC
>NW_006434373.1:8839909-8867517 GCF_000325575.1 Pteropus alecto
GAAAGGAAGATTTGACAAAGCATTTTTTAGAAGTATTGATTAAGAAAATCTAAGAGTATAACTCACTGAGATAAGACACTTCAAACTGTTGATAAATGCTAATTTTCTTAGTGAATAACAGAGAAAACTTTTAATTGTAGCATTTCTTACAGTACAAATTTAAAAAGGAAATAAAGCCTTAATAGAAATTCAGCTAATTCTGGCTGTATATTGCAATTGGCATTTTATTAATTAAATATATATTAAATTCTACTGTGTGTAAGATATTATTCAGGGGGCTTGGCTTCAAAGATAAATAAGATCAGATCTCATAAAGCAGTAGCACATAAGTATGCTGTAGTTTGATGGATGCTATAATAGAGAAGTGAAAAATGAGCTATATCTGTTTTTTTGCTGATATGTCTTCTGAAAATGTAAAATTCCATTGTAAGCATGGTTTTCTGCAAACCTATTTAAGAATAATGAAGAAGAATTGTAATTCTCTTTTGGAAACTATTTAAGCTATGATTAATAAGGAATTATATCACCTACCTCTCAGTTCTGTAGTCTGTACTGAGGTTATGCTCTTCCTGCTACCCTTCTTCCCATTTGGAGAAAACCTATTTCTTCTTTGAGGCCTAGCTAAAATGCCAGTACGTCAAGTTTTCCTTGACGGTGTTAGATTCAATTAATGTCTTCTTTCTGCCTTTATAATACTATGTTCATTTCATATCAATGATTATTACATTTGCCATATTCTATTTCATATATGGCTAGTTTTTTTTATGTTCATATGAAAATCTATGTGTGAATGCCATGATTTTGTTACTAATGGGAAATAATATAATTTTGATTGATAATAAATAATTTATAGTAGTTTCTCACTCTGCTTACTCTGATTCACAATATAAAAGTAATAAATCAATCCATAGATTCTCAAATCCAACTTTGGAATCCTTAAAATGGAGTCATTGTTTGATCTCAAAGATTAAAGTATTAATAATAAAGGATAACATTTTTGTTATTCTTCATGGACTTCGTACAGCGCAGGAGCTAAAAGCAGGGATGAGATGCTGAGGTCAGACAAATCCCACCTTTCACCATTGTTACCTCATTAAACATTTGTTTTGTTTCCTCAGAGCTAGAAAAGGAAGAACAATGCCTCACTCTAAGGAATTTTGTGAGAATTAGATAAGGCAGTGCTTATAAATTGCTGAGCACAGTGCCCAGACATGGTAAGAAATTATGTATTAGTTATTATGGTTTCTTTTAAGATCATTTATGGTCATTTCTCTCTCATTCTCTGAGATTAGATGACTTCCAACTAAAAGAAAGAGAACAAGTTCTTTTGTGTGCTTTGGTGTGCTCACTTGTGTTCATGCCCTTTTTTTCCCCACCCTCCCAGTGCCCTCAATGGAGAAGAAAAATGGAAGACATTATAAGATTGAATAAACTAATCTACAATACTGGGAAACTTAAAAGAGTTTTTTAAAAGAGTAGCAAATATTCCTACCGTTCTATTTTGAAAACACAAACAATTTAAACTTTAGCCTATAGTTGGGATTGGACTAATTGTTGAAATCTTCTGGTATATGTTTAACTTCTTAAAATAGAATTTATCTTCAAGAAAATAAGTAGAAAGCTGTAGAACATGAACTCTTTCCAGTCACATATTGCTAACTAGAATTCTCAAAATGCTGATAGTTTACATTAGCAAGTCGAATAGTATACCTCATTTGATCCAAACAAAACCTGTAAGTTAGGCAACACTAAGATTCTTAACCATTCGATTATATATGAAAATGAAAAAGTAAATCTCAAAGAGGTTGGCGGTTTGCCCAAGGCAGATTTATAGATATAATTCAAGTTTTATGACCCAAGAACTGAGTTCCTTCTATTTCTATAAGGTGTTGTTATATTTTAGATCAATTGACGTCATCTTTTTTTCCGCCCCCCAGAGAAAAACAGATATATATATCAAGGGGAGTCTACATATAAATTTCTGGTTATTTTTTATTGTCCATTCTCAGAGCAGCAATACCTTGGCAGTTCTCTTTTCTATGTTCTTTCTCCTCCAGCCTCTCAAAATGTGAGAAAATGTCAAGATTGTTTTGAAAAGCTTTGTCTTATTTGAGATAATTCTGAATTCAGTTAATGACTTCATTATATAGGGGAACCTCAGGTTAATGTAGCCAGAAAAAAGGAGAGTGAAGACCTCTGTGCTCACTGCAGCTCCCACTGAAGCCTGACGTCAGCAGGGACCTGGGGCTGCCATGGTGGCAGTGTAGGAGGGAGCGAAGTCACATAGAAAGTCAAAAAGTGATTTCCCAAGCAGCCAAAAACAGAGCTCGTGAACAACCCCCTCACATCTTTTAAAATTAAATGTTCAGCAGAACTTGAAACATTAGTAGATTAGCATGTCAATACATTTTCCACATCACTGCACAAAGCTAGCTCTAAGAATAAGATGCACCGTTTAGGTATTTTTTAACTTATTAAAACAATTATAGGTGAAAGCAGAACATGACATAACTCCAAAAAGGTCTTTCTCTTTTGGAATTGAGGTTTTAGCTATTCATGGGACCCAGATCTGAGCTCTGAAAATTCCCTGACACTGATGTTATAGGCTGAATTGTGTTTCCCTAAAATTCATATATTGGATTTCTAAATCCCAGTGCCTCAGAATGTGACTTTATTTGTAGGAAATTTCCTTAAAGAGGAAATTCAGTTAAAATAAGGCTATTAGGGCAGGCCTTATTCAGTACGACTGGTGGATGTCCTTATAAGATGAGATTAGGACAGGGGAGAGTGTGTAACGACACGGGGAGAAGATGGCCCTCTACAAGCCAAAGAGAGAGTTCTCGGAAGAAACCAACCTTGCCAACACCTCAGACTTTGAACAACTTGATTGTAAGAAAATAAACTTCTGTCGTTTAAGTTTTTGGTTCTTCGTTACGGCAAGCCTCTCAAACTAAAAAAACTAGTGAAAAGGAGCCTTGGTCATGGTGTTTAGGAGCTTTGCTTGGTCTTAAATTTCCAATGAAATAATGATAAAAAGTCAGCAGTAACATTAACCTAGCTGTGGTTAAGAAATTTTCATTTTCAAGGGTAGAAAACCGGCATTTGTGTCTCTGAGTATGAAGTATGAGAGAATATTATAAATATTATCATCGTTTTCATGATTTATGTTGGACAGTGTGAAAAAGTGTCCACTGGAAATCAGTATTTGTTCAGAGACCTTGTGAGCCGTGCGAACTTAAACTTCCTGGACGTTTTCTTACTAGTAAATGGGCTGATCATGTTAAGATTGTGAGAATTAAATGAGCTAATGGCTATGAAAAACCACCATGTAAGTGAAAGAGTTATATAATAAATTTTATATGTGTTATATAATAATGTGAGTCATTATTTCACGTGGACCCTTCATTTAAAGGTAAAAGTAGAACTGGAGACATTTTAAGCTCAGTTCATCTTTGGCATATAATGTAACATTAGTATGGATGTTAAATTCCTTCACCTCTTCTTTGACATTTTAAATGAGGCTTAACATGGTGGAAGGGTGCTAGCAAAGGTGAGAGAAAATGGAGTTCACAGCATTGCTCTGGATGAGTGGACTTCTCAGAATCACATACATAATCAACATGGTCCACAGCTTCCACTTCCATTAGCACTTAGAGATTAGTCCATGAAGTATAGCTCAATACAGTGGAAAAGAATCAAAGAACTTGGAAATCAGCCTCATGGTGACCTGACTCTTAGTTCTCTATAATAATAATAAAAAAAAAGCCCTCAAAATCAATAATGGAGTTTTTCAATAGCATATTTTTCTCTGCTTTATCACATAGTAGGGAAAAGAGTAAAAATCATGTAAGTTTATTGAAAAATATTTTAAGATGAGCTCAAATAATAAAAAAGTATAATCCCCACTATTCTGTTAGCTACTGCTAATGTACCCTTTTCCCTTACATTCTCAACAAAAATTCTTTGCTTTGATAAACTGCAAACTTCAACTAGTCCATTTCTCAGCCTTGACACTACTGACATTTAGAGCTAGATAATTATTTGCTGTGGGGCTGTTCTGTGCATTCCTGGTTTCAACCTCCAGGATGCCAAGTAGTACCCCTTGTCCCTACTTGTGACAGCCAAAAGGTATCCAGACATTGCCAAATATCCCGAGGCAGGAAAAATCAGCCACAATTGAAAACCATTAGATCAAGGGAAGGATGCTTTCAGGAGTCTTAAAGAAGATTATGAGAATGAGATGAGTAGGCTGATGCCAAGATGAGGGTAAAAAAACCAAAAACCAATAAACGAAAACCCTCTGTATTTGGCCTTCAGTCCCCTCTGCACTCTTTCTTACTCCTTGACTTGTCATGTTCAGTGGATGCAAGAAGAATTGGGAATGCTGGGGCAAATATGACCATAAACATGGAGGGAGAGTGTGACCATGGAGGGAGAGTGTGACTTGAAGGAATATAAGTGAGGATGTCGGGCACTTGAAGAAGCCAGTGCAGAAGTTGCTGTGCCTAAGGGAAATAATGGAACGGTTTGCATTACGTTGTTATTTTTTTTTTATGTTAAATCCTTATAGCACTTCTTCCAGGTGTGCGTTATCTTCCCCATTTCATTTTGCAATATTTACTGCTGTGTTTTTGAAAAACAAAGAAACAAAATAAGCTCTAGAAAACAGACTGTTAGGATGCCATAAGACAGCAGACCATCCAGCCACATTTCTACCTTTACCGATGAGCCCTGTGAGGTTCAATGATGTAAGGGACTTGCCTGCAGTCACCCAGAGGGTTGAACCAGGACTAGAACAAATGTCTCCATTCCTTGGTCAGTGCTCTTTTCACCACATTATGCTGCTTACACAAGGACAAATTTTCCCTTTAATTTACATTCTAAGACATGCCAGTACTGGTTCTTTACAGATGTAAAAGATGATGATTTTTGTCTCTGAGTTGGTATGTGAATTTCTTTTTAATGAATAGGCCCATGCTTTTTATCATGATTAGGTAAAAGCTATAGAACAGGATTCTGTGATTTTCTGTTATCCCCAGTAAAAGAAAGAAGAGCAAGCATATCAGAGTAGTGCTTCCTTTATGACTTCATTCTTAGCTTGATTTTTAAGGCCTTTTCAGGTCTGACCTGATCTGCTTTTGCCTTCTTATCTCCATCTATCTATCTGTCCTGCCTGGCAACTTGGCATTCCACCCAACCCTATTATTCTCCTCTCCTTCCATCAGTTAATCAAATTGAAAGTCTCCTTTCAAACATTTTCAAATCTAATGCCCTTCTGGAGCATGCCCCTCCCACCTGACATTGACATGATGTTGTACTTTGAGTTTCTATATTACCGTTTCCCAAAACGTGTTCTGTAGAACACCAGGTTGGAGAGATGCTCTGCATTTCAGGGCATACCTTGGCCATCACTGTTTGCAATCTCGCTCCTGCAGAGTTCCATATGTAGCTGTATAATAAAGCCTTTAAGAAGTGCTGTAGTACAGAAGTGTGTTTGACTTGCTTTACTTTATCATTTCTTAAACTTATTTGCCATCTTTATTAGTCCTGATACTAATTAGTTCTCCTGAGGAACAGAACATTTATGATAGATAGGTAGATAGATTATAGATATAGATGATACAGATATAGATATATATGTAGATGATAGAGATAGAAATATATAAGAGAAAATTTATGAGACTTGGCTCACATGATTGAAGACTGAAAAATCTCACCATATGCTGTCTGCAAGAGAACCAGGAAAGAGGTGGTATAAATCAGTTTGAGACTAAAGGTCTGAGAACCAGGAAAGCCAATGGTACAGGGTTAAAGAAGGGTAGAGGTGGATATGTGGGGTTCTGTTGTAAGTCCTGGAGTCCAAATGCCCGAGAACCAGGAACTCCGATGTCCAAATGCAAGAGAAGAAGGATGTCCCAACTCAAGAAGAGAGAGAGAATTCTCCCTTCCTCTGCGCTTTTGCTCTGTTTAGGACCTCCAGTGGATTCAATGATGCCTGTCCATATTGGTAAGGGAAGAATGCTTTACTCAGTTTACTGACTCAAATGCTAATCTCTTATGGAAACACTCTCATACACACAGAGAAATAATGTTTTATTAGTTATCTGGACATCTCTTAGCCCAGTCTAGTTGACACATAAAGTCCACCATCATAATGTCTATTTTTTAAAGTAACACCTATTAGTAGTCAAAGAAACTAGTGTTTCTTAAAATCGACAATAGTAGACATCATTTTATGTCAATAAATCTTTGAAACATTTATTTGGAAATCATTTAAATTAATGACATGATTCCTTAAACATTTCTATTTTGACCAAATTACAGTTTTTTTAAGCATGAGATAATCCAGGTAAAGCACTGAGCACATAGCCTGTCACATAATAGGTACTCACTAACTTTGAACAATTGTTAGTAATAAGCTGCACTTTTCTGTATCTCTGCGATCAATTTATCCACATCCTAATATATATAAAAGTTTGTGTGTGTACGTGTGTGTGGCACTACTGTGTATTCAGGTGTATGCTGGTCAGTGCACACAAAGAGCCTCACTGTCTAGATTCTAATTTAGAATCTATTCCAAATAACTATAGTAAATGTTTATTAGTTCAAAATATTATCATAAAAATGGAATGTATGACATATAGAACCATTGTGCCTTATGAAACTTTTCTTTAAAACTCTATTCCTAATACAAACTTGAGTACCTACTCTACATGTTATTACGATTCTTTCATTTTTTTAAAAAGAACAATATTAATCCAAATTACAAGATTTAAAAGACATATAGTGTATGTAATGTAAAAAATCAAATTTAAAAATCTTGTTTATAATTAGTACCAGAATTAAAGTGTTTTATAATTTTTTTTTGAAAAATAATTCTGATTTCTCAACCAAATTCTCACTTTGAAGTTTTAAAATGATTCGTTTTCCCCTTAAAATTATGTTGCTTTATGTATAAGATTTTAGAAAGTAACTGGACAGAAGATAAATGAGGATTTTATGTATGGTAAAACTTTCATTTTCAATTCAGAGACTGTTGACACATTATTCATTATAGCCTCAGAGGCTCTAGGCTTGGAAAACCATTTCAGTTCAGATTTATTAAGTAAAGATTTTTCTAAAAATCACATACCTTCCAGGTATGGGAGAATTGCTGCATTTTGGACACTTGCCAAATTTTGAAGAGTAATTATTACTTATATTGTGTATGTGCACAGCAATTCTCTACAAGCATGGCTTAACATGTAGAATAGACTAAAACCTTTATATTTTTTTACAGTAAAATTCAACAAGAGAACCAGTTTTGGCATGCTAAACCTTCCTAGGGGACAAGCACTAGACCATTGACAGAAAGGTAAACTAAGTGAAGTTTGACTTCTTTAGTCTTTTCAGCCTCTTTCCAATCTTTTCCCATTCAGGGAACCAGGCAGACAGCCACCCTTAGCACCAAGACTCTGGGCTCTTATGCAGGAATATTTGTATTTTAAAAGTTTAAATAGATATAGCAATGATTATTTCCAAAGTGACATTTTTGATGATATTTTTGACATGTACAGGAAAGGTTGTTTTTAAAAGTTGTTCTTTTAGTCATCTTTCAAATCACTCCACTGTCTAGTATTTACCACATGATAATGAAATGTCTGTTTATGTGTCTTCATTTGTGTCATGTAAGCTCCTTGAAAGTAGGCTCTGTTTTATTCATCTTTATATCACACATCGTAACCAGTGTCTGGCACATGGAAATGCTGAATAAATGACTTGCACTATAAATATATACACCTGCATATTCATAAGGTCTGGCCTGCCTTCATAACAAGGTCGTGAATCTTACCTGGCCAAACAAAAGACAGAAGAAAATGTGACCTTGAGTTCAAAAAACCCAAATTAAAAACTTCTCAGTTACTTCCTGGCTCACTTTGGGTCAGTTACTTCACTCTGATTCTTATTTTCTCCATCTGCTAGTAAGAAGTCTTGACTAGACTTGAGCAAGAGTTTTTTCAATAAATATTTATCTAAATATTTTCAATAAATATTTGCTAAGCAAGATACAAAATAATTTAATGAACTGCTTTAAAGCCACTAAATTGCACCATAATTCATTCTAGAGGGTTGCTATTGATACTATTTATTTGCCAATTCAACTTTGGTCAATGCGTCACTGGTAACTCTTTCGGTGTCAGAGTTGAAGCCACAACCCACTGACAGAGACTAAAATGGAACCAAGGCTTGGTAATGAAGTTTTCATCAGTACTTTGGACTTTGTTCTTTCCTCTCATGGCTGTTGTTACTTTATGTGATGGTCTTCTCCACATTTTGTTCAATCCATTTTCATTAATAGTCTTCATTAATAAGTCAGAGATCATTAGTACTGTTTTGAAAAAATATTTTTTTCTTTTTGAAGTGCATGCTTTTCCTTGGTGTAGTTGAACTTAGGCAGTCATTTGGAGGACTGTCATTATCATTTAAGCAACAACGTGTGGTTGAAAGAGCATTGGCCTGAAAGATAAGAGATTTAGAATTGAGTTCTGATACTGTCACTAAATATTGTACTGATATACATTACTCTACCTCATTGGCCTCCATTTTCTCACTTATAAAGAGCTTGTTAAAGAGTATTTTCTAGCTACAGTATTTATTCTTCTATAATCCTGTCATGGAGGCAATCTTTAAAGTATTTGTTGAATGAATTAGAGAATTGATGAAATATTGCTGTATTTGGGTTCTCTAGCACATGGAAAGCATAGAAGAAAAGGCTACCTTTATTAGTGAGTTAATAGGCATGTTAATTAGTGAGTTAATAAGCATATTTATGCTTATCTTAGAATTAATATAACTTGGTTGCTCATCAAAATGTCATGGCAACCACTAAAATCAACACTCACCTTCATTAGCTATTTAATTCTTCAAAGCCCTACCAAAAGCTACTAAATCAATCTAAACTACCATGTACTGCATATAATTTATATATTACACTGTAAAGGATAAAATAAAATAGAACAAAGCTCTTTTTTCCCCATTGATGTTGATAGTCAATGTGAAGTGACTTTGGACAAGCAACCAGGAAGTGTTTTATGACTCATAAGAATGAGACTTGCAGAATATAAAAGTTCTTGAGTAGTTGAATTCAGTAATATGCTTTGCTAGGTTCACTTGCTCTTTTATGACATACTAGTTTTTCCTGATGTACAATCTTTGGAGTCTAAATAGAACATTACTGAAAAATAAATAGTAATGATTTTGCAAGGATGTTTTTGGTTTGTCTTTATTACTGTAAATGGATTTCATATCTCTTGCAGTCAAGTTTATGTATTTTATATATAAAATAATGTTTATATATTTCTCCAAATACTCTCTCTTCCCTTTGGTAGAATTTCCTATCAAAATGCATTAAGGTAACCAAATATAATGGTTAATTTTATTAATGTACCAAATTCCTGAGATGGTTTTTGGGTCTTATGTAGCTCTTGGGAGAACGTACATCACTTCTGCTATTCATGAGTACCATGAAAATGATAGTGACTATAGCATAAAGACTGTTATTAACAGTTATAACTGATCTACTGAAAAAAAGTCCATATTTGGAATAGACATAGATCATATGATTTAACATATTTTCAAAATGAAAAATCAGAAAACCCAACTAAAATTGGCTTAAATATAAATAAGAAGTCTGGAGGTAGGCAAGTTCTAGACTTTGTTAATTCAGCAGCTCAGTGATATTCAATTAAGATATATGTTTTTCATCTTTCACTCTGCCACCATGGATGCCACCATCGTTTTCTACCATTTTGCCCTCATGATTGCAAGATGGCTACAGCAAATCTAGATGTCATCTAATAATGTGCATAGCATCTCCAATCCCTAGTAGAACCTCTCATATAATGCATTAGCCAGAATTGGGTTTCCTGCACATTCCTAAATCAGTCATTGCCAAAGAAAAGCTAATATCAGGACTGTCTTAATCAGGATTCACATAGTAGCACTAAGCAGGGCTCATTTTTCTCTGGTGGCATAATTCATCTTCTACACACAATACCTTGAACTAAATTTAGATTCTGTTAGAATTGAAGAAAGTTAGAAAATGGCTGTTGGCAACCAAGATCATCTGTCACACTAGTCAAAACAAAATCCTGGAATTTTTATTTTGGAATTTTTGTCTCACGTATCAGTGGAGAGTTATTTGGTAGTAATATATTTATTTTACTTAAAATAGTCGATAAATCAATGTTCATCATTAAAATGATTTAACTTTCTGATCATATTTTTAGAATCCTTATTTCTTTTGTTAATGTATGATGTTCATTCAGATGAAAATTGTTTGAAGCACATTTATCTTTGATGTTGGTTACTTAAGCTTTGAATTGCATAATATCAAAAGTGATCGATTGAGAACTGAGCTCAAGTTAGAAAGTGTTATTGGTACTTACTGATGAATTCCGCATTTATGAATACATGTGGCTTAGTTAGGATGCTTAGGTGGGCAGGGAATAGCGGAAATGGAAATTATTGTCATTCATGTTGTTCATCCAGAGACCATAAAAGGGAACATTTGTAATTTCACTTAGGAATATCCAAATTGTGCTTCAAGAAATAATACAATTCTGAAGAGATGCTTAGGTCTGCTGACACTGTATTTGAACTAATTTTGAAGCGTATCTTAAAAATCTATTGAAAACTATAATAAATATTATATACTATTGTGTAATAGTCTCCAATTTTAACATATTGGAGACTAGCAACTTATGCTGCCACTTAAATTATTTTGGAGGGCAAATTCTTAATAAGTGACTCTAGACATAACTGCATATAATTGATTTTCTTATAAACTGTGATGATAAAAGTTGTGATTCTACACTGACCTTACTTTTTTTATAATTTATGCTTGCACATGTTATATGTGTAAAATGGCAATGTTGTTATTACAGTATATGTGTACCTTGCTTAATCAAATGTCAGGCAAGGTTTAGGTACTTGGGTCATAGCTCATGCACACATCATGAGATTATTGTAATTTAGATGGCTGTTTGTATATTTAAGATTCTGGCTACTTGTCTTTTGTGTTTATGATGATGTATTAGTCTATTAGGAAATCTATAACACAATACCATAGGCTTAAATGACAGAAATTTATTTTTTCACAGTTCTGGAGGCTAGAAGTCTGAGATTGGGGTGCAACATGATTGGGTTCTGGTGAGGGCCCTCTTCCTTGCTTGCAGATGACTGACTACTCCCTGTGTGTTTGCATGATGGAGACAGAGAGGGAGAGAGAGAGAAATGTGCTGGTTCTTACTGGTGTTTCTTTTTATAAAGACACAAATTCCATAATGATAGCCTCACCCCCATGACTCTATCTAACCCTAATTGCCTCCCAAAGGCCTTGAAATACCATAATGTTGGAGGTTAGGGCTTCAACACAAGGAATTTGGGTCGACATATTTAATCCATAGCAGATGATAAAGAATTATACCAAATAATAGATACTATAATTTTTCAATTTTTAGGCTAAAATTTTCTTATCAGTCTTCTCAGAGGCTCCTGGATCAGTATAATTGAAGAGTATTCTGTTTACAAGGCAAACTGTTTAAAAAACTATTATGATTTATAACTACTTACTTGAATAATTTAGAGTTTCTCTAATTCTCTACAGCTAAGATACAATATAGAAATAAACTGGAAAAATAGAGAGAAGGAAGACTATAGTTATTTCAAGTATTCTTGTAAATATGGACTGGGTTCTCATTTACTTACTTTATAAATAGCTATCATAAGCATGTGTAGACACAATAAATTTATATTAATAAAATACCACTTTAATAATTTTTTATACCAGATTTCTATTTATGATTTCTTTTGGAAAAATAGTTCAATGTAGAAAAATATATATCCTGATCTAATCAAGCATTTTATAAAGAAAATCATGGAGAATGATGGATGCTATAGAACTCATGAGAGATTAGGTTGTAACATGTGATTGGTTCATATTATTCTGTGCCTAATCAAAGATGCATGATGTTTTGGTTTTAAGACTCGAGGGCATTTCTTATGATAATCTGGACCACTTTCACTTTGTAGGAAACTTTAATAAAAACAGCGCTGTATTAGAGGACCTAGATAATCCTACAGATTCCATAAAATCAGATGCTCCAGGTTTAGAGCAAAGACAGAGTTTGTACAGACATCTTCCAGGCTAGATACTCAAGGCTCTGGAAGTAATTGTGCTGCCCTGCCATTGGCTGGTCTCTCCCTGGTCATCTCTACTGTCTATCAGAAGTCCTTGGGTCTCATTCTTCTCCTTGCTATGAGACTAGTAAGGGAAATTAAATACTAAGTCCTGTTTTTCTAGAACCCATCCTAATATTTACCAGTGCATGTATCTTTAGACTCTAACTCCAAATGAGATCTATTCTACCCAAAAGAGAAATAATTTTTGTCTTTCATTTTGAGGGGAGGCAGAGATCTTAAAGACAATGTCTTTGGGGTTCAAAAATAATTTTTAAGTTGATACGACTATATCAATTTAGGAGAAGTGTGGGTTAAAGCTTCACTATTTAAAGCTGATTCTCAAATTCAGAAACTACTGGGCATATATAAACTGCTTCAATGGGTCAGTTTATTATGATATTAATGTGTAAAATGAAAAACGAGATTTTTTTTCTTTTCTGAGCAAGGGTGAATAGGTAATATTTTAGTAAGTGGTCATGATTATTTTCAAAATGTATGTCGTACCCTTCACTATTTATCTTGAAGGTTTACTGATGTTAAATACATGTAGATATAAATATATAGTAGAATAATAGACATATATTCTTATACATAACTTACTAATATACATGAACATATGTTATGTTTTATATGTATATATAAAACATTATTAATATTACATATGTGTGTATATAGCCTCTAGCAGTGTATATGTGTGTGTGTGCATGTGCGTATATAAAATAGAAAATGTGAAAGGCTGTGTAGGAGGAGTAATAGTTCTTTTGTCACATGGAAGCAGGTTGTGTGTCTCTTTTCCCATACCTCTGAAAATCATTAATACAAAAGAAATTCTGTAAGACAGAGCACTCGAAAACAATTGGTGGAGGAATCTCTACCCTGGGGCTTAGATTTAGAGATAAGTTCTTTTCTGGAAAAGGATACTTACGCAAGGTCCCATCAATGAGAGGCTAAATAGGTGTCTGTGTCATAATCACCATTTCCTGTGGACCTGTCCACATCACGGAAATGAACCATGGTAGAATCTCAAGTTGGCACCAGGAGGAAAGTGACAAAATCTAGAGCAGAAAAAGAAACAGTGTTTGAGTAGAGGAAAACATTTACAGAAGGTATCAGATTTGTTGCTTGTAGAATAGAACATTAGAAAAAAAAAGAATAAAAGCATACATTTTAAAAGGCGACACTAGGAGGGACTAAGCTGAGCGATTCTATGAAAATCTGTACGTCTCTGTTCATAACTTTTAAAGTTTGTATTGTAGAGGAATTCCAATAAAATGTAGACATCTTATATTTTGATACAACCTTGATGCTATCTGAGAATTAGCGATATGAAACATATTAGAGAAAAATCCAGATGTAAAAGGCATAAAAATCACCAACCTGTCATTTTTATCCCATTCACTATGGCATTTTCTTTTACTTTCATCACTGAGGTCAAATCATTATGCCATTTACCTTGCTTTCATTTTTCTGCTCTACAGGCACCTCAGTAAACTTTGTGCTCAATTTGTTTTGTTTTTATTTCTAGTAAAAGCCCTCTTCCTTGTAGAATACCCAGAAACAAACCAAGGGAGACATCAGACCTAACCGTAGTTATTAGTACTTGCCAAGCATCCAGGGTGACAAGATTTGGGAGTGTTTGCTTTTTCTGGAGAATTTTTTTTTTTTTAATGGAGTAAACAGCTGGTGAAGATGGAAGTATTCTGCAAGCATGACTCAAGCACGTTATTGTGTGAAGATAGCAACTAAATCATATCCTATTTTTTACCACAGTGCCACATTTGCTAAGAAAAGATGCAATGTATACCTGATATTTAGAATATTTAGAATCAGTTTTGTGAACTGTGTTGTTCTTGATGGTTTTAGTGGGGAATTACTCCAAAGATTCTTAGTGTGGTTTGAACAAATATGTATAGTTTTGCTAATTTGTGACATTTTTGCCATGTTGCTGCAACAGTATTTTTTATGTTAGGCTATTCTTTGATAATCATTTAACTGCAGTAATTTCATGTATGTATGAAATTTCTTATTCTCCTCACATATGAATACTTTTTTTTTGAGAGAGGGAGAGAACAAACAAAATGGTCCATCGTTAAATATGAGTATGTTTTAATTTTTCTTCTCAGATTTAAAGAAAACATGCAATATCTACATATCTTAATTCAGTCACTGTTCCAAATATGGAATTTTGTCATTTTTAAAACTGCTTTCCCAGAAAGCAGCCTTATTTGTGCCCTCTAGTGGTAGATGCATAAATTTTTGCAGTAAGTTAGAGAGAGCTGACTTTTTTTTTCTTTCGGTGCATAATGATTCAGCATTCAGATACTTAAATAATAATGCTACCTCATGCATATACTTTGAGAAAAACCTTATGGAGTTGAGCTTGATATATTTTCAAAATGCATCAAAATTCTGTATTGACAAAATAAACCCACCATTTAGCTAGAGAAATTTCTTAGATCACAAAGGTATATTTCCTCATGATTTTTATGATTCATCTGACCAATAAAAATTTGTTTATTATTAAATTTATTATTAAATTTATTTGGGTGATGTTGGTTAATAAAATTATAGAAGTTTCAAGAGTAGAATTCAATAATGTGTATTTCATCGTGTGTTCACCACCCAAAGTTAAATTTCCTTCTGCCACCTTATATTTGACCCCTTTACCCTTACCTCCCTCCCTCCCCACCTTCCCTCTGGTAGCCACTAAACTGTTGTCTGGGTCGATGAGCTTCTGTTTATTTGTCTTGTTTGTTTGTTGCTTTCACTTTTATATCCCAGATGAGTGAAATTATATGGTTCTCAACTTTTTCTGACTTACTTTGCTTAGCACGATAATCTCAAGATCCATCCATGTTGTCGCAAATGGAATTTTTTTTTTTTATGTCTGAGTAATATTCCATTATATATATGTACCACATCTTCTTTATCCAGTCATCTGTCAAAGGACACTTGGTTTGTTTCCATGTCTTGGCCACCATGAGTAACACTGCTATGAACATCGAGATGCAAAAATCTTTACTGATAAATGTTTTCAAATGTTTTGGGTAAACAGAAGAAGGATTGCTGGGTCATTTTCAACAAACACATTTTCTCTTAGAATCCACTGTATAAAAAATCTTTTAAATTGCTGCATTAATCTATAACCTATTTCTTATTTTTGTATTGATGAGTATCTTTAAAGAACTGCATGAAAAAGGAAACTGTCTTGTTTAACAGCAAGAATCCACTCTGGTAGAAAATACCCACTAAGAAGTAGGTCCTGGCCTCATGGCTCTGCTAGCCTTCTACTGGATCGATGCTCAGTTCTTTTTCTTCTTTCTGAAACTGCCACTGCCTTCATTTGAAACATCTATTTTCTTACATGACCAAAGTTGATTGGTCCAGGAGTGGACTCTTTATTGAAACCAAGCCGACTAGAATTCTCTCCAGGGATTTTTGAAACTAGAACTGAGGAAGAGAGTTTGTTTCTAATATAGAAGGCCTTACATTAGAGGGAAAATATTGATGGCCATGTTTACTGCTAGATTTTATGTGAGTCAAAGATGGGAAAGAAAATTTTGGTAACATTTACATACTGAGATTCAGCTGTCTGCCCTTCTCATATCCCTATATCTTTTTTTTCTGTTGTTTAATCCATCCTTGGATTTTGTAATCCAATAAATTCTTAGTTTTGCTTAGGTAAATTTGAGTTAAAGTTTGGTTTCTATGACTTTTCATCAAACTAATATACTACTACAGGGTATACTGTCAGTTTTTCCTCTTGAATTTTCTTATAACCCATTTTATAGATTGATCATTGAGAAGAATTGGAGGCAGTAACTGTCACGAAATTGTGACCTGTTACATGTTCAGTATAGGGGTTTATTCAGACCAGTTTCTTCTCTTTCACCCCTAATTAGAAATACCCCATCTCTTCTTTAAATACCTAGGATATTTTTACTTTCTCACTCTCCCTTATTAAGAATACGTGGCACTAAATTATAAGCAAACGTGTTCATTCACAGCAATGTGTTACCTCTTCTGGGTAATTTTTCAGCCTTTTATCTTTAAAATTATGGAACGATAAGCCTTGTCTTTTCAAGTAATTATTGATAGTAGAGGATGGAAGTATAAAAATCTTTGGGTTGATTGAGGGCATACTTTTTTTGCCTTTGCAATGGTCCAACATTTAATATTGTGTCTATTATATAGATCATCATTGATAAGTTTTAGTGAAACATAGTAGCAATGTTATTGAGTAATATATGCCAGATGCTGTGTAATCATTTTATTTATAATACATTTTAGCTTTTACATCTTTTAAAAGCCTCCGTTATTGTCTCCATTATAAATGAGCAAAGTTGGAGAGTTTGCCAAAGATCATACAGCTAATAAGAAGCTGCACTATTTCCAAATATTTCTTCTGTGTCACAGTTTTCCACCAAAGCACCAAATGTGGATAAGTGATCAGTTTAAATGGGGTCTTTGGGATTTTGACCTAAAACTGCCACCATAATATTGATGGTGCTTTAAGATGTATATATAATAAAACTTATGTAAAAATTGCATTCCATTAAGTTTAATACAAGACAGTTACAATAGAATGAGACTATTATGCATATTAGACACTCTTGGAAGGTATGCCAGGGGTAGCATGGTGTTTTTTAGCAGGCTATCAGGCTGAGAGATTGAATGGATAAATTAGTTCCAATAGCTGGCCAACCTTGCCATGGAAAGCTTTGTGGGATGGAAACATCCCAGTTTTTCCTTATTTCCTCTTGTAACTAACTACTCTTTGATTGTCTCACTCCTTTACCCAAGTATCCTCTGACTCTATAAATCTAGAGCCTATTCTAGGTTCCTCTCCTTCCATTCTTAACTAGGATTCTTTTGCTCTCCCTTAACAGTAATCAAGCTGTCATCTATGGGGCATAGCTCCTGGGACGTACCACAGATGATGGGGACAGCTTCTCCAGATTAATAATATAGTTTTATCATTTGTTAATCACTTTACTAAGCATTTTACATATGTTATCTCTAATATTCACACCAGTTAGAAGGTAGATGTTTGTTTGTTTGTTTGTTTTTGTTGTTGTTTGTTTTTTTTCCATTTTATAGATGAGGGAAATGAGACTCAGACAAGTTATGAGCTTTTGAACTACTCCAAATTCCAGTGTGGAAGAAGCAAGATTCACACTCAGGTCTGTTCACCACAGAGACTGTGCTATCTTGACAATGGTAACTGCCTATGCCTTCAAAACAGGCCACAGGGGACATTTGAATGAGTCGTATAGATGAAGCTCACAGCTAGGCTGTCAAAGGGAATACTACATTTTTGGGGAATAAGAGCCATGATTTATACAGTGTGTATAGTGAATAACTAAATGAATAACTAAAAAGCACGTGGAATTCAGGAAGATTGTAAGTTTTAAATTTGATCATGGATCCTGGAATGATGACAGAGTTAGAATTGAAAAACTAGAAAGTAGGTTGGCTGTATTAAAACAATACCAATTATAGTCATTTATGTAAGCTGCCGACCATTTGTGAACCATTCCCATGTTGCACAATGACTATGCTTCTATAATGGCACAACCATTATAGAAGCATAGTCTTGGACTTACTGCTAGAAATTAATTTCCTTTGAAGCGTGCTCCACTACGCTGTTCAGGAACACATGTCTGATATTCTTTTCCTCTGTCTTGCTCAGACCACTGGAGGGCTGCCTTAATGAGACACTGGAGGGTTTGATACCTCCTGATGCACTCAGCCTTGCACTGCTGACCACTCCTGATGTTGCCACTCTGGCCTTGGATGGCAGGCATTCAGCTCTCCACTGTTTCTTCCATGTAAACATGTAGGCTCTTTTCTTTTAATTCCCACATCACAACTAACAATGAGAAATTATGGAAGTGGCATGTGATAATGTAGACAGAAGGACAAGATAAAGAGTACCTTATAGCTTATAGGTTTTGCTTTTCCAGGCTCCCTTTCTCACCTTTGGATGTGCTAAGGGGCAGTTTACTTTTCACCATACTTAGCGTCTGAGTCTACCTGAAACCTTAATCTTAGGGTCAAGTACTTTTCTCCCTCATCACCCTACTCTAAAACCCACCTCTCGTACCAGCATTTCTTATCCCAGGACTTACACACTTTTCATTAATTAACAATGAGACCATCCATTCATTTCACACAAAGCCTCACCCTACCTGATAGATAGTCCCCAACTTATGGTCCTAATGAGACAATAACATCATGGTAAAATATATGTACAGTTTTCAAGGTTTGTTAAACTTGAACGGTACTGATGTATGATAACTGTACAATTTATTCTCCAAATCAAGATTTTTGGAAGTGAATAAGAAGCTATTAATAACTGACAGGACAGTAAACAAAAACTGGGATATGTACTTCCCCTATTAGGTTGTTGACAATCCAGAACAAGTGGAGTTACACCCAATTTAAGTCCATTCCTTTCCAAGAACTTATCCAGTTTTATCCAGGACACATCAAGCCTATGAACAAATAACTTCATTGCATATTATTTTATTATGATGCAATAATTCAAAGTCTAGACACCTATGTGTAGTCTCCAGATTTTCTTGCTCAAATAATTTGTTTATCCAGAGTATGTCTCTAGAGGATACAACTGTAATTAATTTGCAAAGACAGAAAACACTATTTGGTTATAAATTTTGACTTTTAACCTTTGTCGATTATCTTGATTTGGTTTCTAAGCAAGACAGATGTCTGAAATGAGGTTGCTTCAACACAATTATAATGAGGCCATCGGAAAAAGAATTTAAAAATCAAGTTTATTCAAGATGTCATGTAGGTAGTGTGTGCTGGAGGAATGATTGTATGGCTGCATAACAGCTCAGTGAAGCAGTGCACACCACATTAGCATCCAAAACTTAGCAGAGTTTAAAAGTGACCTCATTGCTGTTTCTAAAATATAATGGGCATAGTGACCTAGTTTCAGATTCTTATCATCGTCAAATTTTGTTAATTTTGTTTGCCTAAGTAATCTAATATTTCAGCATTTATCCTTGCCTTGATAAAGACACCATAGCTGGTCCACTAACCAAGTATAGGAGACTGGATCATTATTTTGTTTTTATCTGGAATAAACCAAATTCTATATATATATATACACACATATATATATAATACATAATATGTAACATATAACTATATTATATAGTATATGTAATATATAATATATAATATATTATAATATATATTCTTTGCTTTTTTTTAAATTAGATACAATAGTTTTTCATATTATTAGTCATCCTCACTTGAATTATTTAATTTGTTCAACCTAAGCTTTTTTTTCTCTTAAAATTTATTTATTTAAACTGTAGGCTGCTTTATAGTTAGGCTTGCTGCCTGTGTTGATCCTAGGAGAGCTTCTTCTTCCAGCAGAACCATTCTGGTTGCTATAGTACTTTTTGCAATTAAAGCTTTTTGAATAAGAGGGCCCATTTTCAAAGCAGTACTATGAGTGTTTTGGAGCTAGTTATTTTCTGTGGACTCTTTTTTCTTTTTTCTTTTCTTTTTTTCGGTTACTGTGGGAGGTAGATTAGTGTAACAGTCATAAGCTCAAACTTGTGATGAGACCACCTGAGTTCAGCCTTCAGCTCTGCCACTTAATGTGACCTTGGACATGCTTCTTGAACTTTCTGTAACTCAGTTTCCACATCTATCAAACAGGGATAATGATGATTATATTAGTACCTCCGTCATGGAGATTACATGATCTAAAACACATGTAATGGTTAAATCAGTACTTGGAGTCTGATAAATATCAGTTATCAGTGTTTGCATTTCAGATATGAGTAACATTTTTATTGTTAAGAGATAAAATGATATAGAACAGAGTGTTAAATTTAAAAAAACTATTATTGACTAAAGAGTCTGGGTCATAATATGATATATTTCACTTTTGGAGATCTTACTTCTTCCAGGGAACACAGCTCTGCAAAACAAATGCATTGAGATATGTAAAATAAGAGAAAAAGAATTATAGCCAAAATCTTATTTAAAATTCTACTGGAATTGAGCTTCAAATCCCACATTCGAGAAATGCTGTTTAAAGGCCATTTTCTAAATATCGTAAACTCCATTATAGAACTGTCATCTAAAGTCCTAGCATTTTACCCATTTTTAAGTTTCTTTATGCTAATTGTAATAAAAATTACTCCTTAAAAGAATTTTTGTTGAAAATTAAGAATATATCTCAGAAAAAGTTTTCCTGTAATTGCTTTTCTACAAATGTGCTATTTGTCCATACATGTAGAAACTAAATGCTGTTGAGCTTTTTCATGGTGGAAGTTGACAGTGCAAGATGAGTGGCTTGATATCAGATCTCACTTGAGTCCAATGGAAGCAAAGATTCTAAGAGGAAACAATTGTCATATTTTTCTGGTGTTTGTAGGAACAGTTTCTAGGAATTTTCTTCTGTGATTTGTTAGTTCAGAGAAACTTGGCCTGAGGATTCATTGAAGTGGTTTGTATTATAGAATTTAGATATGTACAGGAAACATTTGTATCCACAGAAATGTTTTTCATTTTATTTAAAAATCCTTAATTTAAACGACTTTGTAAAAAGATAACGACAAATTATAATTTTTGAGTTTCTCCATTTCAGATGCAATTTCTATCATATTAAGGGACATTTATGATTTTATATTGTTGAGTTTCAGTTTGGTGCCTCTAACAGCCACTATTAATTAGCCCATTGCCACTTAAGAGGAAACTTCTTTGCCAGGTTATGCTGTGAGTTTGTTCTCGCAATTTCTACACCAAGGTGATTAAGATGATTAACTCTATGATGTGCAAAGGCATAAATCCTAAAATAGGTTAAATATATTTGATGCCCATTATTACTTTAATTATTTAATTATTGAGTTCCACAGGAGTTATGTATGTGTGCCTGTGTGGAGATGCCAGTCATAGGCTCTGCTTTTATATCCACTTTACTTTATTATCTTGAGGTGGCTGATATGTCTGTGTCATTCTCTTGAGCACTCAGGAAAAGCTCACAGATCTGGTCAGGTGATGCTGGTTAGGGATCTTCTTTCCTAACCACTGGAAAGAATAAGGAAGCATGGAAGATAAGACTGAAATAATACAGAGCTTGATTAATCTGTTACTTTTGTTTTTTGATACTTCTCCTGTTTGCTTAATTTTTGCTTTTTTCAGAATGAAATAAGGAAAGCATAGTGCATCTGTTTTCTCGTAATAGATAATAAGGAAACATGTAAACAGTCCACTCCCTGTGCACGTGAGCCAGGCTGTCCCGTGTTCATGACATGGGTTTTAACTATATGCAGAAACCAGGGGATTCTAAACAAGGCAGTCATGCCTAATGCTTTCGCATAAGAAACAAGCTAAAAATGTGCTTCAAATGAGCCCAAATAAAACTGTTAACTAATTAAGTCTATCTCCTTTAAGGCAAGTGTCAGTTAACAGTTAATTGATCAAGAAATGATGGGACCGTTTTAACTAAATGTTTAACTCAGTGAATCATGATTGATAGATGAGAATGATTTTTTTCCTCTTTTCCTTGGGAAAGGCGTCTTTCTCAATTTCCATTTCCATGTAAGTCTGCTACTTTATATATTATTCTCTACAGAATAATAATATATACCATATCTTTAGTCTTCTATAGTATATGTGGATATATATATATTTCTGTAATATATACTTAAATATATGAAAACTGATTTGTCAAGGTCTAAATTATAGTCCATTTTAATAAGATCTGTGAGTCTGATTCTTTTTTATTCCTTAAAGTATAAACAAAATTTTCTATACACGCTCGACTAATTAAGAGAAGCAATTCCAAATTGGTCATGTTATTCTAAATTTTATATAAAAACTATGAATAAAAAGCTATTTGGAATAGTTTGTTAGATGAAAATAGTACAGATATAGAATTGCAAATAAAATAATTATTTTAAAATAACATTTCCATTAAAATATTACAGTGCAATACTTGTGAGAAATCGTTGGTGAAAAATAAATGTGTTGAGGGTAGAAGATAATAGCCTGCAATTCATTTCAATGTAATTGTAGGAGATAGAATAGAAAGGCCTTCTGTTTTGATGGTTTTGATAGCAGATGTTTCAAAGCTCCCTGCTGGCTGCATTTTCAGGGGTAAATGCAACTGGTCAAAGGGAAATGTATTTAGGTCATCAAAACACCTGAAAGTCTTTTTCAATGATTCTACAAAATGTTTCATTGGTCACTTTTAGATTTAAATAAAGGATAAGTAATGTTATCTTTAGACAAAAATAAACCCTCTTGGGAGACAGAAAACTGCTTTAACTTTTAAATAAGAAAATCCTAAAGTCTGCATTATCTACATGTCTATCTGTCACCAGCTTCTTTATTTTGGACCTCAGATTGAGTTAATCATGTTTCAAGTTTAATTGCTCTGTATTAAACTTTATCTTTGCCAGGTCCCTTTTTCTATCATCTATCTATTTATCTATCTTTCTATCTTTCTACCTATGTATGTATGTATGTATGTATGTATGTATGTATGTATATATGTATCTATCTATCATCTATTTATCTATCTATCTATCTATCTATCTATCTATCATCTATTATCTATTATCTATATCTATTATTTATCTAGTGTATCTAATCTATCATCTATCTAATATATCTTATCTATTTATCATCTATGTATTTATTACTTATTTTCCTTGACTCTACCAATATGTAACATTTTGTGTGTATATGTTTTAAACTTATAAAAGTAGTATTGTGCTATAAATTTTTGTCATTTTTTTCAGTGTTCTGTGTTTAATATTTTGATATTTTGCATATTAATGTGGGCTTCCAGTATATTCTACCATTCTACCTCCAGCTCTACATAAAAGGCCATGGTAAACATTTTCATCCATGGCTCTGAGGAAATTTGTGAGAATATCTTTGGGATATATACCCAGGAGTAAGATTGCTGTACCTTAAGGCAAATAAATTCTTAGTTTTTCATAAATCTTGACAATTTGATTTCCTGAATGGCTGTACCACTCTGTAGACACACATACATAAGAGTTCTTGATGCCTGATATCTTTACTAGCAGTTGATAATATTGACTTTTCTAAATTCTACCGTTTTGATGGATGTAATGTGTTACTTTATTAATTATTATTATGATTTGTGTTTCTGTGATTGCTAGTGAGCACATTTAATTTAATTCTGTCTTAAGTGCTGTGAGAAATACAAAACAAGATGTGGGGCCTAATCTAATTGAGCCTACAATATCTTCTAAGATCAGAAAAATATACATAAAAACAAATTAGCAATCTGTGGCTTAAATAATATAGGATTTTGGAGTATGAGATTAATCTCTGCCACAGTATTTGATCAAGGCTTCAAATACAAAATAGGATCTATATATTGTGATGTTTTTGAGAAAAGGAGCTAATTACAGGACAGATAACGTAAGCAAAATTCAGAAGATGAGAATGAGTTTATCGTATGTCTGAAGTGAGCAGACCAGGCTGGGGTAAGCAATGATTATTCATTTCTTACATTCCACTAAAATGTATCCTTTTGAATAATTAGGAATTGTGATCCTGGTTAATAATGAAAGTTATATTGGATAGAAATGCAATAGTTTTAATTAATTTATTATTTATATTTATTAAGTTTCTGTGATAAGCACAACACAGTACTGCGTGAAAGGATCCAGTAGACCAAAATCTCAATCTATGTCCTCAAGGAGCCTCAGTCCTGGGAGGAGATAGTCAGGTAAACAGTACAGTAATAGAGACAGGGGCCACAAGCAAAGATCTACAGGCCAAGGGGGCAGAGCAGCTTTCCCAGGGAAATGATGTCTAACTACAGACCTTGAGGATGCTATAGAATTAGCAAAGGAAAGTAGGACACAGTGAGAGGGCATGTGAGAAAGGGGAAAGTACTCAAGGCGGAAGGAACAGCATGAACAAGAGCCTGTATTCCAGGGACTGAAACTTGTTTAGTAAGGCTGGAGCATAAAGTGCAAGGTTAGAGGGTAGAAAGAATAAACAGTGGGAAATGAATGGAGAGCTCATGAAAAAGGGCCTGTGGCACCTTGCTAAAGAGTTTGGAATTTATCTTGAAAGAGCAATAAATGAAGAGCCAATGTCGAGCATTAAACCACAGTAACATGATCAGAGTGGGTACAGATCATGTTTCTGGATACTTTGTGGAGAATAAATGGAGTGAGGCCGACCAGTGGCAATGAGGACTCTTGGATGAGAGATGATTGTGACTCAGACACAGACCCCAAACACTGCAAGAAATAAGAGTGTATCTGATCTAAAGATATGAAGTAGGTACATGAGACAGATGGGATGAAGGAAAAGGGAAGTGTCAAGGCCTCTCTGGCCTGGGTAACCAAGTGAATGAGGGTCCTAAGCATGGAGACAGGGAATAGAGAGAGAAGTGCAGGGTTGGGTGAGAAGCAAATAACTTAATCCCCATGCAGCTTTCTCCAAAGATCTGAGAACTCACAAAATTGCATAGCTTCAGAGTTCTTGTTAATAAGATAAAGCTTTTATATTAATCCCTTTCATCTTTCATATCCATATCAGTTGCCAAAAGAAAAACTAGATAATAAATACCGGTGGAAATACTGTTATATATATTATACCATGCTGTACTATGCAAAATCTATTGTGAAAAGAAATAGTCTAAATCCATTGAATTCTGTAATAAGAAGTAAGACTAAATAATCAAAGTTTTTCAAGTGCTTATTGCTTTATTGGGCAAAAAGTCCAACTGCAAAATAGCTTTCTTGTCCTGCCATTCAGCCATCTTCCTGAGGGCAGATCCCCAGAACCAGGATGGCTAGTATCCAGTGGTTCATGTATTAACAGGTATTATGAACCAACATTTTCTTTCTACCTAAATTAATTCGAGGACAGTGCATCATGGAATGTTAACAGTGGCTATCTGTATGTTGAGGAATTGTGAGTGATTTTCATATATTTTCTATCATTTTTACTATAAGTATTTATTATTTTTATAAAATGAATACATATATAACAAGAAAAATTGATAAAGCCTTCCAATTGGGCAAAAAATAAAATCAATTGACTAATGAATTGGAGAACTAGCTTGACAACCTTAGCAAAAGAAGTTATTAGAAATACAGTATCGGGAAGGTTTGATCAAGTTTACATATTAAACAATAATATCTGAAGGTTTAGTTCAGCAAAAGAAGAAAATCAGTCAATAGTTTAAAAATTTTTAAAAGAAATAAACAGAACAATAGCAACATCTTATAGAAAATATGGTTGTTTTTTCCTACTTTGAATTATTGGGATTTCCTATAGTTTGCTGAACTTCAGAAATTCAACCTAGAGTAGTTGAGGCATGTTCTGAATACTAAAGTAGTAAAATAGTATTTCTAAGTGTAAAGCATAAAGGAATTATTATTTTTAAATGTAGAGAAAAAGAGGCTAAAAGTAACATTATTTACCATCATAAGCTTTTTATTCCTAAAATGGATGTCAAAGGATTTTTTCTATGAACACATATAAATACAGAAAGTAGAGCAAAAATAAATGGGTTCCAGAGAAAGTACAAAAGAATAAAAGGTTAATATTGGAAACCTCAGATTGATAAAAGTAAGGAATGTGCAAGCCTTCCGACTCTTAGATGAAAAGAGACAATCTTTCCAACATATCAGAGGATTGAACAGATGACCACTACAAAGTGCTTCCAGATCTGATTTTATGCTTGTCTATCCTAAGTAAAAGAGGAGTCTGATTTCCCCTTCCCTTTAATCTTTTTAATTTCAGCAAGTACCAAAAAAGTTAGTATAGAAAATTGGCCTTTCCCCCTAATTTAATAGCTGAATGTTCCGTTATCTTCTACTTTTGCTATAGCAGAACCTCGATATGGCTACACCTCAACATTTCTCTCTTCTTGTGAATATAATTATCTCCATCTTGGTGGTCAAAATTAATGTTCTTTTTAAAAACTCCACCTAATTTTCTACTCTATAAATTACATTTTCCTATACCATCTTTTGTCCCAGATCCACATTTCACAGTCTACAATAACTTTTCCAGGTTTCTTTTAGTAACCCAGTTAATACTTTCAAATGGGACAGCTTTTTAATTTTTAGTGATTGTTAATTAGTAGTACTCTCTATTCTTCCCTCCTTTTCATAACACATACCTTGTTTCCTAGAATTTACCCAAGAATGAACAGTTCTCATTCTTACTTTTTACCCTTAAATCTTTTTCATGTCACCATTCTTTCTTATCCTTCTGCGACTGTTATTCCCTGGATTTTGAAGAATAAGGCTGGACGATATCTTTTATCCACATGGTAAATTTGCCTAACTTTGAACGTACTTTGAATTCTGGATAAGTGTTGAGTGATCAGTATTTCTGTTAACTTACGTGTATGTTTCTAGGGCCCAAAACACTTCCATTTTAAAATATTTAATTCATACCAAGGACTGTTGTTATCATTCTTGTTTCATGCCTATTATGTGTATAGTCTTGCAGGAGGTCTTTAAAAATAAATCAAACACTAGGAATCTCTGCGTGCAAAGAACTTAGAACCTGATTGGGGGTGGGAGTGGGGGAATGAGACTTGTCAAAAATATCTTACCTTTAAATCCATTGGTGACATCAGCTACATGTAGTGCAAAAACTCCTTTAAAGATGTAGAGTGATTTGAAAGTAGAAAAGTAATGTGGATGGTGGGAAAATGGAAGGGCCCGATCTAGGAACTTTGAAAGCTCATATTGTTTGAATTTGGAAAATTGAGCAAAGCTTTAACCATCTGGGTTTAAAAAAAATTATTACCATTTATTTTTTGCCCACTCCTTGATATGCTGAATGTTGTTGGTATCTCAAGAAAAATCGATTTTTACTTAATCTTCCTCTCTGGGCTAAATTCCTATATTAGCAGCATTATATGCATTCTAATTAATTGCTCTAATGCTTTTCTCTAACATCTTATTCTTAAGCAAAAGTTCATTTTCTAACTTTATTTAATTATTGATTAACCTTCCATTCTTCCTCCTACCATCTTTGTAATTTTACTTAGCAAAGTACTTAAAAGAAAAATGTAGCCTCTTCTCAATCTAGTAGCAGTCATGGTTGGCTGCATATGACCTAGAAAATTCTGTTACAGACTTGATTTTATGACCTTCAAGTTCTTTAATCTTTTTGCTCTTTGGTTTCGCTATACTTACTGGTAAACTACTTGGCATGGAAGTGTTTTCTTAATTAGTTCATTTTTATCAGATTTGCCCTTCCTTCCTGCCTTCCTCCTTCTCTCCCTCCCTCCCTCCCTTACTTCTTTCCTCCCTCTTTCCTTCTTTCTTCTCCTCCTGCTCCTCCTTCTTCATCTTCATCATCTTCTGTATATATAT
>NW_006434373.1:8867544-8872650 GCF_000325575.1 Pteropus alecto
ATTACTTGGGGGCCTGAAACATTCTGGTCCAATAAATTTTTTAATTAAATTTACTGGGATGACATTGGTTAATAAAATCTTATAGGTTTCAAGTGTACAATTCAATAATAATCGAATGAATTTTATGGGTGACTCGGCATCATTTGATGGGTAGGAGGGCAGGCTCTGGAGTCAGGCATCCTGAGTTTGAACACATACTACCTCTATTGACATGAGCAATTTAATTAATCTTTCTCTTTAGCTTCCGTAAAGTAGAAAAAATATGAATACCTATCTCATAGAGTTATTTGAGGGTCAAATAAATTAATAGATATGAAATATTTAAAAGAGACCTTGGAACATTTAAGTCATTTATCACTATTTGCTATTGGTAAAAATATTTACTTCAAAATTAATTTCAATAATCTTTCTAAAACCAAATTAGTCACTTTCTTACCAGAGTAAATGAAATCTAGAGGATGTAACTAAATTTTTCTATTATGATCAAAAGGCTTGTAAAAAGGCTTGTTTTGATTTTCAGCAGTGTAAAATGCTATCGAATAGTCAAGATTCATAAGAACTGACAAATATTGGATTTAACAATAAAATCAAGACTGGAAAACTCAGAAGGAGGTCAATTGAAAGGCAAAAAGGGTTTTTCCCAGCGAGCATATGGAAAGAATAACCATATAAGGTGAAATGCTCCTGCTATCACATATCTGTAAAAGTGGAAAAAATGTATGTGGACAAATGAGATCTAGGGGCTTATTGTCAGAAAGCTTTGACATAAAAGACCAAGGTGCCTGCCGAAAGACTGAGGGTTGAGGTAGGGAAATGATGTGGTGAGGCTGTCAAGAGAATGAAGGACGTTCAAGGAGCCATAAAGAATAACAGGAGAGAATGCCAGCTAGGGTCAAAAGTCCTGCTTCTCTTATGTGGGCTGAGTATAAAAATAGCACCCCGATAAATTACTGGGAAACTAGAAAATTTCAGAATATATAAGTTCTCAGGGTGTTGGATGACATTTTGCTTGGGTGAGTTTGTGAATAAAAGAAGTTGCATTTTAAAATTCTGTTGTTTTTAAATGCAAAACTATCTCAGGAGAACAAAACTCATGACTGTAATGTAGCCTGTAGGTTTGCTGCAAATTCAAACAATATTTTAGTCATTAATGGCTTCTTTTTAGTCATTAATGGTCAATTTACATTAGATTTTATTCAATTGAAACATAACTTTTAAATGACAAAATAAGATTCCCTTGGCAGAAAACGGTTTTCTTAGACTCCCCAAATAAACTATACTGATAATTTTGCTTATGTTAGACATCTCGAATTTGATGTTTGTTTGTTGACCTTTAAGCCAGAAGAGACAGACCTTTGATTAGAAGCTTGATAACATTTATACTCCATTAGTTGTGTTGGTGGTTCCCTTACATTCTCACTCTCAATTCAAAGACATATTCTTGAGTCCTATAGGAGTATATGGGTGTGTACAATTTATACACTTAGGAATATTTTCAGAGAAAAATAGAAGAGTATATATATTAACATAAGCAAACATTTCCACCCAAATACTCAACAGTCTATAGCAAATAGCTCTCAGCAACACAATACGATTACAAGAGAAAAACAAATTAAAATTCTTCAGCACTGAGTTCTCATTACAGTTATTAGTAGTAAACAATGAATTCAAATAGAATCCTTTTTTCAAATTTTTAATAATTATTGGTAAATAGAATTGTTTTGGTAAATAGAAAAACTAAATTTTTAGATATACATATCTTTCTGAGATGGATAGTTGGGAATGGTGAAGGTGTTTCCTTGATAAAAGAGACTTTGTCATCACCACTATTTAGAATTACCTCTTGACCAGATTTTGCACTGCTGGGCAATGCACCACAATAAGATTCTTGGTCAGTGAGAGTTATGCTTTTCCTCCATGAAGTGGGGGAAGCCCATTTGTGGGAGGGGGTAGTGGGCAAACAGGTTAAGTGTGGGAATGACACCTCCAAGGTAGGTGCTATCTAAGGCAGAAAAGAATTTTAGAAAAGAGTGCTTGTGGAGGCTAAGGATTTGGAATCTCCTTCCCTTAACCATCTATGCCTGAGTACCTCGGAAAGTGTATGTGTATGCCTGGGTACACATCTCCTAATTTAAAGATCACTTCGCTATGGTACATAAGCTTCAAGGCAACACCACAATGTACTGTCAAATCTCTTATAAATTTTGCACTAGTAACTAATTTTACAACAAGCCTTATTTCACCATGGTTCTGGAAAAAAATCTTCATGGAAAGTGGGCGAGGCAGATTATTTGGGAACTCACGCCCCTTCTACTTCCAAAATTATTTTCTCTTCTGGTGAGAGAACTGTTACTGGACCAAGAATATCTGCTTTTTCTTTCTGTTTCTGTGGATTGCAGCTTCTGAATTTTTCAGAGCTCTCTCTGCTTGATCTGCTCCCTGTAAAACTACACGTTATACTGACATGTTTAAATCATAATTATAATCATGACCTCACAGCTTAGCTACATATTTGGGACAGTCACTATACTAGATTTCTAGTTTCTTAGCTGTTTTTAAGGGTTTTTTTTTTTTTTCAGTTACCTAGGTGGCTGCTTCTTGTATCTAGCACATACCTCCTCCTGACTTTTGTACTTGTATACATTTGCAATTTTCCATTGAACCTCTCTTCTTAATAAACTTTTTCTTGGTGAGACTGTTTGGTTATACAAAAATATGCTTTATGGTGAGTCGAGGAAGTGACTTCCCTAGGAAGGCAGTCTGAAGATTTGGCTCAAGCAAGACACCAGGAGGGCTCAGGAGGTGACTTTAAGGCTTGCAGGTGCCAAGTCAAGTGAGGTTTGGTGGCAGGAGAATTCAAGGGGAAAGTGCAAGCACAGCACTGGCAGTACAATATCACATAGAAGTTTATCAAAGACACTAATGCTCAAGCCTCATCCCAACTATTTTGAATCTCTATGCGTGATGCCTGATGTCTGCACTTTTTTTCTAGCTTTTTATAATGAAAATTTCGAACACAGAAAAGTTTAAAAACTGGAACAATACACATCTTTATTCACTATTTTGCTTCAATATTTAACATTTTGTTATATTTGGGGTGTGTACATCCATGCATGCACACACATAAATATATAACATTTATACACATAAACATTGACTTTCAAAAATATTTGAATATAGAAATATAAATATGCAAATAAATTATATGTAAGTTGATACATATGACAAACCTTTCTCTAACAAAGTCACATATAATTTTTCTTCCTAAATATTAAACATAATTTCTTAATATCATTCGGTATTCTGTCTATATTCACATCTTCTGTTTTGTCTTCCCTAGCTATATTTTAATCCAGGATCCAATCAAAGTTCATACATTGCATTTGATTATTATGTTCTTACTAGTCGCTTTCAATCTAAAACAATCTCTCCTTAAATCCTCCCTACCCCATGATATTGTCTGTTTAAAAGACCTAACCAGTTTTTTTTGTAGAGTACACGTGTTCGAGATTGATCTGAGTATTTTTTTTCAGAGTATTAGCTAATTTGTTCCTCTATCCTTATATTTTCTATAATAGGGAAGTTAAATCTAAATGCTTGATTAGATTCGGATTAATAATTTTTTGTCAAAGATGCTTCATAGATGATATTGTGGACTTCCTTTTGCAACACATTGGAAGCCCATGAGATCACTATTATTAATGCTTAATCAGGCGATAATGGCCAGCTCTCAGCATCCAGTTATGATCCTTGCCTAAATCAACTATTTCATTGATTTCATTATGGGTTGTAGAATTTGAGTGCTAATTCTATGATTTTACTACCTCCATTAGCTGGGAATGAACTACACTTACTCCAAAAAAGCAGGGAACAGGTACAGTTATCGTCCTTTGACTACCAATGTTCCGAATAAGGATATGTAACAGTTACATCCGGTAATTGTAAATGAGTTGATTTTTAATTTTTTTAGATATAACTGTGAGTTTATATATTTTATTTAGTCTATATTTTATAATCAAATATAGCATTATTTTAAAACTGTGTTTTGTTTTTGCTAATTTGCTCAGTGGGAGTCCCTTTAAGTCTACTCATGAGTCCTTCTAAAAAGTTCCTATTAGTGTTTGAGCAGTTATTTGTTTCTGGAACAATAAGATGCCCAGAAAAATATATCTTGAGTGTGGAACACAACTAATAGCCAACAGCTGGGTGATAAAGATTCTCATTGCTACTAGATCCCAGATTTGACTTCTTGAACACAAGTATCTTTTTAGCAAATATTCCATTCCATCCACTTCTGATCCTTTGCTTGTTTGGTCAATATCAATTATTACATAGTTCTGTGACTTCCAGATATAGTAAAGGAATACAAATATGTGTTAGATATAGTTTTCTGGGGCAAACCACTGAGAAGTAAACAGATGACAAGTGAAATAAGAGACTAACCACATCTGTTGCAGTAAGTAGAAAAAAATTTGGTTGTTCATAAAGGAAGTTATATGTGTAACACAAGATTTATAGTGTGAAAAGAAAGAAAAAAACTCTACGTATTTTTTCCCAAATTGATGCAATAAATAAAATTTAAAAATCTAGAGTGCAAAATTTTGATCAATTTTAAGAATGAAAAACATTACATAAACTTTGTAATTCATATTTAATGAACTCGTATTTAATGAATATTTAACAAATTGCTATTTAATATAATTAAATTGAATGTCACTAGTTTAAATAATTTATAAATGTCTTGAAAAATGCTGCAAAATATATTTATATAACCCATTAAATTTATTGAGAATATTTTATATTTAGTGAATTCTCAAATGAGATTAAACATCTTTTTGATAACTATATAAGGTAGTTCTATTTAGTGCTAAAGAAGGCAAAAATTCCTCCTTTAAACAGAGAAAAAGGAACCCTCACATACTGCTGGTGAGACTGCAAATTGGTACAGCCACTATGGAAAACAGTATGGAGGGTCCTCAAAAAATTAAGAATTGATCTACCATATGATCCAGCAATCCCACTGCTGGGTATTTACCCCAAAGACTTGAAAACTCATATCCAAAAAGATATTTGCACACCGATGTTCATAGCAGCATTATTCACAGT
>NW_006434373.1:8878196-8893944 GCF_000325575.1 Pteropus alecto
GAGGTTAGGGGGAGGGTGAAGTGGTAGCTGAAGGAAACTGGAGTTTGGGTGGTAATCACACAATAGAATATATAGATGTCAAATGATAATGTACACCTGAAAATTATATAATTGTATTAATCAGTGTTACCCCAATAAACTTAAAAAAATTATTATAAAAAAATTTCTCCTTTGCCCCAGCATGCCTGTGGTACAGTTAAACTATAAGACTCTGTTTCCTGAGTATGTCCTATGATTTCTGCTGCATGTCAGCCTTACTCATGTAGTTCCATCCTCCTGGAATGCCATCCTTTTCTTCTACTTCTGAAATGAAACCCATCTTTAAAGTAAATCTAAATGCTAGCTACTTAATTAGGACATTACTGCTTTCCCATCTTTTACCAACTACACACAAACACATATTAACAGTTTCATCTTATTTTATGTATTAAATCATAACAAATGTTTGGAAGTGTCTTGGTCATAGTGCTCAATAAATGTAGCATTTTCCTTATCTTCATTCTTTTATTCTCTTCCTCAGAGGCCAGTTGCCTTGCTTTCCTCATCTTTGAATACCATATAGTGCTCAAAATGTATATTGAATTGAATATTACTCACTATTAAAAATGTAACTTTAAAGATGTAATTGGACCAATCAAACCAAAAGAAATTTGCCAAATTTCTGGCTGTCTTTCCTTAGAATTCAAGTCTGCTTCTTCGGTATGGTTTTATCAGTTTGACCTGAGCTTTAAATATTGTGCCATTCATTTAAATTCTATAACGATACCATGGAACGAGAGAGAGAGAGAGAGAGAGAGAGAGAGGAGAGAGAGAGAGAGAGAGAGAGAGAGAGAGAGAGAGAGAGAGAGAAATCTGTAACTAGTACAATTTGCTTCAGTTCTAGACCCAACTCTATTTCAGGCTAATTTTCATGAGTTGTCCCTTAACTGTGTCTCATATAAAATATAACTAGTACTCATCAAACTGAAGTTCCAAAGTGGGTAAAACTTGCCAAAGTTCCAAAATGGTGTGTTAACAAGGTATGCTAGAACCTAATCAAGAAGAAAATCAATAGGACATGAATGTGTGTTGCTTAAATTCTGAAACAATCCATACCATAGGTGCCTTTCTTAAAATGGCTCTACGAACTATTCAGATTATCCTCAGTACAGACGTGGGCCACCTGATTCATTTTTCTCAATCGTGATTTAACAGAATATGATTTTAGTATAAATAAAAATGAAATGAATAAACAGTTAACTATTTTATTTATTAACTAAAGCCATAACATATTTTCTCAATGTTCTCAAGAAAGCATATAAGCATATTTTGTCTTAAACCAGCCCTATTGGAAATACATGAAGCTACTATTTACAAACACAAATAGAAATGTTTGCAAACAACTATTTACCTTGTGTTCATATTCTTTAAGGGTAAAGCTTTTTCAGTTATTAAGAGCGATTTAATGTTAGTTCTTTTATGTTCTCAGCGGTACATACAAATTGGTTTTTGTACCTTGGCACCAATCACCTACACTACGTTGGTTTACTGAACATAAAAATAATATTCAAGTTAAATGTTTTTTATAAAGGAAGTTGTATTTCTCTAGAAAATATATTTTTAAAGCTGAACCATTTTTTGAACTGTTTCTCATTAGTCATTTTGTGATCCAATGTAAAATCTGTTGATCTGTTTGTATAGGTAGAGACCCTGTAATTGATGTATTTACAATAGTCTGGGATCTATCACCATCTTCAATGAATGTTTATTGACTAAGCAAAATATTGATTGTAAAATGTGCCAATACATGTTGGCACTTACACTTATTAACAGATATTTATCATTTAAAATTAAATACATTCTGTGGTTAGTCCAGTATTTCATGATATTCTGACTACCTAATTCATCCAGTTGAGTGCACTGAAATGCTCTGAAAATTGAGTTTACAAAATGACAGGCAGTTCCCATTTAATTTTTCCACTGGTTCTGGATCACTGAATGTATTGCAAGAACAATGTGTCAGCCAAGCCCTGTTGGAAAAACAAAATAAATGAAACCATCTTCATATCCCAGTTAGCCGTATTTAACATTGTAACATTTCATGCTTTTAGAAATCTCTCCAATACTGCAGAAATACTCTTCATCGAAGCTAGTGATTATCAGTGATAACAATGTCTGGAGGTGTCTTAGAATTTCTAGCAAGTAGGGATTCATAAACATTTATAATCAAACTAGATTTTTTTTCCTACTATCTTGTCAACTATTGGAAAGCATGAAAATAGAATAAAATAGGTCAGTGGTTCTTAATGAAAAAAAAAATTTAATTGGCTCCCATAGAGGTCAACCATGGTCAATTAAATGATCAGGGGAAAATACCTAATTATTCCTCTAGACCTACTTAATCCTGGCAGCAATTTTCTTCTTTTCTCTCAGAAAAAATAAATAAATAAAGACTTGCCTGAAATAATGGAAAAATACTTCATTTTCAGTTAAAATATGGAATTCTAACTTCCAGCAGCAGATTATAAAAAACCACTTTTAAGATACAGTCTTTAGTTAACTGGCATTAAGAAATGAGCCAACTAGCCTCATTTTCCTCAGTTATTTAGCAAAAGTTCTCTTCTCAATCAAAACAGCATGGCAACAGTTTGGTGGAACAGAACCTCTTTACATTAGAAAATTGATATTTTCCTTGCATAAATGATATCTTGCTACATACCGTGGACTTGAATTTTGGACACGACTCTTGTTGGAACCTAATTTGGATTCTGGAAATGTGTTTTACTCTTGATTTAATCCCTAAATAGCTCTTTATGTTTGTAAATAGAGCACTGTTGCAGAGCTTGTGATTTCAGGGGCAAAAGAAGGCCCTCATGCTGGTGGCTGCTGAAATTTTATCCTTTTTGTTAAGGTTTTTTAATGCAAGTAACTTTTACATTACCAGTCATTTCAAGCCACTACTAATCGTGACCCAGGGCAAGTTACTGCAGTTTTTACCTTCAGTTTTCCTGTCTGTAAAATGTAACAAGATGGAATTCACTACTGTTGTGAGTTATGACAATGGAGATGTTGTGAGGATTAAAAAAGTGAAGTGCTTACTTAGCTCAGTGTTGGCAAGAACTGCTTGTTTAATAGATGTTTGGTTTCTAGTACTTTCATTCCTGTTGAAACTTCTTTGCAACTTCCGTATAAGTCCAGAGCTTTGCTCATCTTTAAATCTTATTGGTGAATATAATGATAGTGGTGCCGTTGACTCATTGAGGGGAAAGAATGTAACCAAAAGGATTATGAGTCTTTGCGTATACTGAAGATAAATTTACTATTTCAGTCTTGATTTTGGTCATCCCTATTTTGGGGGTTGGGGGGATTAATGTCAGGAGGCGCATTACAGGGATAACAAACAATAAAAATAAAGTGATAAATCCCTCAGTAGGTAGTTAGAGAAATGATATTGAAACAGCCTCTGTCATTATCTTGCCAGATGGCCAGTATAAATGTCCCTGGATCCTGATAATGAAGAAAGACTTTGTCGAGCTAATAATCCTTGATTCTAAGATGGACAGTGACTTCTCCATTGTCCCATCACTGAGAATGGGTGTAAGAGTCTATGGCAGGGCAGGTAATAACCTAAAATTCTGCCTACTCAGCTAGAGGCCCTCTAACACAGTGCTTTTCCAACTTAAAGTGAATATACACCACCTGAGGAACTTGTTAAAATGCAGATTCTCCTTGAGCAGGTCTAGGTGGGGGCCTATGATTTGCGTTTCTAGTAAGTTCCAAGGTGGTGCCGTTGCTGCCTCTGTGAGGGCCACACTTTGAGTGACCATGCCTAAAAACACTGATTATTTGTTAACAGAAGCAAATTAGATCTGGAAGGAAATGGAAACATGATATACTAATAACCTGAGGGACTTTGAACCCTTAGGGAAAAGGAGCATGGATTGAGTTCATAACAAACAAAATCTTATTAATATCCTAACAGAGTATTAGAGTACCAAGAAAATAGTCAAAATATTTAACAGTCTAGCTAGCTTTTCTTTTCTATTGTATAAAGCTTATGATCTAAAACTACTTGATATTTGCATTACCCCACGAGAAAGCTGATGTTTCTTTGCTTCTAGAACTTTTATTTTTTTCCAGAGAAGAGATATTTTTAGCAATTTTTGAGCTCTGAACCCATGATTTATCACTGGTATTCACTCTCCTCCTTGGTAACTTTACAGAAAGTTTAAACAGGGATCTTCCTTTATCTTATTTTTGTGTAATCTCCTTCAGCAAATTTCATCAGGTCTTTAAGAATGGCTAATAGACCTTCAACATCATCTCTGAAAATAAAATAGAATTTTGAAGAAATAATATTTTGCCAGGCAGATTTCACAACTTTTTTGTGATTTAGATCTTTTTCTGCATTTCTTTCCTCTTGGAAGTGCACTAGAATGTGGCCTTGCAGGCTCAGGAGCCAGCCTGTGCCCCTAATCCCTGAAGACACCATGAGGAGAAAGATTAGTCTCTTTGGGAGGAGACAGTATCCTGGGAAGGGCGGTAGATGAAGATGGGGAAGTGAGAGGAGACCTCTGCTATTGTGTGATGCTCTGAGCATCAGTTACCCCATCTGTGAAGTGTGGTGATGGTACCTGTTTTACTAACACAGAGGGTTAGAAGGATAACATGAAAAATGCAAATGGAAGTTTGTATAAAAGTTAATTACTAGGAGTATCTCAGTTGCATGGGAGATTCTGTCGCTGGCTTGTCTGAATTATCTTGATATTCAGTGGCAGATCAAGGCTGGTCAAGTCATTGGCAAAACAGTGGCTTTTTGCCCCTCAAGGTTTTCTCTGATGAGGATGCTGGTCAATAGCCGCCCTCTCACCCCACTTTGCTGCTTAATAAGCACAAAGTTTTCCCATTTTCATTATCAAGCAGACAATAATTCTCATTCCATTTTTCTGACTTCTATTACCATTGGTTGTTAGAAGTCATTTGTCAGGCGTCAACTCAGCGGCCATCCATAATGATAAGGACCTAATTCTAACCTCATTCAATATCTTGGTGGCTTTTGACAAGAAAATGCCTTTCACTAGAATTTCTTCTTGTATTTTGTTCTTGTTACTACTGGTTTAGAGTTCTCTTAAAATGGTTTAACTAAGCATTAGGAAATAGCTGATATATATGTCATCTTTTGTACAAAATAGATTACCGATGCTCAGTTTATTAGATTAATTTTCAGTAGAGTTCTCCCTCCCTTAAAAGGATGTCCCATACATCTTTGACGCTTTATTTCTATTGGAGGTTGTCTTCACAAAGGAAACATTGATAGAATTTTGACAGTTTCTAAACAGATGTATGTCGTACTCCTGATTTTTAGTCATCTACAAATTTTTATGCTCTCTGGAAATGTACTTTGCTTAAGAAAAAAACACTAAGTGTGTTCGAGATTAAGAATGGGCATGCTCTATTGACTTTATAAAACTATTTCAAAATTTGTATGTTTGGCAGACAATTTAAAGACTCAAATAGTGAATTTGGGCTCCATTTCTTTTTGTCAGGTATATCCCTGATGTGCCTGTTTGCAGATTTTTACTTCTGTTTACCATATTATATTCTACTTACTTAACATATAATTATAGGGAAAAAAATGTTTCCAAATAATCCTTCTCTATATGAAAGGTCATTGCTAGAAGGCCAGAGGCTAAGTGGATGGGAAATTAACAGTTAAGTTAAAGGGACATAAAAGATCATATGAAGTAACAGAAGTAAGAAGACTAAGCTGAGTGACTTTGGGCAAGTCGCTTTACCTTTCTAAGCTTTTACTTTTCATCTTTAAGATAAGGATTATATATTGTTCTTAAAAAATCATTGCAGAATTTAATGAGCTAATGTGCATAAGGGCATTCAGTGTAGCACCTCCTATGTGGTAAATATACAAAAGAGGCTTCTCTAAATTGGTAGCTGAATCATTCCAGCTCCAAGACCCAGCTGAGTTTCACCAAAGTAACAGATTCCCCAGTAGTGTGCTATTAGTGCTCAGACATTTGGTTCCAATCTTTAGAGATTGATGTCATTATTGCTACTGACAAGCCTTATCTCTTCACTGTCGTTTGCTGCATAGGTGGTCAGAACGCACCACCATCATCAGTTCTGCAACTCCAGGAATCTGCTGTTATTGCAGATCGGCCTGGAGCAATCAGTCTCCTTTTTTACATCACAAGGAAGGCTTGGCAGTTTGATGAAGGTTAGAAAAGAAATGGCTCTCCTCCTGTGTTACATGGTTATATTAGGGTCCCACCCCATCATTGCTTTTGGCCCAATCTTCCGATTTGGAAAGACAGCTTTATTAGTTCACATATGTAATAATCTGTCTCCTGAGACACACAGTCTGCTAACATGGCTTGATGAGGAGGAGGGGCGGGGTTCATGCATTTACAATCTTCTACCTGACTCACCACATCCTTTGACTCTTAGGCCCTTGTGCTGAGTCTGGCTTATTGTGTTCCACTTTTATGATGAATTCTCTTTCAAGGGTAAATAAAATCTAGCTTTTATCTTCCCATCCTCACCGTACCCCAATTCATCAAGCATGTCTATATATATCTAAGCCTCGATTTACGATATAAGTCTCAAAATTGTAATTTATAAGGAATATATATTTGGTCTTCTTCCACAATTCTTGGCTCACGCCTCTCCCTGAATTCTTAGAATTTCCTAAGTGTTAAGAGTAGAAAAAGGTGTCTTTTGTTACGTTAATGGGTTACTTTGGAAAACAGGAGGGGCTGGTTTCTAATGAAACCAATTCTTTCAGTCTCACTTCCCTGACTTCTGGGAGTGAGGAAGGGAGGTTGAATCAATCAACACTGGCCAATGATTTACTCAATCATGACTATGTAATGAAGCCTCAATAAAAACCAAGAGGATGGTAAACATCTGGAGATACAGAGAGAATGATTCACCTGGAGAGGGCCTGGAAGCTCTGGGCACACTTCCCACAGACCTTGCCTTATGAATCCCTTCCATTTGGCTGTTCCTGAGTTATATCCTTTTATAATAAACAGTGATCTAGTAAGTAACATGTTTCTCTGAGTTTTGTAAGCCATTCTAGCAAATTAATTTAACTCAAGGAGGGAATCGTGGGAACTTCTAATTTATAGCCAGTCGGTCAGAAGTACAAGTGACAGCCTGGACTTGTGATTGGTATTCTGAGTTGGAAGGAATCTTTGGAACGTCTAATCTGTGGCCAGTCGGACAGAAGCACAGGTAACCTGAGCTTGCACCTGGAGTCTTAAGTATGTATGCGTCAGAGGGGGCAGTCTCATAGGAATAAATCTTTAACCTGTGAGATCTGAACTATCTCTAGGTAGTGTCGGAATTGAATTGAATTCTTGGACACTCTGCTGGTGTTGTGAGAACTCTTTGTTGGTGTGGGGGAACACCCATGGTGGAATTGGGTCTGGGACCCCCGTTAAGCCATATTTTTGCTTTCTTCAGAAGGCTTCTCAGCCCCATATGAATTCATGTATGTAAATAAATATTCTAGGGAGAGGAATTTCCCTGGACATATCTGAATATCAAATCTTATACCAGTAGATCCTATTACAAATAATAACGTGTAGCATCAACATATTATTTTATTAATGATTTTAAAAACAAATATTTATTGAAAAAGTATCAGAAAATAAAATGCTAACAAACACATGTATTTATTAACAAATAATTTAATAACAAATGGTACATTTTATTAACAAAAATTTTATTAACAAATACATTTTATTAACATCATTTAAGTGTGTGTAATGAATAGGAAAGAACTTTGGCTTTAGAAGCAGAGAAAGCTGGGTTTGAATCTCTATTGGCTACTTGCTAATTATGACTTCGAGTAAGCTGCTTACATTTTTTTAATTGACTATGTTTGACTTATAACAATGTGTAAATTTAAGGTACACATTTTTGAACTTGAATAAATTTGAATATGTTGTACAATATTGTTCTAAGAATTAAGTTATGTAACTGAATAAAGTTCTTAACAGTATCTGTTCCAAAGCAGGTTCTTAATAAATTAGGCCTGTTTTCATTATCATTTACAATCTAGTTTTAAGAAATCGTGTGGTTAAGAGGCAGGTGGCTGAGGACTTGAGAAAGTGAGATGTGGAGAGACCTGAAGAGGACAGTGGTTAATGGTGAAGCCTGACTTTTTTTCTCAGTACATAAGTACTCAGTTTTATAAGCGTTCTGTTATTTTCGTCCTCTTTCCATTAATTTTGGTCCTTGTAATATTTGGTCCTTTTCTTTTCCACTTCATTCATCTTCCCTCTGTTACCATTTTTATTCTCCCTGCAAATATATGGCTCTTATGACCATGTAAATGTGGTGTATGGTTAACTGGAGAAGACCCTTAGCTGAGAACTGAGAGGGCGAGAGAGCAAGTTGCAATACCCCTTGGTAAAACTTTGAGGTTGCAACCTGCAGAGCTTTGCTCCTCCATGTTGTATTTTTGTCTTTTTCTAGACGTCTCCTTTCTAATATATTTATTATATTCAGTAGCCTGTAATTCCCACTCCACTTCTATCAAAACTGAGAGAAAACAGTTTTCTGTCCTTTACATCTTAATGTAGATTCAAGTCAATCTGTTTCCTACCCTTAGGTATTTATATTTTGAGGCCTAAGCTTAATTTCGTATATATGGCTTTACCCCTTGTTAAATAATTTTAGGCATCTGGTCCATTGGAGGTTTCTTGGGCATCAAGATAGTCTTTCTGTTCTAAAAGTATTGTAATCGATGTCTACCAGTAGGTCAGCTCCAAAGTGAAGGGGTGAAGGACACTCCCCGAGCACGCAGAACTCATATTTAGTTCATACCCTTTGACCTCCTCTAGTCTTAGTCATTTTTAATAATATCGACATTTTTAACATCTCCTGCTTTCTGAACAAATTCTTGCTTATTTCATGGTTCAGTATCTAAATCTAACCAAGCTCATAATCATGCACAGTGTATTTGTGTAAATATTTCAATAGAATGTAGCAAGAGTAAGTTATTAATTTCTGTAAATGGAATGCATTCCTAACCTGTTACAGACTACCTTAGCATAAAAACACAAAAGTTATATGTAAATTGCTGAACAAAACCACACATAATTCTGCAGAATTTGCTCAGAGAAATAAAATGAAACAGAACAGAACAAAACAAAACAATAACTCCTTTGACAGGAAAAAAAAAAAATCCTTAGGCAATTACAGGTATCCCCTGCTTTTCAAAAGTTCACTTTACACCACTTCGCTTCTACAAAATTCCTGTCTTACCACCTGTTCTTGCTAACTGAAAGAAACCTGGAGAAGATTTCTGCTTTTACTAAGAAAGGCTAAAAGTGAAAATAGGGTTCAGCGTTTGTTTGGTAGAGGGTCGTTATGGGGGCAGCCAGTGCCGCCACCAGGCTTCTTCCCTGGAATGACACTTAGCATCTCAGCAGAGCTTTGAACTGTGTCTGTGAGCATCTGGGCTCAATTTATTCTGTGCTTCCGTTAGCAAGATGTGTCCTAAGGTGATTGCTTCTTCACTTTATACCATTGTGGCTTAGGAAATATTTCATAGGAACACTCTACTTTTGAATAGCAGCAGAAGCCTGCATTTAGATGTTACGTCTGGGTACATGAGCCATATTATCGTTCTACGTGTGAATGTCCAGAGATATGCCTTTCTAGAAACGAGTTATTAAATTAAAAAGCAAATTGGTGACAGACTGCTTGTTTTCTGCGTAGAGACTCAGGGAGGGCGATGCAGAAAAGAAGCTCTTATTCATTACCGATAATGGTATATAGAGCTGGCTTGTGGGGTTTCAAGGAAGTTTCATTAAATGCGCAGAATTAGGGCAGGTCCATTTGCAGAAGCACAGGTAATGCTGGAGATGGGAGTCAGTCCTCACCCTGATGATGGAGAGGTCAACACATGACTCTAAAGATGTAATCTGGGCTGCGCTGGGAGTTGTGGTACATTCCAGTAAGTGGCTCATCTCCCTGTATTCTGCCGTTTTCTTTTGCTTGACTGCTCATTGTGGCTAGGGGAAGCAGGGCTCTTAGCTCAGGATTGGGATACAGACCTGAGTCAGTAGTGAGCTTTACACACGTGGCAGTTGTTATTCTCCCATTGCCTCTGCTCTGTTCACACAGAGTGGCTTTAAATACTCTTTGGAGTATTGTTTGACAGATGTGCTCTAAGACAAAAACAGTTCTCCTGTGAAGGAGGCGAGGGTGGTAATTTGGGAAAGGGAAGGTGGCAAAGCCTTTCAATCATTTTACATACCACGGGGAGTATTTTTATGTCAACACTTTGGCACTCAGCTCCAAAGTTACTTTTGTGTATCTGAGTGCTATAGGGTTGGCCTAAGATATGGGGTTCTTAATAATTTGGATCCTAAAGAATATGACAAAGTGTCAGCCATATCTGTTTTGCTGCTTCCTGAAAGGGGACATGATAAATGTATCTGATTTGGTATTATGATCATGTAGACAAAATAATTTTTAAACTCATAATAAATTTGTCTAGAAGCATATTGGAAAATTATTCATCTTAGACAGATTCACCAAGTGATAGTAGATTTCTAACACTGTCTCTGACCATCTATGGCAGTTTGGGAAAATGCTCAGTTCTGAATCTTTCTGCTCTAAAAGCCTTATCTATTTTAGAACAGGGAACACATGACCATATTTTGAAAGGAACATGCTGACTTCCTACAGGTTTAACATAGTCAAAATTGCAAAGCAATGGAAGTTTGTTGTAAGCATTTTGCAGCAACTACCCGGGATTTTGGAATTCCACCTGGGAGGTATCCTTTCAAGAAAATAGCTTTTTTGTTCTTATGTCCCAATCCTACAGTCAGTGAAAAAATTATGCCCTCTGGTTGTTTGCTTGAGGCAGACAGAAGCCATTCTACTACAGGCTTTATATGAGAACAGACTCTATGTACTCATATGTCATCACTTATATAAAAATAAGCAATTATAGGCACTGGCAGTGAACATAAGTTAATCTGGTTTAAAATATATCTTGTGGATAATTTCTTTAATTTTTAAATTTCTCATTATTCAAACAAGGTCCTGGCTTTCACTTGGTCCAGTTTCTTTCCTTTCTGGCTGCCTTGGAAGTCTGTTTCTCTTGGTTAGTTGTCTTTTGCACCCACCCTCTCTCTGCTCAGCATAGTCGAGGCATGTTAAGTGTCTGCTTAAAGTCCAATCACTGAGGACGGGAATTCTGCCCCTGACAGCTGGAAATGTGTCATTCTTAGAAAAGTCAGGTACCCTCTCTGAGTAACCCAGAGCCCTGGGATGTAAAACAAGGTAAACACACCTGCTTGCCTGAATGTTTTGGTGAATAAATAAAATCACAGACAGAAATCTGTGAGTACAATCCTTGGCTCATATTAGGTTTTCAATGAATGTTACTCATTCTTATCAAACTTAATTCTTCTGAGTTTTCCAGCAAGGCGATCATCAATTAAGTCAGGTTTTTTTTTTTTAGAATGAAAATTAACAAACACCGAATGACAGGCATAAATCAGGAGTGTACTTTGCATAGTAGGACATTGATTACCATTCTTTAGGGAGTTTTAATCTTCAATTCTAATATCTAAATGAAGTTAGAACTTTACCATTAGTTATCTCTGCTGATCACCTAGACAGAAGTTTAACCTGACCATCAGCATTTACAATTTTGTTTCTTTTCACTTGAATATCCCTTGCCTATAACTTGTGATTCATTACTGGTTTTGCAGATATTTCTTGAGCTAACCTTTGCTAAAAATCCAAAGTTATTTCTACTTTATCCTAGTAACTCCTCTTTGATATGTTTGATATACTGGATATACAAAGTGATGGATCCCAACTCTAACAGTTTTGAATACAATACGGAAAGACAGTATCCCATTTATGTCAAAGAAGATAAGTGTGCAATTTGTATTCAATATGTATTTATCTGTTTTCACACTAATACATTTCCAGAGAGAAAATACATGTGTGTACTGAACATACATTGGGTGCTCTCATCCAATTCCACCTGCATTTTCAGGGCTCCCTTACCTAGCCTAATGCTTTCTTGCTGTCCCATTATTCATAATGCTTTTACTGTATACCATCTTTGCTAAGATTTTGAACTATTATTATCTTTCTTTTCCCTTTGTCTTCTCAAACTGTAATTACCTTTCTGTGTGTCCTGTGTTAGGGCCCTCCAGAATGACTAGATTGATAATCATATTCGCTCTCAGGATACAATATAGTTGTGCCAAGACATTTGTATGTTACATTATTATGCATTAATATTAATGTTATATTTATATTATGTACTAGTTTTCTTTCCTACTAAAATTGGCATATTAATTTTAAAATATTTCTATAGGTAGTTAATAATTTATTGCAGTGTATTATCTCTCGTAGAAAAAAATCTTCATTTCAACTTAGACTTTTGTCAAGTGAAAAGAAATATGAGGGGAGGTTCTGTCCGTGTGAAAGGTCAACTCACTTCATAAAGGAAATTAGAAATTGCCTCACTTGCCTATTATTGCATTTTTTGGATTTTCACAGGTGTGATATTACTCCAGAGGTGTTTTTAGAGGTTGTGGGAGCAGTTTTGGTTGCCCACAGTTGGGGGAAGTGCCCTGGCATTTAATATTCAGGATTCAGAATCTTTAGAAAAATAGCAATGCATGGCCGTCCTGTGTAGCAAATTTTTCTGCATCTCACATGACTATTTTACATATAAACATAAAGTTTTTTTTCATAATTTTAATAAATATGCTGACTTTCCCAGTAATAAAACTACACTGTAAATCAGAGGAGATCGTAGTTTGCTTTATTCGGTTGTTTACCATCTTTGAAAGTGGCATCATCAGTGGCAATGCTGCTGGCGGCTTTTTAATCACCAACGTATCACCCTCATATCAGTATTGGCAGCAGTTGTATTTATGATCATTTTATGTGTGAATATAAACATTCTTCTTAGACTTTCTTTTAAATGTTCGAATAAAAAAAATCATCTTAATCTTCAGTCAACATAGCAGTCAGATTCTGGTCAGAAGAGAGAAATGACATCAGTTATTTGAACAGAAAAACTTTAAAGAATTCTTAAATAGTAATAAGCTTTCAGCTGGTAACTTAAAAGATGAAAAAGAAACCCTAAGGTATCATGTAAGAAGCAACTTCAGGAAGCAGTTACCACTGCTAGGGTTGAGGGAACAAAGAGAAAGACTTGGAGACTTTGGAGCAAGACTCTGTCAGACCTCTCAGACCTCTAGGAAGGAGAGTAGTTTGGCTGGTGTTGGTATGTCTGAACTCATAGGAAGGGCCATGAAGCTGGGATCCAGACCTCTGAAGAAGAAGCAATGGTTGGCTGGTGTCTGAGAGAAGTACAGGCTGGTGAAGCTGCTTCTCCAGATTTGAAGAAAGGTGCAAACTGTGTTCGGGTGACGTCAGGAAAAGGATCCATTGCTGTCGGGATGAGGAAGCATTGCACGGTGAGGCTCACAGGAGCCCTAAGCAGCCAAGTGGATCCCTGGAGGTGAAGGGGAGGAGCAAGTTACTTCCTCCTGGAGTTTTGAAGTCTGCAGTGCCCCTAGTGGCAGATCCTAACAGGGAGAAACTTGGCAAGCAGAAATGGGTTTTGCAGAGTCCCAGGCCCAGGTGAACATGAAAGAGAATAAATTTGGAGATGAGAGACAATGAATCAATAACTGGCACATTTGGCTATTGTCTTACATTTCCTAAATCAAACTTACTCATTATAACCATGTATTTGCATATTATAATACATGTAAATATGTGTAAATATGAATACATATATACATGTAATATATATCAATGTAAATACATATACTTTATGTATTAGTGTTCTATTATTTTTTATGTTACAGTTAACATGTTACATTGATTTCCAATTACGTTTAGAGGGAGTTAATTTTATTTCCAGATAGCAAAGAAGCATTACAAAATATTTGTTATAAAAAGTAAATAATGAGTCTGATAGTACTGAGAGCCCTGGCTTTGGTTCAGATGCTGTATTATACATTTAGGCTTTTGACTGTTGGGCTCCTCGTCAGCTCAGAGCGGCAGTGCCATCTGATTTCAGCTACAAGGCTTGAATGTGAAAAGGACCTCATGTACTTTTAGAATTTGACTGCATTGAAGACACCATCTTCACAGTTAGCATACATTGATCTTTTTTTTTCCTTGAGTGAAGCTTGCATTAATGAGAATGTGAAGCATGCATTAATGAGAATGTGAATCCCAGCCACCATTCTAGTTGTCCTCAGAATTTGAGTGCTACTTCTAAAAGCTATGAGAATACATGGGAGAAGTGACATACTCTCCTGCTGCCATCTATGCCATTTCAGTGTTGGAATTCTGAGTGTCTATTGTAGTCAAGGACTGGACTTTCTATGAAAATAATATTAAAAAACAGTAGTTATTAGTTCTTGAGCTTCTATAGCAGTTAGACATTGTGTTAGGAGTTATAAACACAATGTACTTACCCACAACAATTTCTAAGTAGTAGATGTTATCCACATTTTAAAGATGTGGTAACTGACTACAGAGACCTGGGGACTTGTCTAAGATATAGCTAGTAAGTGAGAAAACCCAGCTCTACTCTGGCTCTTTCTTTAACTTATAATTACCCTTTCTGCTTTTCTTCTAAGTAGTAAGTTAGGACACAAACTCTTTATGTGTGAGGGGTTATTTTTGTGAGCAATGACTTGACAAACTAATGGAAAGTAATTAATTGAAAGATTCAATAAATCTATAATATGAATGGTTGATAACTATTAGAATCTCAGTAAATATATGTTGAATATATTGCTAAAAGTTTTTGTTGTAATGATAATTTTTAAGTTGATCCATTTTGACCTTGAGTGCATTACCTAAATTTTTAAAAGGCCATATGTACATAGTACAACTAATCACGCGGCACTAGAAGATTATTCTTTAACAGACACTACTGTCATTTGAGCATCCAATGTGGCAAATGGAATTTCACAACACAAGAGAAAAAGAGACAAAGCCAAAAGGATGACAGTTATTCCCAGAGAGTTTCTAAGTATAAACCTTGGACACAAAATAAAGAGTACTTTCATATCTATACAGTGCAGAAAAGAAAAGAATTACTTAGAAGACAAAGCCAGTAATTAAAATGAACTGAAGCAATTATGTGATTGATAAGTCACTTCTCTCAGCCACTCAGGAAATCACATCACAACTACCATTGTTTTCTATTTCTATGTCTTCTAAGTTTTGTTAAAGAAGAATCATTTTTGAAGACAATATCATCATGAACATTTTGTTCATAGCCACCTTACATAATACTGTGTCATTGTGAATAGAAAGGACTTTTGTAACTGAATGCTAAATGTACACTTCCTTAAAAGTAAAGCTTGGGAAAAATATGGAACCCTTAGACTACAACACTGATCAGAATCACACTGTTCTGCTAGCTGTTAAATTAGCTAGCCTTGAATGATACCACTGTCAGTTTTTGAAACATCATTTTATCCAGACGTACCAATGTTCCTTATAGTCGCATTGGAGGGCATGAAAGGAAGCATATCATGTTGAAATATGCATTTATTACATTTGAGCTTTGCTATCCTCTGTCCGAAATCTCAGATATTGGGTTGAATGTCTGCCAGTGCCCTCTTCTGGATAGAATATAATGCATTTCAGACATTATCAGCCTTTTTAACATATGAGCTAAACAATTTCTCCTTCACCTCTGAGAATGGAAATAATTGATGATAGAGTA
>NW_006434373.1:8894392-8904704 GCF_000325575.1 Pteropus alecto
ACATCTATATAAATATCTTCTATACTCATTCTGAAATTTACATTTCCATCTGTAAGATGTTTGTTGTATTAAATGAATTGTCTGTAAAATGCTTAGTGTAGTGTTTGCTGCAGACCAGAAGACACAGAGCAGATGCAATGACAACTTCTAATACATTTTTGCATTCTGTTTTGTGTCAAGCCCTTGTTCAAAGTTATAATCTCTAATTCTCACTATGTCCAGACAAAGTAGACATGAGGAAACTTGCCTAGGTTATGCCACTTGTACACTGCTAGGTCACACTGCTCGGAAGCCCTTTTATACCATTAGTTCTTCTATTTTCTTCCTTCTTTGATGCTTTTCTTGTTCATGGCTGCATGCCACCTCCAGCCACACAGATCTCTACCCTTAAGAGCACACCTCAGTATATCATGTCTAGAAATGCACACTGTCCTTTTCCAGTTCCAATCCCATCAAACTGTACCAGTCCTATGTCCTCTTTCCTGGGCTGACTAATCCAATAAACTATACTAAGGCAGGACTATTTTTGGATCCCTGTGCTCTTCCTGACAAATGACACATTGGCCTCCTAAAGACTGGTTTCTTCTGCCAGAGATCCTATAGGTTAGGCTCATAGAGGAATTTCCAGGTAACTCAGAAGATCAGCAATTGAGGTTTTGAGGGGAGTATTGTGATTCTCAACTTACTTCTCGTCATCAGACCACCTCCTGTCCAAGCTGCCTTTATTTGCCCATTGTAGCTTGAAAGTTTAAAAAACAATGCATAGCTTCATGTATGTCAACCTATCTTCAAAGATAGTTACGATTGTACATGTTGTATTTCAATCAAACTGGGTAGATTATTTGGTCCTGAAATCAGAATAGGGGGAAAGAAAAGAACCAATTTGTTATTTAACGTACAGCAATCCTAGCATATGTGATCTTTAAAGTCTAAGATTTTAAAAAATATACATTTTCTTTTTTGTCGTTTAATATTCTTGAGAAAGTCATTTATATTCTTATCTCTAAAATAAAGAGATTTGATGGAATACTGTCTGAGGGACCTCTCAACTCTGAGTTTGTGTTTAACTGGAGTTGAAATTAACTAGCAAATTGAATTTAAAGTTGAGATTAACCACAACCCATGAAAATTAAATTTATGCAAAGCATTGTCTATATCTTTCAGTCAAGACTTGTCATTTAGGCCAACTTCATAGCCAGAGCCTTTCTAACTGCTTATTAAACTCTATATGAGTTTTCAAAACAGTAGCCTGTCCTGAATGATTTAGAGACCTTGCATAGTAAACACACACTAAACAGCCATTTCTTTTTAGCTACAATTTGATAGAGCTGTGAAAATATCAGAGTCCTGATTTTTAAGACGGCAATAAAAACAAAATTCTAGGAGTAAAAATTAAAGATATTTTCTCATCTCTGTTTTTACCTTTTCAGCTTTTCCTCTGTACATGAGGTAGAATGACTTTCCTTTCAAGATTTTCAACCTCCATCTACCTTAAGATTCAGTTGAGGAAATTCTGTTTTACCATCTCTGACTTTCCAATAGCCTAAGAAAACGTTAGGTGGTTGGTTTCATTGCACAGGTCTTTGGATACCCAAGCTATTCATTCTACCTGACGACATTTATCTTCACCTTAATAAAAATAAGTTATGAAGTCCACGGGATTATGCATTGTCAGAGAAACTAGTGAACTCATTTTGTGTTCTGGATGTCAAAGTACAAAATTGCCTATGTTTTCCATTCTTAAATGTCATAGTCACTGTTCATTTCATCAGAGTTTCCCTCTTCATATTAATCAGAAAATGAACTGACATCACCCTCGTTTCTAACAGAAACTGTAAGGTGATTTGGAAAAATAACATAAAAATTGTAAGCTCTAAATCTTAGACCAAATCATTTCTCCAGCACTAATTGGTAGAAGGATTATAGGCAAAGGAACCTCTATTTTAAGATTATTTTCAGATTAAATGAACTTGGATTAAGCATATTGCTTGGAACATATAGGGGGCTTGAAAAAATGGTAGCTCTGTTCTTCCTCACCAGAACACACACACAATATCTCTCTCTCTCTCTCTCGCTCTCTCACACACACACACACACATGAAGTAGAGGGAGTGAAAAAGAGAAAGAAACTTAGCTTTAATTAAAATAAAATTGAATCTAACTGATCAAAAAAATGTATAGAGGGTGTATGATTCCGAGTGTGCAGAGTAAATATTGTAGGAGGCCAATTATATTATTTTTTAATTTCCTTTGTTGAATTTTGCATTGTTTCATATTTGGCCAATGGTAATTCTTATGAGAATTTCAAGTATGGTCAAAGGATAATTATTAGAAGTGTGCGGGAACTTTCCACTTAAAGAATAAAGACCAGAAATTATGATAATAGGAGGCATTGAGAATCAATATGACTGTTTTGAGGAGCCATTTCTGACAGTTTAGCTCTTTGTACTAAGGCCTATCATAATCACTTTATTTAAAAAACAACCCATCTAGCATGCTAAGGAGAGAATTCACACCTGGGCAAGGAGGCGCTCCTTCAAAATGCATTTCTCCTATGCTGATTTTGATTGTAATTTATTTGGGGAATACATCTTCAAAGCCTTTCCTGTTGCCATTTTTTTCCCCCTGTGATTGCCTCAAAAACTTCCTGCTTCCTTTGATTATATATAACTCATACCATTATTATGATGACATTTCCTTCTCAGAGTCAGAGCTGGCTTTAATTTTATGCCCTATCTTGAAATGATCAGCATGTAACACAAATGACCATGTGATTAAAACTGGTGATTTTAATTACCACTTTATAATTTTTCCCTCCCTGAATGTCTATTAGAAATAAAAGGAAAGTATGGAACTAAAAATGCCTCGTTAGTAGGAAAGTTAAATGGAAGAAAGAAAAAAGATGTTCTTTCATTTATGGATTTTGTTTCAACAAACATTTACTGAAAACTAATTCTTGGTGCCGGGGATGTATCTGTGAACCAAAACAGATCAAAACATCCTACCAACATGGACTTTATATTTCAGTGGGGCAAGAATAATCACAAAAAGTGAGAAATATAGAGAGTATATTAAAAGACAATAAGTTGTCTTTCCCCGCAAAGCGGGGAAAAAGAGCAAAGCAAAGAGTTGGGGAATGTGTGGGAAAATTGCAGTTTTCAACTGGGAAGATGATATTTAAGTAGACATTTGGAGGCTGTGAGGGAGTTCACGTTGTGGGCATGCGAAAAGACCATCCTAGGATAAGAGAATGTCCTAGGCCTTTGCTTCCCATGAGTTATATGAAAAATGAGGCCAGTTACTGAGTAGAGAGAGGTAGGGAAGTAGGAAATGAGCTCTGAAAGGTAAGAGAGACTAATCTTAAAGGCCATTATAAAAACTGGCTTTTATGCTGAGTGAAATGGAAAACTGTTTCATCTATTTCATGGTTTTGAACAAAGGAATGACTGTCATCTTATTTGTTAAAAGGATGCAAGGTTGCGACTAGACTAATGGAGAAACAAAGTAGAAATAGGAAGTTTTTCAATAATACAGATAAAGGATGATGGAAGCTTGGTCCAGAGTGATAACAATGGGGATGATGAGAAATAGCCCTCATATAGTTGAAGGTAGAGCAGATAAAATTTGCTGATGAATTAGGTATACTGCTGAGAGACAGAAAATCATCAAGGATGAATGCAAGTATCTTGGCTTCAATAAATGGAAGGTTAATGAAACTGGATGAAGGAACCAAGTCAAGTAATTTTATAGGAAAATGGGTTCATTTAAATTATTACATAAGTTGCTGAGATATATTCCAAGAGGTTAGCCATTATCATTCATGGCACAAGAATTTATCTATTTTTATGTTTAATGTTGACCTCATTTTAATGTTTTCCCATCTCTTTGAGATTTGGATTAAACAAGATTGAGAGCTCATCATTTAAGTCACTATCTAATTTTGTTGCTGTTGTTGATTTTCTGATTATGACTCTAGTTACTGAAATTAATGAGAACTAGTTTTTGGGAAGATGGCTTAGAGTCATTTGGCAAATACTAGTTCTATTTTGTTTCTTGTCACAGCTTTCTATTTTATGATGAACACAGGTTAAAAAGGGAAGACAAATCTTCAGAATTTTTGTTTGTTTAATAATGCTAAGGAATAGCTTTGTAGGAGAGCTTACTGAATTCCAGCAGAATTAAAGTATACTTTATTAATATTTTCCATTTTAAGTCACTTCTATGAGATAATAGAATTTTACAATAATTTCTCACATTTATCTGTATCATGATCTCTTTTAGAGTTCTGTTAACAAAATGTTATGGTCTTAATTTTGCTTTTACTTTTTCCGTTTTGGACTCATATATTAAATTTCTTGGAGGTAATTTAAATATAATCCCTAATAATAATAACAGAATGGGTAAATTCAAACATCTTGATGTGGAATTTTTGGTTTCTCTGTTCATTTTGGTTGCTTAAATAATTAGACCTAATTTAAAACAATTATTGTAATTTTAGAGATTTTAGTTGAAATAAAATACTTCATTCAATTTATAGATACTAAATTTGAAACATTATAATTTTATACTTGGAAACTCATTCTAGTTTTGCTTTTATAATTTTTACCATTCATATTCACAATTAATATGTAGGTCTGTGTAACACTACCTCAGACTTTTGGCACATCTAATAATCAGTTATTATCCTTACATATAAAGAGGCTGAGGAAGGCCAGGCACACTTGTCTAAAAGACTTGTCTAAGATGATTGCAGCATCAAACCTGGGACTCATCCCTCACTTCTTTCTCTCACACCTCATCTTGGTCCTGTCAGCAAAGTCTGTGGACACTTCCTCGGAACATATTCCGAATGTGACAGCTTCTCACTACCTCCATTGGGAAAACTTGAGCCCAAGCCACCATTATCTTTGGTCTATCGCTAAAGCTTTCTAACTGGTCTTTCTGCTTCCAACTTTGTCCTCCCATGATCTACATTCTTTCTAGAACCAGATGGAGTCTGTTAAAACTCAAGTCAGATATCATTATACTTCTGCTTGAAACACTCCGATGGCTTCCCAAGTCATTAATAGTAAGAGACAAATTCCTTATGATTAACTCCCTCTCCACCCATCCACTGCTTTGCTAAATTCATCTTCTAGCCTTCTCCCTCTTGTTCACTCTGCTCCAGCTGTAATGATATTCTGGCCATTTCTGAGCATCAAGGTCCAGGGTAGTCCTTTCTGCATGGGGATTTTCCAACCTTAGGACTTGGCAGCCTCTAAACTACCATCAGAGGGTCTCCATTTTGATGCTTCTATGTAACACACATGCACACGCGTACACATGCACACACGTACACATGCACACACGCACACACACATCTGAGGCTACCTGAGACTGGTGTGAGCACCTGTGGACAGGGCTGTACCAACTCTATGAAGCTTCCCCAGAGTGTCTTTATACTCCCCAGTGGACAATGAAAAGGATAGAAAACTCTTTTCAGGACTAAGATAGAGTTTAAGTAGATACCTAAAGACTTACATTCTACTCCAAGAATATGCACAGATTATGAATTATACTTTATAATATATCTATTTTGGTATGAGTCTAAAATATCTTAAATTATTTATATCAGTAAAATCAAACTCTGGGAAGTAGCTCCATAGTTTATCCTCTGGCTTCCAATATGCCCACCACTGTCTGTTTTACTTTTAAACTCTGATCTGGGTCAAATAAACCTGGATAAAAATGCCTAAGGAGTTCCTAACCTGTCTCCTGAGAGTTCACCATGGCAAAGCCAGCAAAATTGCTTTTGGCAAGAATGTCCTTGCCTTCTTGTACTATTTTATAAAAGTTTACTTTAATGGAGGAAAAGGCTGTCCAGACAAGCTGTATGATTCATCTATTTCCAGTTACCGTGAAAGTGTTTCTTGGTCATTTTTATGTGCCCTGGATGTTCTATAAGCATCACCCATGGCCAAGGACAAATTTTTAAATTGGAAAAAATACTGAAAATTGGAATTCTTGCAATTTATTATTTTTTTTAAATCAGCTCATTTAAACATTGTTTTCTGTTTTTTTTTTGTGCTGTTGATGTTACCGTCAATAGGATAATTTGACTGAAGTAAATATTTAAAGGTCATATCTAGATTCATCATGTTGTATGTATCAATGGTTTGATCTTTCTTTTTCATTGTTGAGTGGTACTTGTTGTATGAATATATCATAATAACACTGGTTTGATTTTTTTTTAATTCGGACTAATTCTGTCATAATTAAGATGTTAATTTAGTGATATTTAATTTAGAGACACAGAATAATGAACTTTATAACCCAGAACTTGGTGTTAAATTCTACACATATTAGGCACTCAGTGAATATTTATGAAATGAACAAATAAATGAAAAGATCTACTCATGAGAAATAACCTATGATTAAGGAAGTTGGGTACATTTATCATAGATTATTTAAGAATATAAAAATATGTAGAATAAAATTTTCAAGCAAATCATCACCCAGAAATAACCATGATGGCGATTTTGCTTATATAATTAAAATCATACTGTACATACACTTTTTTCTCTTAATGTTGAATGACTGGATTAGAATTTAGTTTATTTTATTATACTTTATACTAAATTATTATGAATAATTTAAATAGTTCTCATTTTAAAATCTATATTCATTGCCAAAATTTTAGAAAATTTAAGTTTAATTTGCTTTATACATTAAAAAAGTACATATGTAGAAAAATTTGAGTACAAAAATATTAATATAAGAACAATCCAGAAACTTATAAAATACTTTGCTGTTTCCTTACTCTTTCTCTTTTGATCAATTTTTATATAGTTCAAGTTGTTAATATGGATTTATAAACATGATTAATGCAGATATAATCAGACTTTTGATATAAAATATTACACAACCAGAGATCTTAAACTTGATAGTTATTTCTTTTTCCCGATTTGCGTGACTTAGCCAGTTATCATAAGGTTTAAGGAACCAGTACATTTTAAATGTATTGCAAAAATTTCTTGCAATAAAATTGGCAATAATGTTTCTCTATGCAGCTTAAAAAAGAGAAAATATGTTTTGTTGGGCGAATTTAAGTTTCTTGGTGGAATGTTCTAATCGTGTATAAGTATTAGGCTTTGTTAACTAGTTAACTGGAATAGAACAAAATTGTGATTATTTTAACCATCATTGAAGGTGGTACTAAATTCCTAGTGAACTATATGGTAAAGAATGTGGTGTGATGCATACTGATGAGAGAAAGGAGTGGCTGGGGAACAGGGCAAACTTGGGAAATCCTGCAGGGTAGAGTGTTACTCATGAGTTCAAAATCCACCTGATAATCCAAGCAGACTGCTGAGTTTGGGATGTGAACCCATAAAGGGAAAACTCAAGGATGTTTTCATATCAGAGGTAAAAAAAATAGTGCCCCTTTGGCTAGAAACAGGTACTAGAAGTATTTTTATCATTTGCATTTCAATAACTTTAGGTGGGGCATGGAATTTCCAGTTTGCCACAAATATTATTACTTTGTATTGTCTTACATCAGCCAATTTGCACATTTACAATTAGCCCCCATCCTGTAAAATAATTTGTTTTGAAACTTCAATTTACAACTTTTTATTTCCCTATTTCCTAAATTCCTTGTTTCTATTTTTCTATCATCTGAATGACTTTTCAGGTAATTTTTTCAAGAAGTGTAAATGAATGATATGTTGTCTGGTCCCTGATTATCTAAAAATGTCTTTCTGTTTTCTTCACATTCAAATAACATAACTGTGTGTAAAACAAGTTGTAAAAGCTTTGCCTCAAAACTCTGTACAATGTTGATCCATTGTTTTATATTAGATTGACAATACTGGAAAGATTTTATCCATTTTGTTTAGAACTTGTAGAGCCCTGTATACAAATAACTAATATTATACAGATAACTTATATTAAGAAATATTAGTTAAGAAATATTTCTTTCATTGAATTTTTAATTATTGCTTCTGTTCTTGGTGATTATTTAGTAATCCTATAATTCTGAGAGTGATATTTTGTTCTTCATTCTTTATTTTTTATTCCTTTTCTACTTTATTGTTTACAAATCAATTTTTCTTTTTCTAATAACTTTTAGGAATGGTTCTGTGGGTTGTCCTCTATATCAGTGATTGAACTTGCCCGAAAAGTTAATGCTGTTCTTTGCTGTCTCCAATGAGGATGGCAGTACTATGTTCTGAAATTCAGCTTTCTCTCTCCACCATTTATCTCTGCATCTTTTTATGATGTCTTTATTCTCCACCTTTTCCTGTCTTATGGTTTTCTGTTCTTTCGCAGTGACTATATTTACTTTCATCGTTACGAGAAGGCTGTAATACAACAGAGAGTTCTCAGTTTTCATGGTTCCCCCCCTTATTTTTCAATACTTAACATGGAGACATGGTATTTATATTTTCCATTTACTTAATCTGTGTTGTGGGGAGCGTTTCTAGCCTCATTTACATTTTCCCCAAGCATTTAATTTCCACAACCCCCAGCAGGCTTTCATCTATTGTTATTTTTCAAGACTAACATTGGACTTCCTCCTATTTTATTGCTCAGATTTCTTACATTCAAGTTTCATTTCAATGATGAAAAATGGGAACTATTGCCATTATACTATTTACCCAGTAGATATCTTCTAAGAATGGGATGAAGAATAGAGAAAGATAGGAGGTATCTGTATCTAGTTACCTACCACTAATGTACAGAGGTGGTTGCAGAAAGGAGGAAAATAAATTGATCTCTTTCCTTTACATCTGAAAAAATTGTTCATACAAATCTACACAAGAAAGACAGTGATGAATCTCAGTTGACTGTTGATTTTGAGAGTGAAGGATTTTGCTATTTTTCGAGTCTTGATATTATGATTGTAAAAGAAATATATCAAGAAGGAAAAGTGAAACAAATAGTAAACAGTAGAAAATAAAAAAAAAAGGCAAGTAATATATTAGATAGATCACTTCATTAATTTAAAACTGAACATGCCCTGAAGATAGCTGGAGCGTCAATGCATCTACCCAAAACTTTCCAGAAACACAATTTAGTATGATTTTTATGGATAATAGAAAAAAATTGCTTTGGTAGTTTTCTCTTTGCTTATCTGCAAAGACACTATATTTAAACCTCCCCTACAATCTTGAGCTGGTTATCTCTCTCTCTGTTGTTTCACTGTTCTTTTGCCATGTACTATCTACTCACAAGAGCTTCCAAGGGCAGGAAATAACTCTTGGCTTTTGATTTCTTTCTCTCCTCCTGTGATGTTTACCTATGATTTAGAGAGGAACTAGGCTCAATGATTTTGTCGTTGGTATAAGCCCTTATTATTTTGACATTAGTGTAAGTTATTGATTACATATGCTTTTTTCCTTAGATTTGTTTAGAGAAGTTTTCATTGATCTGGATGGTTTTGTTTGTATTTTGTATTGTTTTGTTTTCTGGCCAATAAAGTTGCAGTCCTTAGAGAACCAGTTTCCAACTGAGTTTGTGTGTGGTTTTGACTTAATGGTATTATTCACAAGGACAGGATATGAAAATAGGTTTTTATATCATATACCACAGAAGAAAATTAAATCCTATTTTAAAAACATGTTTTATTTAAAAAGATACTTCATAGTCATCTTACATCCCATAAAAACCCACAGATATAAGTCAATTACTTTGTCAAAATATTGATTTTGTAGTGTAAATGGAAACATTTCCTATGTAACAGCTCAAATATAGGGATTGGAAGTTGAAGTTGAGAGAACAGTCTCATCAGTTTTTCATTAGTCAATGAAAGCATGTTATTACATTTTATTCATCACCATTAGCAATATATCTAAATTATTTGCATGATGTTAAATAACCAAGAAAGGTAGCTATCTGCGAAGAAGAATTCTGGTTCTGATTTGCCCAAATCTAGCTGGATGGCCATGTACAAATAACTTATCTTACATTGCAGCTCAATGTTTATATTTATAAAATGAGAGAATTGAACCACATGATTTCCAATGTCCAATGGCTTTTTCAACATGAAAATGTGCTGATCCTATGACTTGGAATGAATCCAAACTTCCCATACATATTGCCTGTTTCATGCAAATTTCTGTTGGAGATCTGAGGAAATGTGTGACTGCAGAGTAGGCCAGGGTATGCTCAGGAGGCACAGTTTCAGGGACTGAGGCGGGAGACAAGAGCTGTTGCTGGAAAACGGTAGGAGATACAGTGAGAAGGTAACTTCATGTCAGACTGTGGAAAGACTTGGTAAAAAATACATACATATATATAGATATATGTATATGTATTTATATCTATATCT
>NW_006434373.1:8904791-8955341 GCF_000325575.1 Pteropus alecto
ATATCTATATCTATATCTATATCTATATCTATATCTATATCTATATCTATATCATCTATGTCGTTTTTTTTTTTCCTGCAAGTCATGGGGACTTCATGATTCAAGCGTGGACCAAACTGTGGTATGGTTGGGGAGGAACAGGCAGGAGTAGAGGCCTAGAGGTTCTGGCAATAGCCTAGACGCAAAGCGATGAGAACTTGGACCAAGAGAGGCAGGTATTTGGAGATTCAAGAGAGATTTTAATGGAAGTATAGCTAGGATTCCGTGATAATTAGATCATAAATAGTGAAAGATACCACGATTTAAGAATCATAAGAATAAAGAGAGACGTGTGCAAAGACAAATGTTTCCTTCTAGAAACTTTGGAAATACTGTTTGAATGTATCATCTGGAAATCAAAAAGCATGTTAGAGGGGATAAGCATTGTACTATTTATTTGACCTCATAAGCTTTTTTGATGGGAGCTTTATTCTTTTGTAACTTAAAAGAATAAATATATTTGATAGTGAAAAACTCATGCCTGTTAGTGTCTTTAGTACTCACTTTCTGGTAAAATAGCACTGTTATAAATAAGGTTACTTCACTGGTTCTTCTATTTTTGAATGCCTAATTGGTTTCCCATTGAAAATTAAGAACCTGATGCAAATTAGATGTCAGAGAAAGCAGTAGCTTTTAAAGATGTTCTCAAATCACATGCTATATTAACAATGATAAAGAACTTTAAATACTTGTTAAGGCATTTATTAGACACAGAACTAAGCTTAATTTTTTAAAAATAAAATTATTATGAATTAACCTCCTGTTTAAAATTCTCAGCATTTTACCATGATAATTAGTATGAATTTATAATACACTAATAACCCCCTGCTTAAAATCAGAGTATATTTTAAGCCAAATGTTATTATTAATGTAATACTTAAGTGTATTCTTGTGCACTGACATTCCTAACTAGTTACATCGGAAAGATAGTTAAATAAAACCAAGAGCTATATTACTCTACTCAAAATCTATATCAGGAAAATGACTTTTTAATATGTTGAACACAGAACTACCTGAATGCTCTTTAATTAGTTTAGATATCCATAGATAATGATTAAAAATGATTGATAGTTTATTCATCATTAAGTTACTTTGATGATTTAGTAAATCCTGGTCAAATCAGAGTGGCCTTTTTATTATATATGTGTGTGTATATACATACATACATACATGCATACATACATACATACATATATATGTGTATGTACACACACACGTATCGCTAAGCATGTGTTATTTATTTCTATTTTATGGATTTTTAAATAAGCTATATTACCTTTCTTATATTTCTGGAATATATTTACATAATTGTAAAGAAACTAATGTAGAAGAAGTAATTTGAAAGGACATTTTAAGTTATGTTGCTATATATTCAGAAACTGAGCTTTACTGCTGGTTGAAATAAGTTGTGATGGGAGGAGCCAAGAGTACCTGGCCTCCACCTGACTTCTCTTCCTAGCAACAGAGCATAGTAGATCATAAATGAATGATTTGCCTTGAGCTATAAGATAGACATTGTAAACCTTTACATTGATGTCATTGATCCCTGAAGAAAGGGATATTTCTGTGCCAAAAACTTCTACAAGTCCAGTCTCCTTTTTCCTTCATGTGAAGTCCACCCAGGTCTAATAGATGATGATAAATCTGGAAACTGAGCTTAAACTGATTAATTATTTCAATAATAATCTTTGGCACAAGGGTCACATTTAAACCTTTGAAATTGTTTTTCTTGGAAACATTTTTGTTTTGAAAAGAGAGTGGCAATATACTGTAACCTAGTTGATATATATGAAAGAAATTACCATTCAATTTTTTTATGATATATAGTTTGTTAAAAGAAGCAATTATACATATTTGAATGTATGCTATATAAATGCCTTGATTTTTAAGGCTACCTTTTACTTTCATTTTATGTTTATACATATTTGAATTGTATGCTCTGTAAATGTCTTGATTTGTAAAGCTACCTTTTATTTTTGTTTTATGTTTTTCTTGTAAATACAGTATACAGATGATCCTCTACTTATGATGGGATTGTGTCCCAATAAACACATTGTAAATTGAAAATATCATGTTAAAAATGCATTAATTACACCTAACTTTCCAAATATCGTAGTCCACCTTAAACATGCTTGAAACACTTACATAGGAGGTGGGCAAAATCATCTCACTGCCCACTGCCTCTTTCAGCATCAGAAGAGAGTATCATACCACATATCACAAGCCCAGGAAAGAGCTTTAAATTCCAAGAATGGTTTCTACTGAATGCATATCGCTTTTGCCAATGCAAAAAGTTGAAAAATTATAAGTCAAACCATAGTAAGTTGGGGACCACCTGCCTATGTAACCTTTACATGCACCTGTTTTGTTTTTTTGAAATATGCATAATAGAGGTAGAGTTTTCTTTTGAACTGATTAAAAACTGTCTTGAAGAGAGTCCTCAATTTGTATTAAATGTAATGAAAGCAAATGCAACATAAAATGAATATTTTATTACATCAAAATCCTGGTGTTCATGTGTAATGTTCTTAAGATTAACCTAAGCAATAAATCTACTTTGAGGTTTTTATGGAACATTTAAACCCCTTCTAAGCCCTTGAGGCAAATTGTCCTCAGACCTCTGGAAGAGAGAGTGAGAGTCGCTATTTCTTTAGGCCACTCTCAGCTGAGGCTCACTTTGTACTTTGTGTCTCAAGAACACGAGCAATCTTTTATTCCAACTATGTTGATGATCAGCTCAGTATACTCGAAGTAGGAGCTCATCTGAAGCCAATCATCTCTGTCTTTACATAGCTCATTAAAGATCCTTTATTTTTATGCTTTACTTCAGTTTGTACTCTGACCTCTGATAATTTTTCATGAGGAAATCATGTTCCAGGTGTACACCTGGTGGTATCTTAGTTATTTTTGAGACCCATCTCAAATTTCTTCCCTAACACCATCATTCATTCAAATAATGTAATTCTTCAACATCCTTTGCTAGTCTAGGCACCTGGGTAAATTGAAATAGTTAACTCTCGAAAAGAATGGCTTCTCAAAGAAAAATGGTTTCAGTTTTGGACATACATTGTTTGTAAGGTTCCACTATATCAACTAAGTGAAGATGTTTAATAAGTAGTTAAATATATTTGGATTTTTCATCAGTATACAGGTGATATTTGAAGTTAGGGATTTGAAAAAGGCCATTTAATGTATGTAGTGAGATAAATAGAATATTAAGAAAGAACTCATAGATTATACTACATTTAAGGGTTGTTGGATATAATAAAGGGCCAAATTAAAATATTTGTAGTGATAAAAATAAAATAAAACTCTGAATATACTGGTAGTATATGCTCCTTTTAGAAAATATGAGAAGTAGAGAAAAACAAAGAATAAAGTTAGAATCACTTATAACTTCATGAACTAGATCACTATAGATTTTATTCTCTTTGATTTTTTAAATTTATATTTGAAAGAGGAATTTATAATTACAGTAATTATAGTTTCCTAATTTTTTTCACTTAAATGAATGTCTAAATTCTTCAAAAACATCATTTCTAGTGGCCGCATAGTAGTCCATCACATCAGTAGGCCAGCTTAGTTGCTGACACGATATATTCTATTTTCAGTGGATTCCCTTGCTTTTGGGAAGTTTATAAGCATATCATCTGTAAATTCTGATCAGTTTATCCCTCTTTTAAAATAATTTGTATATCTTATTCATGTCTCTTCTCTTATTACATTGCCTTGACCTTTAGGTGAAAATAAAATAATAGCGACAGTAGACATTCATTTTATTATTTTAATGGTATTGTGTGTAATGTTTTAACATTGAGCGATGTTGCTTGTCTATAGCAGAAGCACTTATTTCTGTATAATGTATTATATGTTATGAATAGGAAAATATCAATATTAACTTCTTAAGTTTGACATATTTTGCATCTGTGTTCAAAGTAAACTTGATTTAGAACAGCATTTCCTAAACTGTGTCTTATAGTTATTCATTCCACTGTTTTATAGCACAGTAATAATAGTCTGTGAATAAAAAAATTTTATAGTAAGGAGGGTTTGGAATATATCGATTTCTATACTCTTGGAGATTTATAATGCACATTATTTTATTATAGATACAGCAGCTCTTTAGTTCAGTAATAACAACAAAAATGTTTAGAGCAAATTTCCCAAATTACTTCTTCTTGAGTTTTATGCATATTTTATCATTTTATTAATTTTTAGTTTTGAACTTTTTGTAATTTTTGGAGGAAGGGAGAGGATTTATCAGTAGCTGTAAGTGGATTTCCTATTTTAATGCAGCCTGAGTATCTTTTCCAGTAAATAAGGAATGCTTAGGCCACATTAATTTATTGTAAAAGCTGTATTATTTGGTTTTAATTTATGGTTTTTATGCTTTCTGTAGTTTGGTTTCTCTGCTGCTTCTTGTCCATTCTCTTTTACACATAGACTCTTTGTTATTCAATTATCTATTGCTGCATAACAAACCACTACAGACACTGTCGAATGAAACAACAATTGTTGATCCTCATCATGTCTCACAATCCTGGGAGGTGACTAGTCTCAGCTAGGTGGCTTGGTCTAGGCTGCAGTCAGGTAGTGGCTGACACTAGAGGTTTCTTAAATCCTTTTTCCCTCCTGGGTAGTTGATACTGGGTGTTAGCTGGACTGCATCAAGGCATTTAGCCAGACCACCTACATATGACCTTCTCTTTGTGGCCTGGGCTTTTTCACAGATTAGTGCCTGCTAAAGAACAAGTGTCCCAAGGGAGACAGACAGAACCATGCAATATTACCTTTTGACTAGCATTGGAACACATATAGTGTCATTTCCATCTTATTCTTTTAGCTGAGGCAATCACAAAGACCCACATGGTTCTAGAGGAGCATGGGAGATAGAAAATGTTGTGACCGTTTTTGGAAAATATAGCTTGCCATGACAGGCATTAGATCATTAGTAATGATTCAAAGGTTTTCAGAGATATTCTTAAATGTATATTATCCATCCATAAAAGTGACAAAACTCACTATTTTTTATTTTCGTTTGGACGTCAGGGATTTTTGCTGATTTTTCTTGTTCATTTCTCCTTTCTTATTAATTTAAAGTGATAAGATTTTTCTTGTAAAGTATTGGTCAATCAACCAAAATATTGTGAGGCATTACTTTTGTAACACTTTTTAGAACGTTTATTTTTCTATATACGACTCTTCTCATGCTTTTCACTAGTCTTTGATAACTTGATTTCTTCATTCTTATTTTACTGGCTTTATTTCTAACTCCTTGCATATCCTTAAATATTTGTTTTTATACTCCCATACACCAACTTAATTGTTGTGTAGTCTACAAGCCACAGTATTTTCCCTTCAGAGATTCATGCCTTGCCCTCTGCTCATTGTGGGCACTTATGGCAGGAAAACTAGGAGCGAGAGAGAGAGAGAGAGAGAGAGAGACTAGGTGCCACTACTGTATTGAAGACTGTCCTCATGTCTAGCGCTAATGCGTTACGAGACCATAGTACCTTCCACTTACCTCTTAGACATTCTAGACTTTCAGAGGGTATTGCCTTCCTTCAATCTCATTCACCACCCTATGTCTAGTAGACATTCTTTATTGGTTTTGGCATATACAGAGTTATCCATCATTAAGTTTCAAGAACATATAGAGCCTTTATTGCCATTTTGGGAAATCTTCATTATTTTACCAGAAATTTGATGGGATGGAATTGTATACTTAGGGTCACAATTATCTATCTTTATGAATCTCTATTTTCTTCTGAGTTAATAGAGAACTTTCTGGTCTCTTTAGCAATTCAATATCATATGAAATGTGACTATTCTATATTAAAAAGCACTGAAGAGTCATGGTAACTAGAACGATCCTGCATTGGATCCTGATTCAAATAAATCTGCAGTAATAGAAATTTTGTGGCAAATTGAAATTTTAAGTAGGACTGGGTACTAGATGACATAATAATTTGTTGATAGGAGATACAGACATCCTTACTTTTAAAAAAACCTACAAAATCTATGTATTGTATTAACTTATTTTGAAAAAATGCATATGCATGTGTGTGTTTACTAATAATGATACTTAAGATATAATAGTGGCAATTTCTAAATGGAGAGAAGATGATAGTTTTATTTTCTATGTCTTCTATATCTGTCTACCTGCTATAATGCACATATACTATTTTTTAAATAATAAGACACCAATTTTAATTTTTAAAAGAATTATTCACTTTCTTAATTTCATGGGCCAATGTAAAATCCATTGGTGAAAAGTGAAGCAGCTAATTTTCCCCTAAGAAGGAGGTACAACATGCAGACAAACTTTTGGTCTGTTTTCTGACCAAAAAAAAAAAAAAATGAGTTGTATTCACTGAGAAAATCAGTACAAATGTCTTCTCGCTGAGGAGAGTGTGTCTACATTTTATTTCCATGTTATTCAGTTTCCATGTATGTGTCAGAGAAGTTCTTAGAAAGCCATTGTTAACAAAATAGTCTCTTTTTTCTACATTTGCTAAAATTATTGCTCATGTTAGTGGTAATCAGACTCATATAAGCAGGATTTGTGTTGTAGTGGCTGTGGCTGTCAGTGAGCCGCAGCTTCTCTGTAGCAATGTTTGATTATAGAGGCTCATGTACTTTATAATGAGTGCTAATAAAATAATAGAAGCTTCACAGATTTCATGTCCATCTGCTTTGACTATGTTCTTGGCAAATGACATTCTGAACTTGGTGCTGAGACACAATAATAATAAAGTTATATGATTGCCAGTGGAGGAGTTTCATGGACTTGTACAAATTAACTCAAAAATACTCTTGGTGATAAAAGAGAATGATTCAAAGATTCAGAACGTGGAGAAGCTAAGGTACTGAAAGAATTAACCCAAGGTAAAAAATATTCCATTAGTTGAATTAGGAATACATACTCCTTACAATTAATTGATGAATTTGTTCAATCATTTATCCATTTATTTACTCAATTCATTCAAGAGGTGTTTTTGAGTCAGCACGGAATTATGCATCAAGTATTTGTCAACCATGAGAAATTCATGGCCATAGATAGTTACAATACATTATTCATGCTATAAGTAGGTATTTATTCAACAGATATTTATTACATGCCTCCTATGTTTCAAATTCTAAATTGGTTACTGTAAATATTGTGTTGAAAGATATAAAACATCCCTGTTCTCATACTAATTATATTCTATCTGGAGAAATCATAAAGTTAATAAGTTAGCAAGGAGATATCAGTTTGCCATGGGTGCTATAAGGAAAACAAGACAGACTGATGTGATCGGGAATTTAGGGAACTCCCTTAGGTTGTTGTCCCAGAAAGCTGAAGCTGACTCTTAACCTGGGGTCTGAATATAAAATAAGGCCAGCCTCAAGAATATATACACTTTCAGTAGAGGGAAGAGCAGTGCAAATGATCCAAGGGGGAAGCAACTAGGAGTGTTGCAGGAACCTAGGAAGCAGGTTGAGAGGTGTCCAGGTGCCCCTTGGCAGGCCTGCCCCTTCCAGCTGTGGGACCCAGGACAGGAGGTCAAATGGAGACCCATATGCCATTAAGTATAATGAACTAAAGTTATTGATCAAACTCACGAACTGTTGACTGAACTATGTTCTCTTTTACTTTGACAAATGTCTTCATAAAGACAAGATTTTAAAATCCTTATAAAACTATAAGATTTGTATGACTAAATGTTAACAAAAGGTTCAAAACGACCTAATTTTGTTATCATTACTTGTTTTGGGGTGTTCTGTAAATGGGTCAGTGATCTTGAATTCAAAAGATAAAAAATTCATAATTTATAAACACTTCTATTATTACTCCTTAGATTTTATTTTTGCTTTCATTTTAGCAAAATCACTAATTATGCTTTAAATAAAAAAGTCACATAACATTTTATTGGCAGCAATGAGCTAAAGGATTGTGAAATAAAAGGTAAGTGTATTCAAAGTGTACAAAATATAAAATATGTCACCAAAAATGCAAGTCAAGGCAAATCGAAACAGTTGAAAATGTTTATATATATTTTCAAAAATAGTAGTTTTTCTATGTTCAAAATGTTCAAAATTACCTATAACAATAAAAGGCAAATACTAATATTAATTCATGCATATGAAATTTAATTAATTAAAAACTTAATCCTATCTATAGCAATATCAAATTATTTATTTATTTAATTTATTTTTAAAAATTCTATTTACATAAATATAAAATTATTTCATTTTTGTTTTATAATGTCTATATTATATTTTATAAATATAATAAAATGCTGGTATTCAGTGTTGAATAGTTGTGAGGGTAAAGAATTAGGATCATGCTGCATGTGCGTTATGTAACTGAATAGACTGTGTGTTATGTAACTGAATAGACACTGAATATACCAAGTTATATATAAATTTTAGACAAATGTTTTAATATTACAAAATATTTCTTGGCCGCCATGTATGACTATTGCATATAATGTGTTAAATTGTGAATATCTCTGGAACCACAAATGAGGTAAGTAAGTGGACACATAACACTTTAGGGAAATCATATTTATTATCTAAGTATCTATTGTATCTACTTCTCTTAGAGGAAGGATTTGACAGGATAATTCATGTTTCATCTTATAGCTAACATACTCAAATCCTTGCTGGCCCCCAAAGAAGTGTCAGTTGCTGATGTTCATGGGGTCACAAGTTTCATCCCTTTGCACCACTTGGACGAAAAGTAGCCTTTGTTTTGAAGACAAAGGCCAACAAATGTCGAGAAGTGTTTTTTGAGGTCTGAATGTTGGTAGTCGCAAGTGCAGATGCAATGGGTTAGAAGCTATGCCAGGGTCTGTCAAATTTTTCTGTAAAGGGTGGCTGAATGGATAAGAAAAGAAATATTTTTAGCTCTCTTTTTTAAAAATAATTTTCTAATTTTCAGTTACGGTTAATATACAATATTGTATTGATTTCAGGTATACAACACAGTGATTAGACATTTATCTAATTTAAGAAGTGATCACTCCAATAAATCTAGTAAACATCCGACACCATATACGATTATTATAATATTATTGACTATATTCCTTATGCTATACTTTACATCCCCGTAACTATTTTGTAACTACCGATTTGTACTTCTTAATCCTTTCCCCTTTTTCATCTCTCTAACCCCCTTCCCATCTGGCAACCATCAAAATATTCTCTGTATTTATGGGTTTGTGTTCTGTTTTGAGTGTTTATTTTGTTCTTTAGATTCCACATGTAAATGAAATCAAATGGCATTTGTCTTTCTCTGTTTGACTTACTTCACTCAGCATAATACCCTCTAGTTCCACCTATGTTTTTCAGATGGCAAGATTTCATTCTTTTTTATGGCTGAGTAATATTCCATTGTATATATGTACAACCTCTTCTCTATAAATTCATCCATTGATGGGTGCCCAGGTTGCCTCCATATCTTGACTGTTGTAAATAATGCTGCAATGAACATATGGATTCGCATGTTCCTTTAAAGTATTGCTTTAGGTTTCTTCTGATAAAAGTCCAGAAGTGGGATTACTGGGTCCTTCTTTGTTTTTTGTCATATCCTTTGTTTTAAAATCTATTTTGTCTCATACAAATATTGCTACCCCAGCTTTTTTGTTTGTTTATGTCTATGTGTGCCTTTTAATCTGAAATGAGTCTCTTATAGGCAGCATATGGAAGGGTCTTGTTTTCTTATCCATTTAGCCATACTTTCTTTTGATTGGAGCATTTAATCCATTTACATTTAACTTAATTATTGATAGATATGTACTTATTGCAATTTTATTATTCCTATTTTTTGATTTTTTGTTCTTCTTCTTAAAGCAGTCCCTTTATCATTTTCTGTAATACTGGTTAGGTGGTGATGAACTCCTTTAGCTATTTCTTGTGTGAGAAGCTCTTTATCTGTCCTTTGATTCTAAATAATAGCTTTACTGGATAGAGTAATCTCAGATGTAGGTCCTTGCTTTTCACCACTTTGAATATTTCCTGTCAATCCCTTCTGGCCTGCAAAGTTTCTTTGGAGAAATCACCTGAGAGTCTTATGGGAGCTCTTTTGTAGGTAACTGTTTTTTTCTTGCTGCTTTAAGATTCTCTCTTTGTCTTTAATCTTTAGCATTTTAATTATGATGTGTCTTGGTGTGGGCTTCTTTGGATCATCTTGTCTGGGACTCTCTGTACTCTCTGGGCTTTCATAGATATTTCTTTCACCAGGATAGGGAAATTTTCAGTCATTATTTCTTGAAATAGATTTTTAATTCCTTGCTCTCTCTCTCTTCCATTTGGTACTTCTACGATGTGAATGTTGGTATGCTTGATGTTGTCCCAGAGGCCTCTTAAACTACCTTCATTTTTTTTTTTTTGGATTCTTTTCTCTTGTTGCTGTTCTGATCGGGATTTTTTGGCTACCTTATCTTCTAAATCGCTGATTTGACCCTCTGCTTCATCTAATCTTCTGTTAATTCCTTCTTCATTTTAGTTATTGTATTCTTCATTTCTGACTGGTTCTTTTTTATGTTTTCTCTCTCCATTTTTATGTTTTTTTATTTCTTTGTTAAAGATCTTTGTTAAAATCCATCTACTCTTCCCCTAAACTCATTGAGCAGTGTTTTGAACTCTGCATCTAGTAGGTTGTCTGTCTCCGTTTTGTTTAGTTTTTCTTCTGGAGCTTTGTTCCGTTTTTTCATTTGGGACATGTTTTTTTGTCTCCCTACTTTGGCTGCCTCCCTGAGTTTGTTTCTATGTATTAGATAGAGCTTCTAGGACTTCCAGTCTTAGTAGAGTAGCCTTATGTAGTAGGTGTCCTGTGGGACCTAGTGGTGCAGTCTCCATGATCACCTGAGCCGAGTGTTCCAGGTGTGTTCTTGTGTGGGTTATGTGTGTCCTCCTGTTATAGTTGAGCCTTGGTTGCTGTTTGCACATCAATGAAAAAGACTGACTCTTGAGCTGATTGGTTGAGAGGACTGGCTGGTAACTACAGTAGAAGAGCTGCTGTGCAGGGGCTGACTCTATGGAGCCAGATTTGCTTTAGCAGGGCTCTGAGGGTGCCTTCTCAGTCTGCCCTTTGGGTGTGTGTCATTCTTAAAAATGGTGTTCTGGATGGTGCTCTGGCTCAGACCAAAGCTGGTTACTGGATGGGCAGGCTAGTGCTTTCTGGGAGGGGCCCTGCCACAAACTAAGTTCAGCTGCAGCCTATACATAGCATGAGCCATCAAGCAATCCACAAATGGCCACCACCCATGCTGGGCTTGGGGGTGCCTCAAGAGGCCAAGTCGCAAACTGAGAATGGCTGCTGCTAAGGCCGGGTTTAAGGCTGCTCAGCAAGAGGTTCAGGGTGTGCCAAGGCCAGCTGCTGCTTATTTAGGTTTTGTGAACATTTGAGAGATTTTAGAAAAGTCCACAGCATGATCCAAGACAAGCCATTTATGTGGAAAAGCCCCTGAAAGTGTCTTGGGTAGGCCTGCAAGTTGGGTGGGGCAGAATCTCAGGGAATCACCATGTCACAGTGACCAGAGTTAGCCAAGTTGATAGAGAGTCAGATATGGTGACTGCCTGCGCCTGAATGCTATGTGGGGAGAGGGCTCAATAAAGGAACAGTGGCCTCTGCCAGAACTTCTGTCTGGGAGAAAGCTGACCCTCCAGCCCTCTTCCTGAAGCCAGACAATTCATTTCCTCTTTATATGTGCCTGGCACCTTTTGAGCTCCTGCCCCAGTGCTGGAGCCTAGAGCAAGTGAGTTCACCAGTGGGTAAGTCCATGCACTGGCCCTTTAAGAGGAGCGCCTAGGACTCCGGCAGCCCTTCTTCTCACTCAGCCACAATCTCCACGAATTTTCACATCTAGATTTTGTAGGGGCTTTTCTTCCCAGTACTGGAAGCCTGGCATGGGGTGTCTGGTGTTGGGCAGGGACCCCTCCCTCCCCTCCTCCAGGGTGACCTCGGATATCCCTTCTGATTTTTAACTGTCACACATGAGTATGGGATGAACCATTTCTGTGTCTCCACCCCTCCTGCAGTCTCAAAGTGGCTTCTTCTATATGTTCTTAGTTGTAGGACTTTTGTTCAGCTAGACTTTAGGTGATTTTCAGTGTTGGTTTTCTGTAGTTATTTGTAATTTTGATGTGCTCATGAGTAGAGGCAAGCACAGTGTTTATTTACTCCACCATCTTGACCAGCAATACATTTTTGGCTTTCTGAGCCATATAATTTATAACACAATGCAGATACTTGGGAGTACAGTCTGTGCCAAGGGCTGGCAAATTCTCCTATAAAAGGTCAACTATGTTTGCAAAAATAGGCAGGCTGGATCTGGCCATTGAACTGTTGTTGGCTGCACCCAGGTTGTACTATGCCATCACTAAACTTCAGATCTAAAGTGAGAGAGGCACCCATGTGTTCTTTAATAAATGAATAATGAATGTGTTTTTGATGTGCTGAACTGTGGGGTCCTGGGCAAAGGCCTCATCGCCTCTTTCTAAGGGAGACTCTCTTAGGGTAGGGTAAAGAATTTAGATTTTATTATAGATAGGATAAAAAGCCATTGCAGGATATTCAACAGGAAAACATTTTCATTATGCTTCAAAAAGATCCCATGGACTGCTGTTTGGAGAATGTGAAAGCACAAAAAGATAAAAAAATATATAGGAATTAGTCTTTCCTGGGGAAATCAATAAACATTTCACAGAGGAGATGACATTTGATCTAGGTCACAAAGAATAAATTGCATTTTGCCAGACACTGAGGCAGGGAGAAGCATTTCAGACACAGGGAAAAGCATGTGCAAATGTAGAGAATCAAAAAGGACTCAATGTATATTGGAGATGATTTTAAAAATTCAAAGTGATTAGAAAAACATGTGCATGGGGCAGGAGATAAGACTAAAAAACTAGGTTGGATCCTTGTATGCTACAAATGGAGCATTGACCTGTGAGGAACAAAAAATGGAACTGGCAAAGTCTTTAAGTGGGTAAGGCCAGATTTTATTTTTAGGCAGAAAACTGGGACTGTACTCTGGCTATGGGACTGTAGAGTGAATATTGGACTAGAGCAGGAGAAACTGTTGTGCAGTAATCCAAATAGAAGTTAAAGAGAACGGACAGTGAAAGCAGGTCTGTGGGGACTGAAGGGTAGCTAGTTTCAGAAGATACTCTGGAAGTAATAATGATGGAATCAGTGGATGGTTTTATGTTGGAGATGAGTTAAAAGGAGAGATGACTCTGATAACTACCTAGGGAGTGTAGAAATAGTGACAACTTGCTCTGTGGTGGGAAGAGGAGTGGGGAAGAAAGGGAGAAATATACTGATTTATGGTTCGGACACTGATGTTAAATCTGAGTTGAGACATCCAGGCGCAAAGTCTAGCAGGATGCTAAAGATAAGGGATGTAGAACGAAGGGATATAGAATCAGCAGAGTAGTAGCAGCTGATGCCATCAAAGAGGCTGAGAAAACCCAGAGAAAGTCTGAGAGCCAAGAAGAAGATGAGGAATGGCTGTCTGATTAACATTACCTAATTATCTGAGAGGATGACATTAAGAAAATGGACTCTTTCTAATCCTGAGAGTAATTCTATGGCTTGGTATGCTTCATCCATTATCTCACAGGGGAGATGGCCAAGCAGAGGTGTATGATCCTCTCCCTCACATTACAGAATGGCTGGTTTTTATTTAAGTTTAATTGAAATGTATAGTTTACATGTGATACCCATTGTAAAAGGATGCTAAAATTCCATGAAGGAAAATATCTAAGTACACTGATTTTTAAAAATGTTTTTTTGTAAGAAAATTATTATATGATATCTCATACCAGAAAGGTGTGGTCAAAATTTTCACCCTTCTAATATCATGGTTAACTATTATTTCTCAAAATGTAACCTTACTCTAAGTGATGTTTTAAAATATTAACTCTGTATTCCCTTGCATAGTGACAACAGATTGGTTTTTCATGCTTTAAATTTAGTCAATTCTGTCTTGCATTGTTCTCGAGGATGCTGCAAAAACCATGAGTAAATGTCCATAACCATGGAGACATAAGTATCAGTCATTAAATAAAAGCTACCCACATGCTTGTAGTCTAAAGGAATTTGAATAGTGAAATCTCCGTTATTCATTCATTTAAAATCTATTGAGTGAGTATTATATGCCAGGTATTGTATTATTGGGAATAAAATGGTGAGCCTCTATAGTTAGTTAAAAGGCAATAGAAGAGAAGGCATTTCAAGCTGATGGACTAATGTGGTCTACTTTGGGAAATACAAATAGTTCTTTCTGTATGTTTAGAAGGCAGATATAATGGGAGAAGAGGCTGGAAAGGAAGATCAGAGCCAGATCCTGATGGGTTAACATGCTTGTTCTCTAGCCAGTAGGCCAGTGGTACTGTCCCTAGGGGGGCATTTTGGGTATTTGTGGAACATTATTGATTGCTATAGTGATGGGAGGTGGGATTTACTGGAATGTTAGTAGTTGGGGGCCACGCAAGCTAGACTCTTCACTGTGCAATGTGAGAATAATTCTACATAATTAAGAATATATTGTTTTAAAATAGGTATTTACTTTTCTAACTACCATTCTAGGTCATATGTACCATGAGAAATTTTGTCTTGTTAATCTTTGTACTTCAACACTGGCCATACATCCTGGATGTCAAATAATTGTCCTAAATTCTTTATGATCTATAGATCCAGAGTTTTGATTGATTTTCTAATGTTCCATCAAACATTTGTGCAGGGTGTCATATATAAATAAGTCTGGTCTATTAGTACTTATCCTAAAAAATAAAAATAAAAATAAAAAAGAATAAAAGAAAAGCCAAAGACAAGATTTTGAAAACTTGTTATCCAGGTTGGGAGGAGAGTAGTTATAAACACTTTAAGCATAGATTAAAAATAAAATTTATAAAAATTAAAAACGTGTTTCTTTTGCATCGCTCCAAAAAAAGTGAGTCTCTATTTCCATGCAATTTGCACTCTAGTGAAAACAAATGAAATGGGACATACAGAAAATAAAATTGAAATTCTACTTACTTTTGTACACTCAATGAGGAAGGTCACGATACAGGAGATTTTGTGAAGTGGGGTAACTTTAAGATCTGGGTTCCCAGGTATAATTTTGTAAAGCGGACCCTTCCTGTAATATACTCTAACTGTCACCTGTGAGGGAAAGTGGTAGGAAGAGTATGAGCTTTTGAATCAGAAACATTAATCCATTTTTAAATTCTAACTTTGCAAATTATAAGTTTTAGGCCATTGTCTGTGTTGCTTAACTTTTCTGAAGTTATTCTCTGGGAAAGGTCTAATGTATATCTACCACAGGGATGTATGAGGATTAAATATTTGCAAAGCACTGAGCGAGTATCTGAAATTTAGAAAGCCTTAGAATCAATATTGCTTCAAAGGGCGTGGGGGCAGGGGGTGGGGAAGCTTGCACTAAGCTCTGCAGGGTTTTCATGGGTCTTGGTTAAACTTAGTGCAACCTAATCTATCTATTGCGATTTGAATTGATAACCTTATTTTTTAAGTTTATTTGCTCAGGGTGGCAGGTAATTTCTTTCTATGTGCGAAGTGGGAAAGGCCTAATTTAGAAGCACTTTCAGGCAATTTCTTTCTTGGAGAGAAATAATGATGCCTGTCAGGGACAAGGAATAGAGAAATGAAAGTTTTTCTTTGTCACAGATTGGATATCTGTGATACTCGTTATAGCATAACTTTTCTTTCAGTGGATATATGTTTTGATTGCCTAAATTAGATGATAAACTGTTAATGAATTAAGGCTATCTTATTTGCAGAACCTAGTACACAATAGATATCCAATAAAAATGTGTTGATTAATTTCTTTTATTCGTGTGAAGTGGAGAGTGTTTGTAGAAGAATATAAAATACATAATTCCTTATCCAAAATCCTTGGGGTAAAAGATTTTTCAAAATTATGACTTATAAAATTTAAATATCATTACAACTATATATTACCATATGTTATATATAAACAAAAGGATCAGGGAAGTACCCTCAAAATGTACATTTTAATGTATTTGCAGGAAAACTATGATTGTTCCTACTAAGTGGGTTATGGTGATCATGAGTATGATGATCATGAAATGTGGTTCCAAAACTACATAGTTTTGTTTCTTTGCTTATCAGAGTTTCTCTCACTCCTCAAGGTGGTTTGATGTATATGATCCAGAAAGCTTTTAGTTTTATGCATTTCTTAATCTATTGCATTATATTGGCTCCTGAAGCAGAAGGAAGAATGAGTATGCCATAGAGATTTCTCATTTATTTCCCTCTTAACATGTTTGAATCATCCACTTAGCCTTCAAAGGAAATACTACATTGGAATTTGCCTTCGTTTTTACATATATTTTTATAGCTTTTTAACAGAACACCAATTCTTAGTAGCAATTTGCTGAGATGACCTCCGTGTACTGGTTTGCTAGGAGAGCTGTCTTAACGAAGTACCACACATGGGGTGTCTGGGTGTCTTGAATAACAGAAATCTATGTTCTCACAGTTCTGGAGGCTGTCAGCAGGGTTAGTTCCCTCTGAGGTGTGAGGGAAAACATATCTCCCCTAGATTTTTGTGTTTTGACTTGTAAATGTCTTTTCTCATTTCTCACTTCATGTTTACATGGCATTCTCCCTATGTGTGTATCTGTATCCAAATTTTTCCTTTCTATAAAGGTAGCAATTAAATTGGACCAGGAGCCCACCCTTTTCCAGTATGACCTTATCTCAATTACATCAATGACAATTCAATTTCCAAATAAAGTGACATTCTAAAGTTTTGGGGATTGGGACTTCAACATGTATATCTTGGAGGTGGGGTACAAGTCAAATATTCAGGCAGGTAAACAATAGATATTAACGATTTGGATTTAAAAAATTTTTTGTGTTTGATAATGATTTTTGGTTTGGAACCAACAAATTATTAAAAGACTCAAATTTATTAAGCCCATTCAAAACGGAAAGAGTTTTCACAGTGAGTGAGATTCTGTGACGATATATCTAGTCTGAGTGCTCTGTCCTGAAACAATGAATCTAGAGCCAATGAGAAATTGTTTTTTCTGATTCATTTAGATGGAGAAAGAACACATTTATTGAGTCATTAAACTCAAGAATTTGGAGGTAAAGGCATTGGATTGTGCAAGTCAAAGTTTGTGCCTTTTATTTTAAATTACATATGGCCTATAAGAATATTCTGACATGTTTTAGATTAATATTTTCTCAGATATGTTCATATTGCATTTTTCTTTCATATGGTTGACTGAGGTTGCTTTGACTATTAAGTTTTGTTGTTTTCTCGGTTTTTGTTTAGTTTTGTTTTTTTTGGTATCTTAATTTTTTGCCCTTTCTTTGAATTCGACTTCTTTTTCTCATTATTGGCTGAAATACAGCAGTGTCAAAGACTGCTGTTTTAGGGCAGAAAGTTCAGATTTAAGTAATTAGTGTGACAGTATCTGAGGAATTAGAGTTGGAATCCACAGTAATGTATAGGAAAACCCTGCTTTTTCTCAGAAAGCTGTAAAGCAAAGCCCAATTAACATTATAAATGTGCCTGAGTAAGGGCAACCTCAGTGCTAGGGCTAGACTTAAGCTCTGGATGCTATAGGTTTTCAATGGCCAATGCCACTTATCCCTGGCAGTGTCTTCCTATTGGACTAGTTGCTAAATATCTCTCAAGAAAAGAAATGATTACAATAGAAATTTTTAGGCTTGTATTATCATCTGAATTATTCCTTATATATACCAAAAGTTTGTAACTGCCAAGATATGTGCGTGTGTGTGTGTGTGTGTGTGTGTGTGTGTGTGTGTGAGAGAGAGAGAGAGAGAGAGAGACAGAGACAGAGACAGAGACAGAGACAGAGACAGAGAGAGACTGAGAGAGAGAGATCAAGAGGGTGGGGAGAAGCAGTGTAGAGGGGTATGAACTGGTGAATTTTGCTCGATAAAGCAAAAATAATCTTTGGATGATCTTTGATAATGTCTAGATGTATTTAATTTCTAAATTTCTCATTGAAATGTCTTATTTTCTTACCTAGGCTACAAACAAGAAGAATATATAATATTTACTTGTTTTGATAAGTGAATTTTGCATTCTGAATATAGTTCTCTAATTCATATCCAGAGTTGCATGTGTTTGGGTCTTTGAATGCTATAAAGCAACAGAGTCTTAATGATTTGTGCTAAAATGTAACACTAACCTGACACTTCCCAAAAAGATCAATATGATAAGATTGTTTGGTGGCCCAATTATTTTTTTCAAAGTAATATGGCAGTGGTGATCACAGAGAGACCTGAATTAGTGGAGTTGCAATGTTTATTTTGAACTAATTTACTGATGTGGAAATCATGGTTTCAGTCCAGCAAATCCATGCATTTGCATTTTTATTTTTAAATCATCACTTGCTGATGGTAAAAAAGAAATTAAGTCTTTCAATCTATCAACACAATTTTGTGCTTTTCAACAATTGTCTGAAGATGAGATAAAGTAATTTTAATAAACTTTCCAGGATATTTCACCTTTAATTGGATATCAAAAACAGTACTTACAATTCATTAATTGTGCTCTTTAAGGGAGGACCAAGGAAAGCAAAATAGTAGTTTAGCACAACAATGAGTTAAATTGTCAAATAAAGATTGATGACTAACAAAGACCCCACATTTAAGCCTGAGCGTCTATGCCAGCTTTTCACATTTGCTGCATTATCATACTCCTGCTCTTTGTGTTTCTTCATATTTAATTTATATTCCTATAAAATAGTAATAACTTGGTGTTCTTTATATTAATAAAACTCAAAAATATTTTCTGGCGATATACATTAATTTTTCTCATTTATTATTGACAAATGTTAATGTTTGTTCATAGGTATAGCTAAACACAGTCATTTATGTTTATAATTGCATTATATTGATGTATCTTTGTTCATGTTAATAATTTCTTTCTTAATATCTTTCTAGAAATCAGCAAGGGGCCAGAGAGAGGATTTGGAAGACGGAGTTAGGGGTTGGATAAATGGACAATCAGGATATCTTGATAGGCTTTATCTTTGGAGTGAGAGTTGTAGTCATTAATACATTAACAGAGGCCCTTGGTGGAGTTAGGGGTTAGATAAATGGACAATCAGGGTGTCTTGATAGGCTTTATCTTTGGAGTGAGAGTTGTAGTCATTAACACATTAACAGAGGCCCTTGGTGGGAAGGGAAGAAGACTGGTTAGTATGTGATCACACTGATGAGGAGGATACATTAGAAAGGAACCTAGGTGTTTAGCTCTTCTTGCTCTTACTTAGCCTGATTGTCAGACTCTGGACTCCTCTGAGTGAATGACTTTCTTCATGCTATAATAGCTTCCACATAGCTACCTGGCAGGCTCTCATAGACTTTGAGGAATAAAGGTTTTCAGATTTAATTAAGATGCTTGAGTCATGTAATATATTTGTTTAATGTAAAACATTAAACCTCCAGAATCAAGGGGAAAGATAAGTACACATTGCACTGCTCTAAATTGTATTAGTATGATTGCTAATCAAACACATACAATTTCTACGAGCAATATAATGTGTTTACATCCCCATTACCCTGCCTCTACATGTTCCTTTCTATTCTTTGCTAGCTTGTTAAGAAATTTTCATAATAGATAGCACAGCATTGTGTAATAATCGACATCAGAGAAATGAGTTGTGCTAATGGTTTCTTTATATCTTAATGGAGTCCTATCCCAGACTTTTGTGCCATTTTTTTACATTTTCATCACTCTTTGTGAAATTTGAAAAACTCAATGTTTGTGGAAGAGATTAGTCATTCCTATTTCAGTCATCCTGTGAGAATCAAAACTTCTGTGTGTATTTACATGTATTTAGGACTATGTTATAGCCTTTCTTTCATCTGCACAGCAATTTTCCCTGGAATCATTCCTAAAGGATGTATACTTAGCTGATATTGTGATATTCTCAGTTTACCTGTGCACTCACCCAGGTGCTTGATTGGAACATCTGAGATGATTCTTGGAACTTCATCCTCCAGCGTATGTTGTAAACGCTCAAATTGAACCTCAAAATTGTTAGATGAGCAAAAGCCAACAGATAACCACAGACTCTGAGGACAGCTTAATTGACATAGATGTGAATGTCATTGAGGTTATAGCCACATATTTTGGTCACCGTTGCTGTTCTAATGCAAACATGTTGATAAGAAGACATTCCTATTTGTAGGCTGCTGTGGGGAGTCAGAGCATATCAATGACATTTCTCCAGTAAACCTGGAATATGTCGCTTGACATGTCTCACCAATATTTTTATTAAATTGAAAGGAATCTGAATATATCTGCTCAAATAATGTGCTTGGGATACGGTGTCATAGAGTTGTAGGATACTAACAATGTATTTCTTTTCTCAAACTATAGAGAGTGGTAATCTGAGATTACAATCTCCTCCCACAAGTGCCTTGTGCAACCAATGAAATAGCTTTGAGGAATCATGAATATGTAAATAACTAATGTTATAGCTATGTTAAGACAGCACTTTTAAAACTGGGTTTAACTCAATGCTTTAGAGTATTCCTATGTCACCTGAAAATGACACAAAATTTGGTGCATATGTATTGTTGTTGTTGTTAAGGAAAAGGAATCTTTGCTTTCACTTTTTTTACTGTGAAATTACATTTTATTTTTTTCGATTAAAGTTATTTGTGTGACATTGGTTGATAAAATTATATAGGTTTCAAGTGTACGATTCAGTAATACATCATCTGTATATTGCATTGTGTGTTCACCATACAAAGTCAATTTGTTTCTCAACGGGATTAATGATCTGAAAAACAATTGCCACTGCATGATGAATACACAGCACAGGTTTCTATGGACTACGATTAATTTATTTACACTTTTTCTTCTTCCCCAAAATAGAGCATTCATATAGTTTACTTAATAAAAGTAGTTTTCATAGTTTCTGTTTTTGTTTTTTGGTTTTGGTTTTTTGTTTTTTTCTGCATTTGGGAGGAGCAAAAAGAGAGTGAATCTTCTCTTGGATAATTAACAATTAGGGCAGAGTCTTCCAGTAAGGGGAGAGTACCTGTATAAGTGGAGAATCCAGTAAGAAAGTTCTTTCAATTTCAGCTCCCTGTGGAGTCATAAGGGATAACAGTTGGCCTTCTGGCTTTACCTCAGGTGAGACTCGGGGAGGGAAGCACAACTGTTCTGGAGGTACCCCTGTGCAAAAGGTTTTAAGACCAATGGGCGCAGTTGGCTGGAGCCACTCTGCCTTGAAGGCTTTCACATTACCGACATCCTTTTTATGCAACTCACTCAAAGCATCCCAGAGCTAAGCTTAACAAAACTTGAAACTGTATGCTTGGAGATCCTTCTGGTTCTCTTTCTTTTCACAAGGACAATGAAGCAGCAGTGGCAATGGCCTAGCAGCTAGGTAACATTTGGGAACTGCATTGACATTCCAAATTCATGTTAAACTGTCCTTAAAGTCTGAGATAATCTGAAGTGGGACCCAAATTGTTAAATGACTTTGCTCAGGATTAACACTTCAGTAGTGAAACAGCAGGAAAGCGAAGCCAGGTTTCCTAGCTCCTCAAGTTTTACATTTCTGCTATGAGTCACTCTTTTTGGTCAGGCATCTGTTTTTATCCGGCTTTGCACTTCTCTGGCCTTATTTGGAAAGTATCTCAGTTTTCTTGGGCCAGACTGCATTTCTTCCTTTTTAATTTCTCCCCCAAACTGTCTTTTAGAGTTATAAGATCTTCCTTTCCACTTCAAAATTTTAATCCTTTAAGGGAAAATGGCCCACTTTCAATATGCTGTCAAGTATTTGCATTCTAAAAAGAAACCTGTTGCTCAGGGTTTTACCCCCAGCATTTAGCAAAGTGTCTGACATAGAGTAGACAGCGTGAAACAGAAGGAACCTATTGGTTGAAAGTTATTAAACAATTGTGATTTAATGCAGCCAAGTATAGATTGGAAAAATAAATAATCTGAGTGGTTAGAATAGCTCAAAATGCAATAAATACTGAAAGAATGTCCTAAAAACAAATCCACTAAAATCTCAGGTTAACTCTGAACATGTTATTTTTCTTTTCTGGATTGTGTCTTTATTTTATAAAGGAAGAAGTAAATGTCAACCCCATTTTCATGTAAGGTTTTTGAAAGGATCATATGTGCATGAATGGACTTCATAGATTATAAGAGCAATATAAATATAGCACATTTTTTGAATTTATCATATACTAGAGTGCAAAGATAAACACAGTGCAGATACTATCTTGCAGAAGCTCATGATTTTCTCCTTTTCCTTTCCTCTGTCTGATAAACTCATATTCTTTGGAGCAGTGTTTCTCTTCTTGGAGGAACATTTGTCTCCAGACTTTTTTGGTTGTCACAACTGGCGGCTTGCTACTGGCGTTTACTTGTAGAGGTGAGAGTTGACACTAAACATTCTACAATACATAAAACAACCCCCCGAAACTAAGAATTGTCTAGCCCCAAATGTCAATAGTGCTGAGAGTAAGATACCCTGCTTTAGTTTAAATTTTATCAAATGTTTTTTGACTCACAGGAAATATTTGTTTTCTACTTTTAATATTATCCTAAGACTATACACAAATATATATTGGCATGCACGTCACTAATGTGAGTATGTCTCCTCAATTGACTGAGAGTTCCATGAGGGCAGGAAAGCCATAGAGAATCACCAACCTAAATTTTTGTTTTTCCTTTTGCCTTTTTGTTTATCATGGTACTTCACACATATTGGACACAACATTCATTTGTTCATTCTTTTATTCATTCCAAACTTGATTTAAAGCATCTATTACATTCAGCCCCTCTTCTAGATTCTGGAATATATCACCAGATAGAAATGACAAAAAGCCTTGGTCCACTGGAATTTATTCTAGCGAGTGGCGAGTTCTTACTAATGAAACATGCTTCTTAGATTAATATTAAGTGTAAGAATAGACAAATATCGCAAAGGAACAATAATTTTAACCTCCTAAATTCACTGAGCTAGACCACAGTGACTAACAAGTGAGAAAATGATGAATAAATTGAGCCAATTCATTGGCAATGAAATGAACTGGCACATCTTCACTGTTTATTGTCATGCGTGCAAGTGCCTATTCTACTAAGTCATAACATTTTTACCTGCATTTGTGTTAGCTGTCATACAGATGAGAACTTATTAATTCATCATCATCCTTTATTCGACATATGGGCTTCTGTCGTGTCCTACATAGGGTGTGAACCAGGACTCATATGTGAAAATTAATTCTATGTTTTAGAAAAAAATACTTTATGCAAAAGGAAATTAGTCATGAAGAAAAGTTTGCTCTTCTTGGGAATGTTCATTTTTTATTATACATTTTGTTGTATTGGATATTGAGATAAGTTCCCTAGTTGAGATTTTGTTAGCCTGGTAGGGTATTAAGATGTGCATCCTCAAGTAATAGGACTTTAGAAGTAATGAGAAGTAATGAGAAGAAAATTAAGGACTTGCATTGTGGGTGGTGATGAAAGGTTAGGAAATCATGCAGAGAGCAAGAGTCTGAAGAAACTTTTTCTCTGTGGGGGGCGCTACCACCCCCAGGGGAGGTCTGGACATTTGTAGAGGAAGACTGGGAAGCACTCTGGCCTTTAGAAGTGTTAAGGACGTCCCCTCCCCCAAATTGTCTTTTAAAGTGGAGGAGAGTTCTGCACACTGAAGAATTAATTTCTTGGCATACTCTGACTTTCAGATTTATTGTTATACTTCACACAGAGTAAACACTTGTTAATAATAAACCTTACTCTTTTTTTTAACAGACTTTGTTTTTTAGAGCAGTTTTAGGTTCATAGCAAAATTGAGAAAGAGATACAGAGATTTTTCATATACCCCTTTGTCCCTACACATGCATAACCTCCACCATTGTCAACATCATCCACCAAACAGTACATTTGTTACAGTCTACGAACCTGCGCTGACACATCATAATCATTCAGTCTGAAATTTACATTAGGGTTCATTCTTGGTGTTGTACATTCTATAATCTAAACAAATATATTTACTATTATAGCATCATGCAGAGTACTTTCACTGCTCTAAAAGTCTTCTGTGCTCCTCCTTCTCATCACTTCCATCTCTTTAATTCCTGATCTTTTTACTTGTTTTATGGTTTTTATGGTTTTGGCTTTTCTAGAATGTTTTATAGTTGAACTCATATAGTTGGACTCATACAGTATGTAGCTTAAGATCTTTGACTGATTTGAGTTTTAAGGTTCCTTCATGTCTTTTCATGGCTTAATAACTCATTTCATTTTATCAACATATAATATTTCATTGTCTGATTGTACTACAGTTTATCTATTCACCTACCGAAGGACATCTTAGTTGCTTTCAAGTTTTGGTATTGTGAATAAGCTTCTGTAAACATATGTGCAGGTTTTTGTATGGACATAAGTTTTCAGTTCCTTTGGGTAAATATCACTGAACAAGATTGTGGTAAGATTACTGTAGTTTTAGAAAAAAGAGCCCACCTGTCTTCCAAAGTGAATGTACCATTTTGCATTCCCATCAGCAATAAACGAGTGTTCCTGTTGCTCCACATCCTTGTCAACATTTGGTGTTGTCAGTGTTCTGTATTTAGGCCTTTCTAATAGGTATATAATGGTATCTCATTGTTGCTTTAGTTTGCATTTCCCTGATGACATATGATATGGAACATGTTTTCATGTGCTTATTCGCCATATGTATATCTTCTTTGGTGAGGCATTTGTTAAGGTTTTTGACCCATTTTTTGAATTGGGATTTTTGTTCCTTTTTTAAAAACATATAAATATAAAGTAATTTTTGCATGGTTTTAACATGTGTTGATTTTTTTTTCCAGGCACATACCTACCATGTAAATCAGAAGAAGATCATAATATTTTTGTTGAGAACTTTATCAAAAGTTGTTCACCATTTTGGAAAACTTTATCACAAATAGCAACACAAATAAAACATACATGTATCAACTTGAATTTATAACTGTCATAGTCACAGTGATTCTTCAAATAGATTAGATAATTTCACTCCCAATTTTCTATAGTAAGTTCTATCACTTCAGGATATATAGCTCAATAGGTATCTGATTATTTATTATTTCTTCTAGGATAGTCATACTTACTCATTTATATATTGAGATACATACACTTTTATTTAAAATAATTATCCTTCTATTGCTCCTTTATATTATAGTTAGAGCATGATACTGAAGTAAGTAAAATGAATTTTATTTCAGGTTAGTAAATAGGAACTATAGAAAACATTTGTTTTAAAAAAGAGGTACTAGGGCTGCTAGATTAGGAACCACAGAGATGTTCAGTTTAATTCATAATTTAATGTATACCTGCCAGTTAAAGTAGTATGGTTAAGTAAACATCATCACCTCCATCAGCAAGAATACCAGCCTGGAAAGGGAAGTTATATTACCTGCTAATGCAAGATAAAGGAAGTTGTAATACCAAGGATGGTGGCTGGCCTTAAATCTGAATGAGGAGCCAGCTACCTCAGAGTCTTTATGAAATGAATCAGAGAGTAAGTTAATAAAATGAAGATCCACTGAATCTTACAGAAACAGTGGACAAGAACTATGATTTTCCCAGGTGTATCTGGATTAATTGCCCAGAAAGAAGATGAAGTAACCATTGTCAAAACGCAAGAATTTTCAGAGCTTTAACAAACTAAAACAGAATGAGGAAATTAACACATCGACCACCAAAAAATAATTATTCAATATCTACTTTGTGCAATGGATTCTATGAAGAAATTTTACCAATGTTTCACTTGATATTTGTGACACTAATGTGGAGTAGTTTTGCTATCTACATTTTACAGATGTGAAACTCAGGGCTCAAAGATATAAAGTGGCATTAGATTCTTTAGTACTCTTTCAATAGCAACTATCTTTGTGGAAATGCAAACTTCTCTGTAATTCTTAACAGTATATCTGTCAACTTGTCCAACATTTTATCAGTACCCTGTATGTGAAAAGTATTGTATATCAGGAATGTAAGATATACAAAGACAGATGTGATTATTTGTTCCCCCCATGAGTAGTAAAATATAAGATAATTTAAGGAAAAAATTGCTCATGGAAATTTTAGGGAAGAACAGAAAAATTTCAACATTACAGAGAAAGCAACATACCAAGAAGATAGGGGCAAGAGTAAAATTTTTATAAGAGAAGATCACCATTTTAAAAGGACTTGAAGAATGCATTGGATTTTGACAAGACTGAGACAACAACTCACAGGTGAAATTTTCAGAGAAGGCAGTAATTTGGTTTGCCTTTGGAAATTCAATAATGATGGTCATGCCAGACGTCAAAGGGATCACTGATGACGGTTTTGAGCTGCAGAGTGATGAGCATCAGAACAGCCTTACAGCAGGAAAATTCTAGAGTCTATGTGGAGGGTAAATTTCAGTGGTTGGCAAAGCCACAAAAGAAGTAAAACCAAAAAGAACTTCATTCTCTTTCCAGGGAGTAAAACATTTCTGTGAGTTAATGGTGTCCCTAAGTGATATGTTGAAATCTTAACCTCTGATACCTATTAATGTGAACTTATTTGGAAATTGGTTCTTTGTAGATATAATCAAGTCAAGATGAAGTCATGTGGGTGGGCCTTAATGACTGGTGTCCTTATAGGAAGAGATACATTTGGACGCAGACACATTGAGAACACCATGTGATGCCAGAGGTGAAGATTGGAGTGAAGCAGCACAAGCCACAGAACACCTACCTGAAGCCAGGAGAGAGTCATGGAACAGACCCTCCCTCAGAGCCAGGAGCTCCTGGGCAGCTCCATTGTTTCTATTAATCTCTAATGCAGAGTTTGAGGCTAGATTCATTATCTCAATTATGACTATCTCTTGTGTGCGATGGAATACGCAGTCTTTCATTCTTTTTTTGTGGATCCCCATCTCTTGCTAGCTATTTCTTCCTGTCTGGCTACTTTGATCTGTGGATTTTTAATCTTAGTAATACACTCATAAAAATATGTCTTAGAGTAGAATTTGCATGTACTCTTTATAGTGACAAAGACTTGTGCATGGCTAGATGCTGGGTAGGGCAGAAGATGGTGGACTTTGGCCTCCCCTTCTCCAGGGCACCTAGAACTCAGAAGCCCAAATCTGATCTTGGCCTCATCAGTACAGTGCCCAGAAACCCCATCTGATCCTTAGCTGGGGAGAGGCTTGGCTTTGTGCCCTGAAATGATCCTTTATTGGGTTTGTTTTTCTAAGTGTATAGTGGCAGTTTGGGGACAAATAATTTTTTATATGGTAGTATTTATCAGAATCTCCAGACAGTTTTAGTGAACTTACACTTCTGGGAAAAAGAGCTACGTTTGTTCCTTTCTGTTTACTATGGTATGATTTCCCTGACTCATGCTGGCTGTCCTGGGAGTTTTTCCTGGCATACACAAGCATTTTAATTTTATGAGTTGCCTCATGGAGATGGGTTGTCTCCATGAACCTTACTTCTCACATGGCTACATTTAGAGAATTTGAGCCTCATCATAAGGAAGCTTTTATATGGCCCCAATGGTTTAAATGTACCAAAAGAGATAGAATGACTTAGGAACCTCAGATTCTCTACGGTTTCTGCCTTTCAGCTTAAAAAACTCAGCTGGCTTACATAGCTGAGCAGTGGCGCTAGGTCTGAACTACAGGAACAACTTCTAAAGCAACTTCTAACACCACAGTGATAAGACAGTAGTAAATGCTGCTGTGATGGCTCCCGGTTCCTCTGTGAGGAGAAGAGAGGGAAGGACGTAAAAAGGGAGGCTGGTCACTCACTGTGCACACAGAGCCCCTGCCTAATTGGAAACTCTGGAGGTGGGCCCTGCTCTGTGTTTTCATAAAACCTCCAGGTGACTCTGATGTTCTGCAAGTTCAAGGATCACTGGTACACATGAATATTGGAAGAAAAATAGAATTTAGTCCTGAAATGTGAAAATATGAACGAAGTAATATGTGTCGCTCTCAGTGATCGCTGATTCAACAGGACTCCCTAAAGGGCCGAAATCTTGCATTCTCATATCTTCCAGGTGCTACTGCTGTTGCTGGTGCGGTGATCACTCTTTGAGAAGGATCACTTTTTATTCTATCCTTTTTTTTAATATTGCTAACATCAGGATAAAAGAGTTTACACACACATGAATCCACTCGTGTGAATATTTGTGTAAAATACATTATATTGATGGAAAGAGAAATGATCGGCAAATTTATAATGAGACATTATAAATCAGAGTTCTGCTAATGTAATGTTATATAAAATTTCTTCGTTTCTTAAGAACAGGTATTAGTATACAGAATTATGATATTATAAAATGTACATTTCACTTAATCATTTGGAGATACATTAAAATTTTCACACTGGGTTTAAATATGTTGTCTTTGCTTTATAAAGAACATAGGAAGGCCTGTGGATCTGCCTTTCTTTCAGTCACTGCCATGGAGAGGTCTAAAACTAGTGTATATACCAAAACAGTCAACTAAAGATAAATAGGATGAAGAATAAGTCAAATTAGGAAGAAATGACTTGCATACCTGGGAACACTCCAAGTCTCTACTCAATAAATTTGTTGAACATAAGTTATCCTTGATGAATGTAATGAAAATTTATGGTTCACATTGTAATAATTGGGAATATAAACCATCAAGGAAATTAGAGAGATGAAAAATGGCTAATATAATTCTTCTCTCAACTGCTCACTGGCAAAGACCTTTCATATTGATTTTGCCAATTTTGCATGAGCGAGGAGCAGGGCTTCAGTCAATCTTCTCTACTTTGTGTGGATAATTCTAGTGCTGAGCAATGTAACTATTTCTTGAGATGGCTGTGCTTACTAATAACGTATATTCTGAAGTGAACTGGCACACTAAACAATATTCCTTTTCCATTTTGGGATAAAAGAAGTTAAGAAACTTTCAGTTGCAGTTGAATGAAACCATTGATATTTGGCTTTAGTATGAATTTATGAACATACAGTTTAATATGGGTATTTCTTGAAAAATAATGAAAGTGTACTGTGGATCCCCAGCCTAGAAGTTTTCATTGGTGTCTCTGTCATCTATCTACCTCTGAATTATGCCCTTCTACATACACCTCACCCTTTTTGGACTGGTGCAGAAAAATCAGTTTTACTCATGTTTTTGCCTCATTTGCATCATCTTTCCCTCATCGGTATGAAAGGAGATTCCTTCTTTTATGATATAAAAGCAGAGACCTTTATACTAGTAATGGAGTTACTTGATATGCAGTGGATGAACAAGAGTGATTCAAGCACTGAGAACAAGAATGCATCAGTAAGCTCAATCCATTTGGATATTTGTTTATGCTGTGGTTGATGTGCAACTGATTTTCTTTAGTTTTTATACAGCCATTTTGAATATGTCTTTATTCTAAATCAGTTTCTCAATTTACTGACTTTTGACTGGCAAAATTCTGGCATCCACTAGCTACTTATTCAGTGTTGCTATTTATAGTAGTTATTATAATCTTTTCCCTATTCCCTATTCTTTCCTATTCCCTGATGAATGCTCTCTCTTCACCATTCTCATTTTAAAATTCTTGAGGAAGTTATAATTTTATACAATGTGGGATGGAGTGTTAAAGTATTATACTCATATTACAAATAATGCTTAACTAAATATTTCATCTATTATGAATACAAGCAGATCTATGTGCTTGGCTGAATGATTTGTGCCCTTTGCCCCTCTCACCTAGAAAGATATCCATTTCCTAATCACTGGAACCTGTGAACCTGTGGATATGTTACCTCCCATGGCAAAAAGGATTTTGCACATTCAATTAAGTTGTGGACTTTTATATAGAAATATTATCCTGTATTATCCAGGTGGCTCAATCTAATCACGTGGGTCTTTACAAGTGGACAACTTTACCGACTGTGGTTAGAGGGAAGTGTGACTTTAGAAGAGAGATACAGAGAGATGCAAGGTTTCTGGATTTGAAGATGGAGGAAGGAGGCATAAGCGAAAGAATGTGGGTGATCACAAGGAGCTGGAAAGGTCAGGGCAACAGACTCCCCTGGAGCCCCCAGAAAGGAACACAGCACTACTGACACCTATATATAGACATATAGAACTGTGAGGTAATAATTTTCTGCTGTTTTAAACCACTAAGTTTGTGGTAATTTATTATAGCAACAACAGAAAATTCCTACAATAGAGTAAGACTATAAGACAGATTTTAATAATGAAAACTAGTAAGAAGTTATAGTGTCTTCATTTTGCTCCACAGTAATAGTAAATCACCAGCAAACTCTTAAAGACTCAAGCGATGGTTTTTCCAAAGTGCTGTCTGAGTATCATAGTCACCCATCAGATTGAGGGGTGTGTGGAACTCAGCTAGGAAGCTCTTCTAGAAATTTACTTCTCTGTGTATTTTGCCATGTTTACTCTCAGATTTTGTGCTTAGTAAGAAGGTAGGATGTCTCCTTATCTTTCCAAGATTATTAAAATATAGGAGGAAATATTGACTTTTTTTTTTTCCTCAAGTTAATATTTTCATTGCTCTCAAATGTGTTTGTGATAGAGAATTCTGCAGTTCTCAGAAACTGCATGTATAAGTCAACTTTCAGCCAGGGCACAATGTGTTTTTATACTTGTTATTCAGTATGGAATCACGAGAACATAGCTTTCTTCTTCCCTTTCTTGTCTTTAATCCATACTTTTAATGTCTTATTGTCTCCTTATCTCTCTAAGAATTTGTGGTAAATTCATAAGTTATAATATGGCAACAGACAATGCCACTAGTATCATCTTATGATATTATTTTCAAAACTGTTTCTCTTCATCACAGCCAGCCTAGACTAAGCCTGAACCACCTCCCTTCCTCCCACTTCAGGGTGCTCTCAGTAGTTAGAAGTAAACTTCTGTTTTTCCTTTGGTTATAGAGTCTCAGTCCTGTGACAGTTCAATAGCTCTGCATGTAATCATCGTAATGGCAGAACATTCCTAGGAATAACTGTGAAATGAGTATGCAGATTGGCTGTCACATCCCCTTTTGCCAAGAACTCTTACTATATATACTCTTACCTTTTCTTAAAGCCCCCTAACTTCCCATTAGTTCACTTTAGTGCTGACACAAGTAATTCAGTGAAAATATTATTTAAAAAGGCATTGATACTATGCTTTAGCTCAATGGCTTTTTAACTTTAGTGAGCATTGGAATCATCTGAAGGGCTTGTTAAACACGTTTTTTGTGTGTGTCTGCAATATCTAAAATAGTCTCTCTCCCTCTATTTACCTAACCCCCACACACCAAGTCCAGGTTACTAGCAGCTGTTCCTCTTGTGCTTCTGTTAAAAATTCATCCCTCTGCCCTAATATATGAAGTGATTTCTCTTAACTTGATTTTCTTACTCCTAGGCCATTCTTTCTGATTCGTTTTCCATTTATATGTTCTAATTTTTTTTTTTTTTGCTTCTGTTATTTTGTCTTTAATATATCTTTGTAGAGTACAGACATGGAACTTTAGAGCTAGAAGGTCTGTTGGTGACTCTCAGATTAGATGTTGCAAATTTCCATGTGTAGAGCAATTTCCTTTCCACCTAGGACACTGGTGGGATGCAGAATATTCATTCTCTGAATTAACAAAAAGACATTGGAGTTAACAAACTTAAATAATTATAAGATAGCAAAAAAATGTAAGTTGTTATTACAAAAATCTAGCTTCTTTCTCCATTAGACTGAGAGAGGCTAAGAATGTAGCTCTAGCAGTGAGAAATGAAAGTTAGCAGAGAAATGCATGTGAAAATGTTAGGCACGGATCCAGGAGCAGCTATTTGATTTACTGACTGTCCCAGGCCAGTAGGCCTGGCTCAGTGGTTCTCAGAACACTGGTCACAAGATCGGCAGCCTCTTGGGTAGCAGTGCTCACATCTGTTACCGGGTCACATGGCACTCTTCAGCCACATACAGTCTAGAACTTAAGAGGTAGCCCAGTAGAGAAGTAGATGGGAAATTGCTGATCTATGTTGGAAAATGTTTCAGGATAGGACAGATGAGAGACCCGTTCTTGGAAATTTCACATTTAAATAAAACTACTTGGGTTCTTTGAACTAGTCTTCATCCAGAGATATTGCTGCAAAAGAAAAAAAAAATAAGTAAACAAAGTTCAAAAAGGAGTCATACATTGTCCTCTACCTTCTCTTTTGGCATCTAGCTCAGATTTTACCCTTGAGTATCCATAGAACCTTATTTCTGATATGAATTTTGCTGACAGGCTTATATACTGGGATGTAGGGCCCTTTTTTGTGGGGGCGGGTACTTAGTTGTTGAACTATCAACTCTGGCATCAGAGTGCCCCACCTGGCCTCTTTGTGTTATTTCAAGTCCGTAGGATGCATCAAGTAAGTTTTAGTACAGGTTTTGTTATTAGTGCATAATGGCATGATAGGGTAGAAAGAACACGAGAAATGGAGCTGGATACCCAGGACTCAAATCCTGGACTCGAATTCAGTTTTGTCACCCCCTTAAATTTTGTGCCCAAGGCTAATGCCTCACAAGCCTACGTTTCATTCCTGCCCTGGTGAGAGGAATAGACAGGATGGGAAGGATGTTTTCCTTATTTCATAGATAGAAAGTCTAGATGCAATGACTAATGCTGCCGCTATTATCCCCTGATTTTCTAAAGAGCCAACATTATGAAGGAGTCATCTGTACAAAGCACCTGCCTCATAGCTACGCTTCTAACTCTTAAGAGCCTTCTCATTCATTTTTTTTGCCCCAGCAACCAGAAAACACTGTGACTCCCTCAGAGGTTCCAGCTGACTTGTAATGTGATGACTTGTCACAGTCTATTGAGCCAGCTCTATCTCATTCTATCGGGTCTTGGAGTTCTGGGCTTCTGGAGTGTACAGTCTCTAGGGAAAATGAGTTGTAGCTTCTGCATTAACAGTACATGGACTGTAATTCTCTCCTTTTGTATCTGCTGCCACATAGAACAAACATCTCCTTTCCTGCTGTTAGATAAAAGAATGCATTGATCTCAGAAAGAAGGGAGGCACAGCTGTTGAAGTCACGGGAAAAACAAACTTTCATTCTCCTCTGATGTAAGGTCCTCATTTTTCTAGGCTCATCCTCTTGAGATGCAGCGTTTTGCTTTCCAGGCAGATGGCACACCCTGCAATATATAGGCTCCACCTGCCCATACTGTACATCTCCACATGGGTGAACAGAGCTGATGGGAATGTCGATTCTAGGTGCTTTGAATTGCAATTGTGAAATTGTTTCAATGTCTGTGTTTAGCTAAGATCAAATAATTCTTTGCATATAAGTTTTAAAATTGATATAAACACCTTAGAACCAGTGAGAGGTTTTGTGCAATAGACATGGCATCCTAAAACAGCCTAAGGGCCAGGCTCTCCTCCTCTTTCTTGAGTGCATATTTTAGCCCCAGTAGCTCAGATCTTGTGATGAAGGGAGTTTTGCAGATTAAAAGATGGTAATGCTAGAGTGACAAGCCTAAGTGTAAGCCCTTTGATTCCCCCTTGAGTTTTATGGTTGCTCTGTATATGTGTGTGTGAGCCTGTGTGTGTGGCTGAAATATTGATTTGGGTGAGTCTGTTAAACTGAGTATTCTGTTAAAGTACAGAATGCTCCATTTTTTCCCCTAGGATTTGGTCTAATCTCAACCTTTTAAGTGCCCCAGTAACCAGTCACTTCCCTGTGAGGCTGCTATCACAGGACTGTTTTATTTCATTTGTGTTCTTTTATGTCATCTTGCTACTGTTTGGTACACTTGGTGATTTTACATGGTTTGTTACAATCAGATGTGATTCAAAATGTTCTGTAAATCAGAGTGTACTTGAAATTCAATGAAAAGTAATAATGATCATGAAGATACTATGAAGACTAGCATATGTTTCCATGGAAAGAGATTCCAACTTTTAAGGTCTATAAGTAGAATATTCAAGGGTTTTCTTATTGCAAGGCATTTTTCTAGGAGATGAGGAAATTCCAGAAAGCAAATACATAGTTTGGGTCAAGTGAAGTCCTGAAGATTGTAATTAAGTTTATTCTTCTGAAGAGTCTTGGACCAAAGTTGGGATCCAAGCGATTAGTCACTATTCCTTCTTAGGTAGATTTCAAAGAGGGACACTACCAAGGAATAAAACCTTGAGTGATAAGAGGTGAACATCCAGGAGGGGATGAGTAGAAAGCATCTGAGATTACTGTTGTCTTCCCTTGGGATTTTTTTCTATGGGTCTCTGGCTCAGTATGATGCCATCTTAATATGGCTCTCACAGAGCAACTCCCAGAGGCAGCAGTGTTCCTGGAGAGTGTCTGTCCCCATGCCAGGCTCACCCCACACTGCCCCCCGCCCCAACCTGCACAACATTTATATACCAATGACCCACATAGAATAGCCCTAGAGGGGTATAAGCATTAAGGAACATAGCAAATGCCAACAAAACATATTTCAGATTAACTCAAAATCTATACTGGACTCTCTCAAATACCGTGAAGGGAATAGATATAGAGTTTCTCAAAATACCTTAAGGTCTTACCAGTTTTCTCTCCCATCGACTGCCTTCATGAACTGTGGCTGCTCTCTCTCCTTTATTTCAATTTTCTTTTCTGTAAAATTCCACCAGCCCTCATCCTTTTACCCATCTTTTTTGTCTTCCTTTTCTTCCTACTTCTTTTTTATTCTCAATCACAGAGCACAGCAATCAGGCAGAGAAATCAGAGCTCTCCTTGGAAGGGAGCAGAAAGAAGAAGCTAAATAAAGCCAAATAGATATCACCCAGTGGGCAGGGGAGAGGAAAGGCTGAAAACACTTTTATTCCATCATAAATATAAGCACCCAGTGGGCAAGTTCTTTGTGTTGCCAGCTGCTTAGTGTGAAGGGAATATGGAGCTGCAGACCAGCAGGAGTTTTGCAGTCAGGCACTCATCATCTTCATTTAGAATATCACGAGTAGCAGATTTATAACCTTTATATTAATGTTAGGAATTCAAGTTCCCTCCCCCTCCCCACACACATCATATTCATAATTCTGTTTCCAGGAAGCTAATGAACAGATTTGTGATTTTAAAAATATATAGCAAAATATGTTAATTTTACTGTTACTCTTTAAAAAACCTTGATGAATAAGTGAATAGAAACCTCATCATCATGATTTTTTAAATTAATGTTTTACTCCTTTACAAAATGCTTTATTAAATAGTCACATGAATAGATTCAGCTATAGATATTTGATATTTGCTGTGGGCTGTATATACTCCTTTAGTTTTACATTTCTAAAGGTCCTTTGAGACCCAGTTATGGACTTAACACTATTCAGAGGTCCAAAGTGGAGAGTGCTCGCATTGCTATACTTTTTTTCCCCCCGTTTTATTCTTTTATTGTATCTTTATTGGGATTTTAGCCATAACTCAATCAAATAAGAAAATGTACATTTAAAAAATTTTCATCTGAAGGAATATTTACATTTCTAATTTTATAATAAGAGTTGAATATGCCAAAACTTAGCAAACTACGAATAAATTAGGAATAACTTTTAGTGAGAGAATGTGGGTTTCGTAGTAACTGAGATTTGAGTTTTAATCCCTAAACTAGCTATACAAACATGGGCCAGTTACTTAGCATTTTTGAGCCGTAAGTATCATCAGTGAGTAAAAATACCTATTGTCATTATGAGGAATAAATGATATGCAATGTGTTGCTAACTGTAAGCCATAGCCAACTCATTCTAATGTAGCACAATTTCAATTTCATTTTTCACTACCTAAAATATTCTATGCTTGGTTTTTTTCACAATTAGTTCTACAGTTATTAAAAAAATATGAACAAATGTATAGAAGAAGTAAAAATTAACTAGTTTATATAATCTTTGTGGGTAGTTACATAACATGACAATGCGTAAATGCTTGGTAAACCATAAATTAAAGCATGAACATTTTTGCTACTTATGATTTTTATGTAACTGTATGGGAGGCATGGAAACCAATTTTATTTTGACTTATGTTAGAAAGCCGTTGCCAAATACCCTGTGCTTAAATCATGCTTCACATGGAGATAGTAATGTCTAGTGATTTTCCCTGTAACATGGATCTTAAGGTTCCCCTATAAATGTCAGGATTGCAAGGTGATCCCATTGAAATTCACACTGAGTGTTCATTTATAAGATATTTTCAATTATGAATAACCTCAGGAGCCTGGATTTTTATGGAAGCAAAGGCAAACAGTTACCGTGACAGAAGGGAAATGGATTGCAGAGCTGGAAGGAATTTTGCATCTGCTTTCACCATAGTCACCTTTCCTCCAGGCTTCCCCAAAGTCCTTGTTCAGCATTCGAACTGGCCTGTGACATTGGTGAGATAGGGATCAACTAAATATATCAGTGAAGTCCCCGATGCCTTAGTTCTCTTCGAAATGGACTCTTACTGTTTAAAACTTTGCAAAGAGTAGGATCAGAAACTCTTAAGGATGCTTTGTGGTCTGGAACCACACAGTTTGGGGTTAATCTTTCCTTGGAATACATTCATTTTAGCTCTCTTTCATTGCCTGGTGACCTTCCCTGGCTAACTGCTCTCTCTCTTCTTCAGCAATGCTTTCTGTTAAGATCGGTTGGTTGCACCTGTTTCATTAATGCTGATGTTCAGAGCTGTGTCTACACAGACTGCGCCCTGGGTCTCCTTGACTCATCTCTGAGGGAATGTGGTGGTGTGTCCTCTTTGGGACACTAATCTCTGGAACCCAGGCAGATTAATTAGATTAACACGTTAATTTTTTACCATTCAATAGACAAAGTAAAGGCACATTTTCATTTCTTCGCTTCCAGTAAGTTTGTCTGAAAACAGATTATCTGTAGATAAAAACATACTCCTTTCATTGATTTGGGGGCTCAATATATAATGATAGTATGAATGGAAATCTCTCATACAGTTGATCTATTATTGCTAAAAATTCTATTGGGTACTTGACACATAATACCTCTTTCTCTACTAACAAGGATAGTTCATAATGTATATACATGTTAATTCATTTATTGACTTCCTCTCACACAAGATCATAAGTTCTATGAAGATAAGAGAAATCATTCCACTTTTGTTTACTCCTATATTCTCAGCATTTATCATTGAGACTAAGACATAACAGAGACTTAATATATGATAAATGGTCTAATGACTTAAACAATCTAGAGCCTTTCCCATCATTATTATATATTAAATACTAAATATTAAAAATGTGTTGTGACTCCCAAAGAAAATATTAGTTCTGTTTCTATTGGGCCATTGTTCAATATGGATAAATGATGGGAGTGAAGAGAAAAATAATTTTGTTTCATAAATTATACTATTCCCAAAACTTCTAATATTTTTTCTTTTATAAAATCTCAAAATCAAATAATTCTCTAGCTTTCTACTCTGGGTTAGGTTCATTAAAATTATAGAATGAAAAGCTACAATGGGCATTAGAGATCTTTAATACTGCTTAAGTTCTAAGGTATTTATAATGACACAGTTCACATCAATTTGCATATATGATGTTACAGTGGCTCAAGTTGTTTCATTTCTCAAATGCATTTATTTCAAAATAGTTTGTTCATTTTGATGAGATCTAGAGTAAGAGAAAATATTTATGATGTAACTATTTGATTTACATAGATGAAATCTTCCTGTTTTGCTTCTTCACTTAATTTTTCAAAATAGATATTAAAATAGAGAATACTTGTTTTTATTTATAACAATTCATAATGATCTTAAGGTTGGGTGAGGAATGAGTATTTTAAGCTATTTGTCTTCCTCCTATTCTCCAGTGCCTTTTTACAACACATAGTAACTGAACTGAATATCTGCTGGATCCAAAGTTTTCAGGAATCAACTGAGCTCTGCAAGACCTCAGAATGATTGCTGCTTAATGAGGATGAGATGAAAGGAGTTTTGCATCCAAAGTTATATTATTATATAAAAGGAAAGGTACCTGATATTATGAGTAATAGGAGCAAATTAACCAATCAGCCTTTTTAGACTTAAGAACATCTGTCCTAAGTAGATCTGGCCACTTGACTTTGAAGAAAGACCCACAGGGCAGGCAACACAAGAGTCCTATTCTGCCCTCCCCTTTGAAGTGCTTGTTAGTTGTTTTTAGGAAAATCTCCAAGCCAGTGAAGTCACCGTGTGCGCTGTGACAATCATGTTACCATTGTTTGTATATAAATTGAGCATATATGATTTCCGTGCTGATGAGCTGTGGATTTCTAGTATGCTCAGAGAGTGCATTCTGCTGAGCCTTGTCTCCAGTGGAAGGTTCCTTTGCCTGTGGGGAGAGAAGGCTCCTCTGGTCTCAGAGCCAGCAAAGCAGGAAACTCGCGAAGCCTGGGAGACCTGGATGCTGCGCACTGGATTAACAATCAGAGAGGGTTTTAGTTAAAATGGTTCGGTAGATGAAATTTGTTTACATCTTCGAGTTTCTTATCATTCAGTCTTCATTAATTCTGAAAGAAGGGCATCTGTCATTATAGCTTAAAAAAGGGGAAAAAATCCCCTGAGAAGGGGGTGCAAGACTGAGAAGATGCAAGAGCCAGGGCAATGGCTAATTTTCTTGCATGGAGTGTTTGCTTTTACAAAATAGGCATTTGATAAATGCTTGAGGAAAGAAGGATAGAAAAGAGAAAGGCACTGACATAGGTGTCTTTTGAAAGACACACTTTATATTCCTCTTCTCTTTTTCTTAATTTCTTTTCCTTCCTCTTTTGGGGGTGATCTAATAGACAGTTGGCAGAGTTATGTTGTACCTTAGAGAAAAGGTAGGAGAGAAATTCGAATGTGCCTGAAGTCAAGTGATACCAAATCAAAATGCAGAGTTTTATTTTCCAAATAAAGGATGATGAATAATCAGAGAATATAACTGTTTCTGTTAGTTTCTCTAATAAAAGAAATGCCTAAGATTGTCACCTTCTTTGGTGATGCAAAAATAATAACCTTTGAGAGATGTCACTATAGAAATATCTATATCTTGACCTATAATAAATGCATGTAAGAATTTGAGGGGCTGATTATAAACACACACACACACACACACACACACACACACATGCACACACTCAAACACACCTGAATTCCATCTATATCTAAACCCCTCTTTCTCTAAAACACTGTAGCTGGCAAATAGGATTATACTAAGTCAAGCAAAATATGGGTAGTTTAATAAATGAGATAGTCATATGCTAACAAGTTTCTAAACTTTTAGTGTAGATTTCCACAGATTTAGGGAAATTGACCTGCCATTTTTGACTTTTCTTTTTATGTGCATAATGGGGAAGTTTGGGAGTTTTAAGATAGTTGCAACCTTTAGAATGTGGCGAGTGTGTAAAATATCATTTGTCTTTCCTATTTGCTATTTAGGATATTAACAAAGGCATATATTAGAGGAAAATTACTTGCATATTCCCTTTTTTCCTCATTTATTTATTCTGAAAGAAGAAGAATATTTGTGATTTAAAGCTTAAAAATTAAAAAATATTCTCTTTGGGATATATTCACTATAATAGATATATGTCAGACTATACTATTTTATAAGTGTGTACATTTGTATTTGTATATTTGTATTTGTACATGTGTACTTATGTTTGTAAGTATGTACATGTATGTTTGTACTTATGTATTCTTTTTATTTCTCAAATTAAGTGAATTCGTGTTAATCAGGAAGTTGGTTTACTGGTTGCTCTTATTTGAATATCTGACTTTAGATTCAATCTTGACTTGGGAATTGACAAGAGGGGTGGAGCAAAGATATAGCTAATGCTGAACATTAAACACATTGATGGTTTACTGTCAAAATCATAGAGAAAGAAAGTGGATCGGTGGTTTTCAGGGGCTGGAGGTAGTGGGGAATGGGGAGTTACTGCTAATGACATTTCTTTTTGTAATGATGCAAATTATGTAAAATTAGAGATTATAGTTACACAACTCTATGAATATACTAAATGTACTTTTAAAAGGTGAAACTTTTAATATGTGAATTATATTTCAATAAAACTGTTATAAAAATTATTTTAAAAATAAAGAACTCTATATCCTTTTATAAAACTATTACTTTTTATCAAGCAGTTTCTTCCTAATTAGTCAGTTAGGTTGATAGCAAAATACAGTGAAAGGAGGATCAGATTTGACTTTAAGTTCAAGTATTAGTTTGTTTCTTACCAGATATATAACCTGGAGAATTAATTCACTTATTGAATCAAATAAGTTTTAGAAGGCTGATATTAAGGTTAACTATATATATATATATGTGTGTGTGTGTGTGTGTATATATATATATATATCTATGTCTCTATCCATCTATTTATCATCTGTCTATAGTTCTTGGCACATAGTAGCTACTAAATTAAAAGAAGTAATTGGTTAATTGGTATATTTATTTCAAATCTTTCTCTAAGAACTTTTCCCACCAATTAAATCAGTCCCATCGTTGAAATATCATTCTTGCTTTTCTCTACTTGTCATCTGGCAACAGCTAAGCGCTACCTGGCAATGCCAATCTGTTACTTATTTTGCGTGGGTGTATTATGTACACGTGTTTGAAAACATTTAACTGCCTGTGCATAGTTTCCCTACTAGGCTGTAAATTGCTTTAAATCAGAAGCCCTGTCTTGTGTTCTTTCCTATTGTCTAGGGAGCTCAGTATAGGGCTTCACTCCAAATGGTTGCTCTGATTTGTTAATAGATGAGAAATCTGCTTAAAATGCTATGATCAGGTGATATTGCATGTACATTGTGAAAAGTGACACGTAAAGCATTTATATAGAATCCAAAATTAATATCTAAATTTTTTCTAAAGATTTTCTTTTTTCAATTTGAAGTGAAACCTAACATATTTTATTTGAATATACTTTACTATGATTTACTTCATAGCATTTTGTGACATTTAAAATATGTTAAATGACAGAATTCTTTGCTTTTCATTTGGATATTAAATTGAGTAAAGGCAAATTATTGGCTATCCTAGACTGTGTCATCTCTCTGCCTTCTCTGAATTTCTTCCCATTTATTTTTAACCTATAGCAGTCTTCATGTCGTGCCAATCCTGGAAGATTTGGTCCCTCTAAACAGATGGAATCGGGTTAGAGGGTAGACAGCAACAAAAAAGATTGATATTACCGTCTGTTTGAGAAAATTTAGCTCCTCATCTCAGTTTGGTTGGACTCCTTGCTCTTATGATCTGAAAAGATCATTTATCTTTGTGGGCTTTTTAAAAAGCCTTATTAGGAAATCTCCCAATCTTACTCCCCACTTCTACTCCTTTTTACTTAAAGAGTGATTTCTGGCACTGGAAAACTATGATGCCCTTTTGTTGTTTAAAGTGCCAGGAGAGGCAACCTGTTATGTCCTCTAAATAATAGAGATGTTTCCCTTGTCCATAATACAAAGCAAGCTCTATCTGACTGTGTAGCAAGACCATTAAGTGAGGAGGGCCCTGCCCAATGGGACTCTGAATATTTGTGGGAAAGAACCAATGTGGTAGGGTGGAATTCAGCCAGAGTAGTTGCCAAAGTGGAGGTTGAGTAGAAGTGGCTCGTCTGTCTCAGGATTCCCGGTGAGTCATGAATGACGTCATTGGTTCTAGGAACTGAAGAGGTACTTAGCAATTATCTAGTCAGTTATAACTTATTTTGCAGGTGAGGAGTCAGTAAATTTAAGTGGCTACTCAAGGCCTGACAATTAGTAGAAGACTCATTGATAGAAGTCATAGCTCCTGGTTCTTCCCTTTATGGAATCTAAAGATTAGGTGCAGCCTTGTATCAGATGAATGTGTTAGACTGTGAGGATGATGGGCTCAGGGAAGCAGTGACATTTCTGGGAATGGGTATGAATGTACTCATTTGCGGTTTCTTAGCCAAGGTAATTTTATAGTAAATATCCATTGAATTTAATTGATCAACAGTTTCCCCTGCTTGGTCCAGAGCACACCAATTTCCCACCTCTTCTATCAGTTGTCCTTCCCTTAGCTTTAACTCTGCCAGGATATCTGGCATCTCTGTTCTGTGACCCAGGGCTGCTTCTGAGTGAAACACAGAATAGAGCTACACATAAAAGGACAGAACCATGAAAGGATGAGATTTAGAAAAGCTGAGTTCCCCTGCAGTTCTCTCAGGGAGTTCTTTCTCTCCCCATCACATTTCCTCAGAATCAGGAGTAAGTTGACTTCGATCTCAAACTCCCCTGCCATCAAACCATTACTACCTTCACCTCTTTTTAAAACCTCTGTTCCTTCAAGAATGTTGTTATTTAAGTGTATCACGTTATTTTTCTCTTCTTATTCAGAGACTTATAGACTATTCATTTTCTGTTTTTTAATTATCCAAGACTTTGGCACCAGGCTCACAGTCTTCTTAAGTCTAAATCCTGCTCCATTTTTAATGACTACAATCCATCCTACCCGTGGCCTTCAGTTCTTTGGTTACCTCATTGCCAATGTCTTTCTCCATACCACTTAAGCCACACACAAACCTTATGGTCATACCCTAATCACTGTATCATTGAAAACAATCCATTTCTAAAACCACTAATTCAAATATATGTTCTGACCACAGTACTCTCCCTCTAGCTTTTGTTTATCTTCTTCCACTGGGACCATTCTTCAGCTTCATTCGAACTCCCATGTTCGTTGACACTTCATTTCTCATTCTCTTCCTATGCACCATTTCAATGATCCTTATGCCAGTGCCTTAAACTCACTTGACTCTAAGTGCTCATTGCTCTTGTCAGGCAGTGCTCCAACTGTGGAATGACCCAGTTGTCCATTTTCAGTGTTCCTGTACTCTCATTGCTAAATGCTTCTAGAGAAAGCCACAAACACTGGGAATGTATACATTCATTAGGACCAACCCCGGTTACTCCTTCAGCACCACCAAAAATCTTGCTCTGTTTCTCTAGTTTTCATTTTCTATTCTTCACATATCTGATCTTTCAGTTCTTCTCTGTCATACTCTCCTACTTCCTGGAGAAAATTTAAAAAATAAATGCCCTCAACTTTTCACTACTGAATCTACAAATCTAGGCACATCTGCACCCATTATTACATCCTTTCCTCCAATAAGGCCATTCCTTTCATACTTCCTCCAGATTCCATCCCCTTCTCAAAAAACTTACATTACTATACTTACCCTACTCTTTATCACCAACATCATGGTCATCAGATGACACTTTCTGTAAATTAATGAGAAGATAAAGTATGTACTTTTTTCCCTAAATATTTTTTATATAAGACAGTATTTCATGCTGTTTTTTGTTTTGCTGCAAGCAAGTGTCTGACAAAAATAAAATCATTCTTTTCTTTTGAACTAAATATCAACTTTAACTGAAGGTATTGGCAATGTTCACACCTATGCTGAAATGAGATGACCTTCATTCTGGGCAATAATACAAGTCCAGCTCTTACCCTTTATAACAGAAAAAAACAATTCTGCCTCTCTCAGCTCTGGCATTTAAAGTGTCCAGCTCTTACATAAACAAACAAAAGAGCGTATCTGCAGTAAAAGTACAACATAGATAAAATTTCATTAAGAATGTCCTGGATTCAGCACCTGCCACAGGCTTGCTGAAAGCATCTCATTTTTGAGAAAAATATCTAATCAGTAAAAGTAGGAAGATTATGACCTTTAGAATCAGAGACCTGAATTTGAATACATGCTCTATAATGTACTAAATATGATAATTAAGCAATTTATAACTTCTCCAAGGGAGAGGCAGGACCATTAGGGGAAAATAGAGTGTCATCTCTCCTGGGAATCAGGGATGACTGGCACAGGCTGAAGTAAAAGCCTCTGTGGAATGGAACCCAGGTTCCTGAAAGTCTTGACCAGTAGAGGAAGGCAGGTAGTTGGGCATAGGGGATATCGTGGTCACACCTGGAAGCAGGGGCAGTGGAACCAGACTCTTCAGGTTCATAGGGAGCAGAAATGATTCATACATCCTACTGGGTGGTAGGGCATGAGTTACTAATATCCTTTTCTGAGGCAGGTTGGGTGGCTTCTAGTTCACTTGAAGCTCTAGATGAAGAATTGGGAAGGATAAGGATCGGAGAAGAAGGTTTGAGCAACCAACTATATTCCGAAAATTGTCATGACTGTGTCAGGTTGGCTCATTCCAAAGCTAAGCATATTATCATAATGCCTTACAAAATGTCTCCATTGAGTCAGAGCTGAGTGTTATTCTCTTAGCATCTTTCATTTATAGAGGACTGGTACATAAGGAAGTGTTTTGAATGTAGTAGATTATAATGATGCATATCCTATGCTTTGAGCATAAAACTCAAGTGGACATTTGTAAAACGTACGTGTTTATGGAGATTCTGATTCAGCATATCTGAAATATCACCTGGGAGTCTGTAATTTTATAAATTCCATAGTTGATTCAGATGCACCACATTTAAAAAGAGCTGCCGTATTAGAAAATATTATTCACTATGTTATCTGGTTCCCAAACCTGTGCAGTACAGGTCGGGCTATATTTAGGCCTATGGATTTTTATAGATTTCGGTCCGGCAATGAAAACTCCTAGGAAAATCAGCTGAAGCAAGTAACTAATCTCAGCTCTCTCACATTGCTCCCTGTTTCTTCTAGGTGACCTTGTTCAACTCAATTTTAAAATGCTTGTTTTGCATAACATTTAAAATTTCAAAGCCTTTTCAAATTATCCTAATAACAGGTTGGTTAACATTTCTAAATACATGTAGTCATACACATTATGATGTGAGAATAAGAATAGGAAAACGAATAGGTTTTCCTTAACCTCCCTAAACCTCATTTTCTCAACTGAAAATGGGAACTATATATAGATTAAATTGAACCACCTCACAGGGTCATTTTTATGATTAAATGAACTAATTTATTTAAAATCCTTAAAATGATGTCTTGACTTATATTGGCCACTCAAATGATAGTTGTTATTCATGACAATAATGGATTTCATTTACTTTTATTGAGAAAAGATACTATTTATGCCAAAATCCATTTAACTCTCTTCCAAAGGCAGCTTTGGAGTGAGAGACTAATAGTTCTATATCCTAAAAGCTTGGATTTGAGGATTAATGAGGTATCACATTTGAAAAAATATTTCTATTTGTTTTGATGATCTTTTTTTTTTTGAAATGATGGCACACTGCTTGTTGAGATTGCTATTTAAGCTGCAAACAAGTAAATAAATAAACTTGAACTAAGGCTGTTTTCAGGTCTATAGGGAAGAAAGGCAAACTATATTTCTTAGTCAAATGTGTTTCTATTTGAGTAACAGCATGCATTGAGTTTTTAATTTTATTAAGAATGTTGCTTGAGGTTTTTTGGAAAATAGCACATAATTAGGAGGTGGTATTCCTATTATACCATCTTCCAGGCCTTGACACCACAGGGAGTTTACAATCTGGACATTTATTGCTTCCATGTTTGATGTACACAGAGAAATCTGTGATAATCAACCAACATACCATATCCAGGGTAAAAACACTTGGAAACAGCCTGTCATGAATTTGACTCAAAATAATTTATTTTAAAGACTTTCTGTGCATAAGAACAATGACAGAGAAGATCGATTAATGTATAATTGGTGATATATATTTTTGTTTATAGTCTTAATGATAATTGTTTTTTGAACTTATTTTCTACTATGGAATCCAAGTGTTTGTAATTATTGAGTCTGTGATCCTATGACATGTGTTGGGTTAAAAAAAATATTCTTATGGTGATACCAAAAAAGGAATCTTTATTGTTCATCACAAAGTAGAGAATGGATGAATATTTGGTGGGTGAAAGTGGTTAGAAATGTAAATACAGTCCAGATTTTACTGATGCTCTTTATTACAAGTTTTTGCAGAAAAAAAGTAACATTTTTTTTAGTAGATCTGGACTTTGGCCATGTTTTACACACGACTTAATAATTCTGACTCCTTTCCATTCTTTTACTACAAGGAGTCATAGCAATTAGAATATTTTTAAAAGGAGGATTGTAATATTTTTTAGTTGTTCTTTAGCTGTTCTATTATGATATAATCATTCCCTTGTAAAATGAATTATTATATAAGAGAAAATGGAGGACTTAAATTTGTAAATCATCAACTGCCATTTTATGTATTTTAAAAATTCAAATTATCAACTCTTATGGACAAAACAAACAAAGAATGTAGCTCTTGGTTTAAATATAAATTATGTTTGATGATTAGCCTATCTGTATTGCTCATTATTTTTGTTTGTTTTAATTGTCATGAGATCCAAGTCAATGCATTTGCCATGATGCATTTCCATAATGGACACAATGTTCAGGACTTGGTTAGTTTTCAGACTTAGCTACTTAGACATACCTGCCCTTCAGGGCATTCATTGCCAATGAAGGGCCATAGTTTCTGAGGGATCATGATGTTAAGTTTGAGAAATTCTGTACACATTTGTCTCTTATTTTGCCTCCCTTCTCTTTCTCTCCTCTGTCTCCTCTTACTTCTTCTTCCTCTCTCTCTCTCATTCTCTCTCTCTCTCTCTCTCTCTCTCTCTCTTTCTGTCTGTCTCTCTGATTCACAATGCATATTAACATATTAAAGAGTTTGGAAATACCTGCAGATTTTAAAAGCTGACTTATTTTTGTTTAAAGCATTATTGCATTTTCAATGATTACAAGTTATATATTTTTTGTATAGATTTTTGTGTTCACACATTTTCTCCCTAATCCATGATTTATTTAGAGTTTAATACCTGAAATAGACAATGTAATCATATTTATAACTTCTGATCTGAATTTCTAGTCTAGCAGAACAACTTTATTGGAGAGATTGGTTGCATATCCAGCTCCTCTGTTAGGGCTGGTTTTTATTACCTGTATTGGTGAGAATTTTGAGGACATTGTAGGAGACCAGCTTGATATGTACAACAATGTTTTATACTTTTATTGCACATTATGATTTGTAAAGTGCTTTTGAATATATGATCTCATTTTGTTCTCTAAATAGCCTTATGACACTATGATTCTCACTTTATAGGCCATAACATCCATGCTCAGAGGAGAAGGTGGCATTAGCAAGGGCACACAGCTCTTGAGCACTTGTACTGGAACACAGCACTTCACAGGCTAGAGGTTCTCACAAGATATCTGACTAAAAGGGACTTTCTCCTAGGACTTGCAAAACTTTTACATGCACTGTGGGGATTATGTCTGGTTCTGATCAATTTATACATGACTAAGATTACACTAAATATTACAGAGTCATTAAACTGATGAAAAGAAACATTTCATGTAAAAAATTAACACAGACATTTTTCATTTTATATTTCAGTTAACCAAAAAACAAAACAAAACAACAACAACAACAACAAAACAAAGTGAGAGAAATAGAGATAAGGAGAGAGTTTTGATATTGGCAGTGTATTTAAATGTTTACTGTATACTTGTGTTTTCCTCGTTCCACTCATAGGTTCAGGCGGTATGTGTAGTGACCCAAAGCTCAGGCTCTGAGGTCAGTCTGCCCAGCTTCAAATTCTGGCTCTGCCACCTAGCTCTTGGACCTTAGTTACGTTATTAACTACTCTGTGCCACGTTTTTTTTCACATTTACAATGGAACTTTTATAGATGCTTAATAAAATTGTGGTGAAGATTAAATTCATTAATACATTAAAAGTATAGGAAGCATTCAATAAATATTAGCTATTGATCTTTCATTATGCCCTTTTTTGTTGGGAGGTTTCCTTGCTAAACCTTATTAAGCTATTAGACTCTAAGTAAGTCCCATCACATCTTGGCCTGACACAATTGTCTAAGGACAAAATAAAATGGCATATATGACAGTGTCTGGTATGTTGTAGGGATACGTGAAACAAAGAAATGTCAAAAATGAATCCTTCCAAGCAAACTTGTGTTTCTGCAGTGTGATTGGGAGGGGGAAAATGGCTAAGACTGAGAAATTGCTCATTGTATTTAAATTGTCAAATTGTGTCAGTTGATGAATTCTGTAATTCAAGAATTGCACAATTCTTTTGGGTTTAAACACTTGTTTATTTATAAATTCATGTTTTAGTGGGAAATTTCAAACAGCTCCATAGCAGGATAGCAGATAGTTTGTAAGCATCTCAAAATTTGTGACAGAAACTTAAATACCATTTGAGGGTATTTCCTTCCAAGAAGATCATCCTTAGAGAAATTAGAATGCATACAATCAGTCCTATTTCTCGAAATCTCTGTGCTTTGACATTTGTTCTAGTGGTTTTCTCAGAAAAGCTTATGATTAGTCATTTTTTAAAAATTAAAGTTTAACACACCTAAGTAGGAAATTCTAAGTATTGAGAGCTAATGGTGGTTTAATTTTTTCATCTTTTCTTTCTCTTTCTTCCTCTTCCCCTTCCCTTATCCTCTTCTTCCTGCTCTCTGTTTATGATTCCATTTATTTAAAAGGTTTTTTTTTTTTAATTAAGAAGGTATATTTTTAGAGCATTTTTAAGTTTACAGCAAAATTGAGAAGAAGGTACAGAGATTTTTCATATATACCCTGCCCCTACACATGCATAAACGTCCCCATTATCAACATCTCCCACCATAGTGGTATATTTGTTAAAACTGATGAACCTACACCAATATATCATAATCATTCAAAGTCTATAGTTTACATTAGGGCTCACTTTTGGTGTTGTACATTTTGTGGATCTGGATAAATGTATGACATTTATTCATCATTATAGTATCATATAGAATATTTTCATTGCCCTAAAAATCCTCCATGCTCTGTCTATTCATCCTTTCTTTTCATAACCCTTGGCAACCACTGATCTCTTTATTGTCTCCATAGTTTTGTTTTTTTCCAGAATTTCACATATTTAGAATTATATATGTAGCCTTTTCAAATTGGCTTCTTTCACTTAGTAATGTGCATGTAAGATTCCTCCATGTCTTTTCTGGCTTGATAACTCATTTTTTTAGCATTCAGTAATATTTCTTTGTCTAAATGTACCATGATTTATTTATCTGTTGCCTACTGAAGGACTTCTTACTTGCTTCCTGGTTTTGGCAATTATGAATAAAATTGCTATATATCCACATTCAGGTTTTTGTGTGGGCATGTTTTTAAGTGATTCTGTCTTAATATCTATCTTCTTCTGAAAGCAATGATAAAATACTTGGAAGGGGTGATTCATCACACCATTACCATTAATTAATACCTCAATATATATGAAACAAATAGTTGATTGCTTAGCATCACTTTGAGAGAACAAGCAGAGAAGGATTAATGAGGGCTATGAGGCCCCCAGAAGAGGCGTATCTCATGCAGGAGCCAGAACGGGGGCCCTAGATGGAGAGATTCGAAATAGGGAGGGAGGGAGGTAGTGTTGCAAACTCCAGCTGAGAGTGGTTCCTCTTCTTCTTCTTACTATCTTAACTCTGTTAAATCTGACAACCCAGGCTATTATGTTGCTACATGACTTTATTTTTAATCGATTTAAACTTGTTTTACTCTATTTGCTCTTAAGACAATTTTTTTTTCACTGTAATCACCAATCCACTGTGAAATAACCTGATCTTATGTACTGCCTATCTTTTATTAACTACTTCATGTATTTTTGCAATATCTTGCTAGTGACTACAACTACTTCTGCAGATCACTAGCTTTGGCAGAATGGTGTTTATGAACCCTCTACACACAGTCAAAATAATCTAGAGAAAAGTCCCTCAGAGTCCCCAAAATAATAGAACCCAAAGAAGAGATCTAAATTATTAAGAGAGTAACTACTTATCACATTAGCATCAAAGACCTCAGTTTCTTTTCCCAAAGAGTGAGAAATATTAAAATTATATACAAATTATAATTTTTATAATACTCATGGCACTGTGTAGCTGATGCCATGGTCTTTTCTGTATCCTTCCCATCCTTGTCTTCTGTCCAGTTCCATAAGGCATTATCAGGTCATTAGAAACATAAATTGATGAGTTTAAAGGGTTAGAGACTATTCAGTGCTTATTGTGATACATCTCCTGGTGGCCGCATGAAGGATCATGACTGTTTTATCCCTGTTCCTGGTTTGTTTTCCCAGTTAAAGCTAGAAAAAACTCAATAAAAACTATTTATTTTTGGTGGCAAAAAGTTAATACATTGCCAGAAATTATCATATTGATGAACAAAATTGTGAATGACTGCTGAAGATGGATGATTTGCTCCATCCATTTTTAAACGAGGTAAGTCTCCATTTACCTCAGGTACAGTAAAACTATTTTCTTGGCATATGGACAAACTGGAAATGGGTATTGATCGAATCAGAGTGCCCAATCACATCACTGCAGAGAATGCTCTGTGAGGGGGACAACCAAAGACCTTGTACTCTGTATTCTTTTCAGAAATACTTTTCTATGGATGGCCACTATCTGAATAGTAAAATATCTTTTAAAAAAGCATCTGAAGTAACCTTGTACATGTTTGTTTGGGCTGCACTTTAAAATCTCTATCTTACCTAAATATTCATGCAGCATAAGGAAACTACACCTAT
>NW_006434373.1:8955400-8993031 GCF_000325575.1 Pteropus alecto
AGTAAAGGTTTTTTTAATATAAGTGAATTTTATTGGACACTCCTCGAGAGAAAGATCAAGGTATGTCACCATGGTAATTCTCTCCGAACAATATTAAGGAGAATACAATGAACGATTAAGCAATTAATAAAATATTTTTATAATAATGCTATTCTAAATGATTCCCAAAGTGAATGCATTATAACAAAGACAGTGTCTTCAAGTTTTTAAAACACGTTTCCATGGAGATGGGACTCTCAGCTTCTCATAAAGGGCACATCACTAAAATAATATACTAAAATGAACAATGACATTATTAAAAATAGAAAACCTAGTCTAAGTATATTCACATTTTAAATTTAGCATTTTCTGATTTATAATATGCAGTGTTAAGAGAACAAAAACCTACTTCGGTTTTCTTAAGTGTACTTTTTCCCACATTTTCTCATCCTTTGTCTCTGCCTACGGAGGATTGAAATTGAGCAAGTGATGGTCACTCTGGTATGACGCCTCATTATTTCCTAGCTTTCACATTTTACCCTGCTGGATTCATTATCTCTAATACAGCAATCCTGCAAGGAGAGCATTATTATTATCATCTCTATTTTGCAGAAGAGAAAGCTGAAATTGAGAGAAGTTAACATATGCAAGTATTACGATTGGTAAGTGGAGAAACCAAGTTTTAGACATAGATCTCCTTGATTTTGAAACTTACATTTTCCTAGACACTGGGCTGTGTGATTGCTTCCACAGAATCTCATTCTGCACTAGCAACATAAAAAGTGTTTAATGAACACTTATCATGTAAATAAATAAATGAATGAAACTCTGTCTTTATAAAGGATAAATATACTATCCTTTTCTTCTCCATGTTTACACCCAAGAGCAGAAAGTAGATTCTGTACTGACATGATTTAGACCCAGTTGTGTTATCTCTGTGATATATACACATCTTGGTACTCCGAAATGTGAAATGAACCAGGCTGAAATTGTCCTTGTCCACAGGGCATCTTTCCCTTTTTGTAGGAATGGCTCTTGCCTTCATGCCTGGTGCCATCTGCTGCCATTTTAATTGTTTTGTTTAATGTCTTTACATCGATTTTATTTTCTGTTTCAAACCTGTTATATAATATAAATCCACAGTGAGAATGTTCTGTTTCTAAACTTAAGTGAGGAGTTATGCTATTTCAACCATGTACTTAGTACAAAGAGATGGTTCATTTAAAGTGTGAAAGTAACTAAACAGGGCCCCGAGGTAGCAACTGCACCATCTTCCTTTTCTGAACTTTGCTGCTGCTTAATTTTAGAATGACTTGACTCTTTCTTCCATTTCAGTCTGCCTATATTTTTTCATCATTCAAAATTCAAGAACTCTTGGATTATGAAAATTTGTGGTCAACTTTGGTAGCGTTTCTGTAAAGAATTGGAAAAGACCAGTGTGTTCTTTGTATCACTTCTGTCTGGCTTTGGAAAACTTGACTAATAATCTTTATCCTACATAGTGTATGTATTGAGGAAAGAGAGGAAAAGAGAAGAGAGGATAATTACTTCTTTAGATTATTTCTCTTAGGAATTAGTTAACTAGTCTGCAGTATACCTAATTATAAACAAGTTGAATCTTTTATTAAGATTATTAATGTATTAGAATGTTAAAGCAAAATATAACTAGTCTTTTGAAGCTCATATACTAATAGTAGATATGTAAATTGGTGAAACTTTTTGAAGGACAATTTTGAAATTTCTATACAAAATACTAAAAGTATATCTATTTTGACCCAAATTTTCTATTTCTAAAATTATATCCTAAAGAAATAATTTAGAACATGTATACAGATATAACTAATAATATGTTTATTGCAAGGCCCAGTGAAACTACAAACTAATATCAAACTCATAAAGAATAAATTTCAACTAATTTGACACTAGGAAATTGTTTAGAAAATTTACCAATAGAATAGAATTCTATTTAACCAACAAAAAATAATGTGTATCAATCTATCATCTGTCTGTCTGTTTGTCTAATCTCTTCACATGGAAAGATGCTTACAAATTAAAAGGGGTTGCGGAATATGATGTTAAGTACAATCTTACAGAAACACACAAATATACACGGTAAAGGTATAAAAGAATATACAGCAGCATGTTAAAAATGTAATATATATGGAACTTTGAGTTTTTTCTCATAATTTATTATTCCATTTTTATTTCAAAGAATACATATGGCTTTTGTATTAAGGGAGAGCTTTTCTTTGTAATTCCATCTTCATAACCAACAAATATTTAAACTGACTTAAATTTCTAATTAGTTTTCTGAAAATCAGGGTGAATATATTAAATTCTCATTGATGAAATTATACAGATACAGAATTCGTAAAATTAGACCCTAGAACAGAGATAACTGATAAGTGACTCTCAGTCTTTTCCACCCAAAAACTCAGTTAGGTGTGATTGCATATCAGTTTCACTGGTCTTAAGTCTCCCTATTGAAATGTGTTTGATTTATACTAACTAGGTTAGTTCCCTTTACAAACTCAAGAGAACATCTGTTTACAGTCTATAAAACACTAACTTTACATTCACATTCATACTTTCTTTGTTCAACAGAGCAATCAAATCATCATACACAAAGAACTGAGAAATATACCAATCGTTTTGCTATTTAAAGACAGTCTATTATCCTCATGTGGGACCAAAAGGCAATGGGACACTTAAATGATTGCGTCAGTGTCGTTGTACTTTCCTGGTGCTTGACCTATAGTATACACAGTTTAACATCAAGACTTAGGTAACTCCAAAATAAAAAAAAAAATGATTTAGGAAGTGCATAATGGCACCACTGAGTACTGACGTCTGTTCATCAGATGGACATTCAGCAGAAATGATTTTAATAACGATGGAGTGATTTGGAGAGGTCTTCCTTCACTTGGGGAATAATAAGAAATTCGGTAACCCTGGGCAATGAAGACTGGCTCAATACATTTTCAAGACAGATAGATCAGAGTACCATTCCAGAGCTTTCAGGTATGAAAGATTTGCTTCAGTCTCCAGCAGCTGGTGCCGACACAGCACATGCACACCAATTAGATGACAATTGGTAATAAAGTTTTCTCTACATGGTCATAAAGTTTTGTCTAATAAGATGGAATTAGAAGATATCTAAAGTTCTAAAAAATTGATTTTCTTCATTTTTGTGGTAATTTCTACATGTTATGAGTACAGATGCAGTGAGATAGGATGACTCACTCGTGACCTGTGGTCTGGTCTCTTCTGTGATCCTCAGTGGGATCTAAGGCTCATCATTTTATACCCCAATTCCATAATTTCTTTCTTCTTCTGCTTCAGTTTATTCTAACAGATAATGAAATGCCTTGGAAGTACAGTAAGACCTCATTATAGCTTTTCCTCATTATTATATAACTCAAATGCATCACTAGCAGTATCATGTCCTTGAACATAACAATATAGAATGATAGGTCAATAACTGCTTGTCGTTATTATGGAAGAATCACAAACTAACAGGCATCTTCACAGGTCTCCCTTTTCAGAAAGTACTTGCATAGAGATGAACTCTTTGGCATTTCACCACAGCACAATTTGATTGATAGAAAGGGTTTGATTAATGATGTTTGGAAGATAAAGAAATAGAGTCACTGAGTCATCGACTGTCACTACCTGCTGACAGTGTCAGAGCAGTGATGGCACTCACCTCTCCCCATTCAGTCTTGTTAGGTACCTTATTGTTTACGCACTATAAGTTCAGAAACATGAGCGCAGTTTTGCAGTTTGCTCACTTTTATTTTTATCTTATTTCTCACATCTGTCTTATCGATGCATTCCTGGCTCTTTGATTATTGGACACATTTGCCTTAAACTGAAACTTGTTAATACCTCAGGTTTACTTGAACATCTACACTGCACACTGCGTTGCACCCAGTTTAGACCATCTTGTGATTCTGAGGGAGTGAAACCTGAGATCATCATTATTCATGAGAACTGTATTTCCTTTCTTCTCCTTTTATTTCCTCTAAAACAAATTCCAAAGGTCGTGCAACTTAAAAAACTACATGGGAATTATAGTTAAAAACTTTTGTTTAAGTGTCGTATCCTTAGTTTTCTAGGTAATTGATTTCTCTTTGACCTATTGGTATTTGTCCACCTCTGAGAAGATACTGTGACATATATTTGAGGCCTTGCTATTTTCCAAGGCTTGTAGTTGTTTTTTTGGGTTTATTTCAGGCATTAAAAGACCTGTATATGGTAACATTCAGTTTGGCTACTTTTGGTTTGTTTGTTTCAATGTTTCAGTAGCATAAAGGGGAGCCACGTTTTATAGAAGATGGGAAAGTTTAATAAAATATTTATGATTATTTCTCTTATTTGTAAAATCAGTTTTCTTTTAGAGTTTCACTATATAATAATAATGGACTGAGAATAGGTAGCCTCACGTGGTGAAATTTTGAAACTTTTCTGTAAACCTGAACTTTTCTAAAATAAAATATTATTTTTCCAAACTACTTATTCCAAAATAAAAATTCACCATGTGGTTAAGTGGCTGGACTGACTCGAGCTTCTCTTACATTAACACCTACTGTTAATGTAATTGATTTTACAATGAAATAGAACCACCCCCTGTTAACCTTCCTCAGCTGTGTTTATGTCCTTTTATAATTGCATAAAAATGTATTTTATTTCCCCAATAAGATTATTTTGAACATTTTATTATGAAATCAGTTAAGGTTTACAGAAAAGTCACAATGATGTTACAGAGAGTTCCTGTAAATGCTTTCCTCAGCTTCCCCCACTGCTAACATTTTCCCCAATAAAACTTTAAACTTCTTGACAGAAAATATGTCCCATTTGTCTCTAGAAGCCCCCCTCCAATAATACTAAGAACTTATTTTGTACTTCCTACTTACTCATTGGATTTCAATAAACTGAGGGTAAGTGGACAATTGGAGATGCACTTTTTAGCTGATTTATATTTTATAGATAATGAAGAGTGTTTGGTGTAATTATTACAAATAAGGTACAGACACCCAATGTAATTGCAAGTTTAGGAAGAAGCTGTCATTAATTTCCTTATGTCCTTTCTAGGTGATTAAAATGATGGCTTTGGTTATACAAAGATTTTACTTTAAACTTTCAGGGATAAAAGTTTGTCCATTTCTCCAAATTCATTATAAAGAAACTAATATTTCTTGAAAGACTGACATTTATTTTATATATTACATCTTAATAATGTATTTTACAAGCTAGCTTTACAAGATTCATTTACATCACCAGACTTTTGCAAGTTCGATTAGTGATGAGAAGCCATCAAATAGGTATGTCACCTAATGTCCTTTCCAGCTAGCTTTGAAACCCACAGTTTGGGGATATCTTTGTAAATATTGTTTTTAACCAAGTCAGCTAGATGTGCTGAAGTGCACTGCCCTTCAAAACCAATCAGAAAAACGCACATAGCATATTGGAAAGATCAGCAGAATGATATTGTTCCTATGTGTAAAGAAAAAAGATGAAAAGCAATAAAGTCTTGAAGCTGAGGCCATGTTAAGCTATTTTCTGTGGTGCTGGCATTGAACACAGAAAGCGCTGTGCAAGTTTAAAAGCTACTACTTGCATAGAGAATGCTGTAATTCAAAAGAAATATCAACATTTCTTGGGTTTATTGTACTTGATTATGTGTCTATGTAGGGATTTTTAAAACAGCATCACTAAATGGATATAAGAACTAAAAAGCAGTTCTGTCTGTGGAAAATAGCACATTTTGTATTAAATTTTGGATTACTTTTTAGAATAAATCCTAGGGATAGATTAAATCAAATGTCCAAAATGCCAAAATATCATTCATTGCCTGACATTCTAACATAATCTCTCTTTTGGAAAGGAATTGATGCCTTTATATAAATGCTTGTTTCACCAAACTCAAATCAGCCACGATCATTACTGAGGAATGAGATAACCTCAAGTCCAGGAATTAATCAGGTTAACCAATACAGGGATGGGGCTGTGACTCTAGATAGACACATTGTCAGGAAGGGAGAAAGTCACTAAAGTTGACAGCTGTTCTGATGGAGATTAGGCAGTGCTTTGGCTGAAGAGTCACTGGTTCCAAAAGGAGGCCCGAGGATGAGCTCTGCTAATGCCAGGCCTTAGTCCATAGGATGGGAAGCCTGACACATTCACATCTGATCTGATGAAACAACTATTTTCTATTCCTATGTTGAATCATATAAACATAACATTCTAAGTGACTCATCTCTTTTCCCTCCCCTAACATAACCAGACTGATAGAAAATCTGGTCCCTTTTCAAGTATAAGCCTATTATTAATTTTCTTCTTTGGTGAAGACACTGGATGCTTCATCTTCCAACTTGATGAGCAAACACTGTTTAAAATATGTGTGTGTGTGTACTTTTGCTTGAATAATGCCAGTCAGTGCCGAAGCAAGGACTACAAATTCCCTGATGAAATCTGAGACTCAAAAGCACTTGATTCAACTTGATAGCTCTTCTGTCAGTGGAGATAATATACAGTTAATTCTCTAGGGAAAGGGATGAGAACACAGGGGAACATTTGGAACAACAGCAAAAGCACCAGGCAGTGAATTGAAAGGCTCTATTTTTCACTTGTTTGATAACAGGATGATGATTCAGTTTTTTGTTGTTGTTGTTGCATTTAACGTCTATTTTAACTTCACACATGGGCATTACAAGAATTTAACAAATCCATTAGTCCCAGCTAGAGGTCACCATTTTTGAAACCAGAAGAAAGCTGGCAAAAGAAAAGGCATGCATTGCTCTCACAGGTGATTTTAGCACTATGTGCGTGTTTTCTATGTACATTGCTCCCATGTCCACATTAACCAGAGAAAGCCAACTGTTTGCAACAAAAAAAGCCCAACCTCTTGTTTATAAGGTCATTGATGTAAATAACTAAGCTTAAATTGTGGCCCATAGTCTCAAAATGTGAATGTTCTCAGCATCATATTTTCACAGGAATAGGCACATGATTCCTGAGTCAATTTATCCTGCTATTCCCCTGCCTACCATTAAGCACACCAGCTCACACATCATATTTCTTCCAGTACCTCAGAGTGAATCTTATTGCTCCCTACCTCTCTTGTTTTCCTGGAGCAGCCTTCCCTTTCCTCTTTATTTATTTGGCAGATCTATTCATTGTTTTTTAACTTAGATGTTATTTCCTTGGTAGTCATTCCCTGACCTACCCTAGACTAAATTAGGCCTACCTTTGAAGTAGTTCTGTAATCCCCTATGAGGTCACTAGCATAGGATTTAGGTCCCTACAATATAGCAATACTTCCATTTATCTGCATTTTCTACTCCAAAGTTACCCTTCTGGGAGTGGGATACACCCATGTGCTTAGAATGGGTTGTAGATGTGTAGGTCATTTGATTCCTTAGCCTCAGGGACACTGGTGGAGCTTGGAGTAGTAGAGCGGATCAACTTCTGCTACACACAGTCTCGTCTCTTTACTCCAGTACATTATTATTTTTTTTCTGGGTGCCTAGATGTGAAAATATTTGGGAAGCACTGTGATAGTGGACTATAAGCTCTTTGAGGGCATGTCCATGCTGGTTTAGTTTATCACTGTCTCCCAGAACCAGGTATAATGCCTGACAGACACATAGCAGGTACCTGATAAATACAGAATGGGGAAAAATGATCTTTATGGAGAGACTGAATATTTTTCTGGTAGGCAGCATCACAAATCTATTTCGCAGGTTGTGCATAGTAAAACAAAGTTGAAGAAACAGTAGCTAATGATAATGAAAAGTTTAACTTATCTAATATTTTGGGAAAGCTATTTGTGACTTTAATTCATGAGTAAGAATGAATTTATAGTTTCAATCTACTTGTATGGGAACAATGGACAAGGACTACTTTTGTTGAGAGGCACCTCTAATGTAATGGTTAAGAGCATCAGCTTTGAAGCCTGGCTGGCTGTGCGAAAACAACTCTTGGTTCTTATGTTACTGGTTGTGTGACCCGTAAGTAAATTGTATAAATGTTCTTCTCTCAATTTTTACAAATGAAGGTGATAGTAGCACCCACCTCAGAAGGATGCGTGAGAATTTAATGTGAATTGTATGGGAATTGTTTAAAACAACACCTGACACATAGGGAGCACTCATCAAACATTGCAATGATTATTGTTGTGGTTATAATAGAAAGGCTGACTTAAATGCTCCAGGTGTTTTTTGTGGGAACTTAGAAATTCATAATAATATCAGCCAAAGAATAATCTTTGCATGTATGACTTAAAGACACAGCCCTTCATATGCACCAAGTTATAGTATGATTACAAAAGAAAAAAATCTATTTGCATCAATAATTTACTGAATTGTTTGAAATTCCTTTTTTTTTTTTTTTTTAAAAAAAAAGCATTTCAATTTTAATTGGAAAAAAAAAAGCTTTAACTACCTTCCATAATTAACCACACATTCATTGTCAGGATAAGAGAGAAAAGGTGAAAAAGGTGAAAAGGTGAAAATCACAAATATAAAAATGAAAAGGACTCATCGTATCCTTACGTGGTTCACAGTCAACAATGACATGTCAGTACTGTCATGGTAGCAGTAATTTCAACAATCTGGATTCCTCCAATAGAGGCTTAGAGAGAGGAGTCGAACACAGTTTTCTATTACTCCGAAGACTGCTCTTTGCAATGAAATGTCTGGCATTGGAATCTCTGTGATCCAGCATACGCTTTGCAAATGTCTCTGAGCATAATGCTTGCTAGTTTTTCTGTCTTCCTTGATGAGCATCCATCACACACAAATTTCCTTTCTGGATTTTATTCTTTCTCTGAAACCAAGTATTAAGCTTAGCATAATTTTCCTAATTTCTAATCATAAAAGGCAACGTATGGAAAATTTTCAGTGTGTTCTTTTTTCAGAATTGTTCTTCTACGTTCTTAAATGATTAAAATAATGTTTTGGCCATTATTTCTTTGAAATGTTTTCAACTTAGTCTTTAAGTGTCCTGATTCTGCTACTACATATAAATAAGCAGCATTCAATATTCTTGATCTTTCTTCTTGGTTTCCATGACACCTCTTTTTGCCGATTTTCTCTTTGTTTCCTGACTATCTTTCATCAAATGCAAACGGCAGCTCTCTCCCTAAACTCCAGCCTTGAACATCTGTTCTAGTTTCTCAGCCCTCTAAGAATTTCTTGGCTTCTGCTCTCTTGGATTTTGCTCTTCTTTGTACATAGATGATTTCCCAACCTTCATCTTCAGCCCTAGCCTCTCATAGTTTCACTTAATTCGAGGACATTTCCATTGGAATATTCTAGCACGGCCGAATCATTAAGAGTACATAACGGAGCTCTGTGCTCCTCTGGAATTAGAGGTGAACTTTGTGGGTAAGCTGAAGATCAGTATGAACGTTTGTTCAGAAATACTGAGAGAAATTAAAAGGGGGTTGGGGAATGAAAAACTGGGGAAAAGTGAGTTAGGGGAAAAAGGGAGAAAGCCAAGAATAGAGGATCAGAAAAGGTTCAGAATATTTACTTATAGAATTATTTACTTGCTATCCAGCTGGTTTATTTTTCTCTTTTAGAGTTACAAAAATAATACATATTCTTGAAGAGCATATGGAAATCATAGAAAACTACAAATAAGACATTAAATTTGCCTGTGATATCAACACCTAGAGTTAATAGTTGTTAATATTTTGGTATATAACCTTCCATACATTCCCTTTTACATTTACAAATACATCGAAATTTAACCACCTTTTGTAAACTGCTTTTAAACATGCTGTGAAATATTCTAGAGTACAATTTTTTATGGATAAACTGTGGTTCCACATATAGGCTTTACATAATTTATTTAACAAATACCCTATTGTTGGATGTCTAGGTTGTCTAAGCGAGGCTTCTAAGAAACCAAGTAACCATTTGAGAGAGCCATGGAGAAGCCCCACCAAACCCCCAATTCAGATTTTAATGGCTAAAGTGGAAGAGAGGGAATGTGATCCATCGAAAGGAACGTGGTGCCAGGAGCCAGACGATATGGGTTTCCTGGCCTGGCATTTCACTCACTATCTTTCAGCTCTGACATTTTAAAATTTGAAGGGACTGAGGATAATGCATGAAGGATAGTTGGCTGTGTAGCATGGGATGGTGATGGAGTCCCCGAAACATGGAACTTGGGGCAAAGCTCCTGGAATAAGACTAAAAGTTGTCCCATTTACAAAATACCACTCATTGATGAATTCTGCTGTCCTCCCAACCACTCACCCCCATCTCTAGCAGGCAGGTGCTTCCACCAAGAGAAGCCACTTTGAAAATTAGTTGGATGCTTTTACAGAATCTGTATTAAGAAGAGGGTGAAATAAAGAAGCCATAAAAAGCAGAAATAGCTTATTATGTTAGGCGGCAGCATGGGTAATCCACTTTCCACACTGTGGCTCCCTGGCCTCTACATGACTCTATACATTGCTAGGTTTTCTTCATTTTCTTTGAAACTGATCCAGGAATTTAAGTAGTTGTGTATTGATTTCTGTCACAGTTTTTCATCACTTATAAATCCATGCCTTCTTATATGAATATTTAAAAACATTCTTCTTTAATAAAATGCCACATTATAAAATAAATACCGTGGCTGCTTAACATAATGGTTTAAGTGTTCTCATTGGCTGCTTTCTAAATTGTGTCCAGTCTCCTCTTCCCCACTCCTACCCCTTTTTTTTTCTCACCTAGAGTCTGAGAAGCACAGTTGAAATCATTTACTGGACTTATAGATTGTATGACTCTCTTAGAATAGTAAAATTGAATTTTTGCCTATATGTACACTTTGGAAAAGGAAAAGAAATGAATGTATACTAGGCATGTACCATGCATCAGGCCGTCTCTTGGTGGTTCATGCTGTTGATGTAGGTAATTCTGTGGGGTAGGTATTACTGTCCATCACTTACCTCTAAGGAAACAAAGGTGCAGAGAGGTCCAGGGCCACACAGCAGAGGTGGGATGCATACAACATTTTTCTCAACTCCCAAGTTTCTTCTGTTTCATCATGATCATTTGCCCATACCAAATGGGGGTCTCCAAGCTAGGTGCACATCTGAAGATTTGCAGTGTAAGCACGGAAGGAAAGACTTTCTGAAGGTCTTGCAAAGCAACTGCAAACAAATTTCAGAAATCCTTCAGAATGATAAAACAAAAACCAACCAATAAAAAAAAAGCAGACTTTCATTATCTAATTTTTATTTAATATAATTTCCTCACTTATTTAGCATTTTTGTATCCCTTGCAATAGTCCTATTTGATAGCTATTAATCCAGTGAAATTAATAGTACCCTAATCTCTCTCAAAATTGTCCTGATTTGTATTAAAAATAATGTGATCCTTCTATTTATATTTCTCTTTAATAATTAAAATCTGTATGATCTTAGTTCAGAAATCAATAAAGGCCCAAGAGATCACATTAAAGAGGAAATCTCCAAGGCCTTATAGTGTACAATTGCATCAAGACATCTTCTGACAGTCTTTGATGTTGTCATGTTGTCTCGATAGTAGCTAGAAGTCATATGGTGCATTCTCCTTCAAACACTAATTTTATTGTTTTCTATTACATCTCCAATGCTTTTTTAATGTGAATTTAGTTCTTTTAACAGTGTAATACAACTGAATGAAATGAAGTGTAACATTTTAATCCAGTTTAATCCAGTTAGGAAAGCAAAAAAGGGGTTCTAGATATTTTTAAAGTAGGTTACGAAGCTGCAAGCTTTATAAACAGAGGGGCAGTGATCTGTTCTCCTTGGGACCTACTATTCTGTCACCAAAACATTAAAACATCTCAACTACCTGACAATGTAGACTTTTCTTGTGCTTCTACTGCAATTCTGTTATTCCTGGTAATTAACTGGTTCTCCAGTGTGGTCCCCTGGCCAGCAAAATCACTTGGGAGCTTGTTGGACCCACTCCAGATCCACTAAATCAGAATCTCTGGGTCTGGGACCAGAACTTGCTTCAACAGGTGATTCTGAGGCATGCTCAGGTCTGAAAATCACCACAGTAATGCCAAGCAACTGTCAATTCAGCTGTCTCCATGAGTAAAATAGTAGTATTACACTTGTAAAATAATTTTGTTTAGATTTAGTAAATAAGAAAGGATATAAATGCCTTATGATATGTGCAGTTGGTTGAGAATTACACATGTATTAACTAATCATCTTGAGAACTCTTGAAACTAGGATGTCTGATAGCGCCTAGGCCTAAATAAAAGCAACATTCATTCAATCAATTTTTATTTGGGACCCTGCATAGTGGGCACTGTTCTAGAAGTTCAAGATATAGCTAGTTTTGGTCAAAACAAGGTCTCTGCCTTTATGGAACAATTTCTTTTTTCTACTGAGGAAAGACAGACAATAAATAAAGATCAAATTAATACATGTTGTGCAGTATATAGTGTCGAGATTAGTGGTGAGAGTCACTATGAAGTGATGTGAAGCTGATTAAAAGGATGAATAGTGCCTAGAGCGAGGAACACTGCTATTTCAGCTCTCTGATTAGAAGGCATTTATATGGAGTGGGTGGGGGCACAACACAGTTACCTGGTTGTGTCCTTGGCCGAGAACTGCAGCTGCACATGCCTAGGCATCAGAAAACACATTTACTACATTGTTTTATAATTGTGATGCTGGTGGCTTCTGTTGGTTTGTGTTTGGGAGGTATGATAATAACTTTGTAAGTATTCCATGGAATAGTAACAGTGTAAACCACCTTCCTTCTTTGTCACTCATTAGTCTGGAAAGAAGAACAAAGGAAACCTAAGAGAGGTCACCTGGAGCATCAGGAGTGCCTTTTATTTATTGACCACTGATCCCTGATCTACTTGCAAACAAGATTTGGAGGGTAGCTACAACACGAATTCATAAAACTCAGTTCTTTATTCTCTGATCTGCTCCTTTGTATATTCTATTTCAGGGACAAGATTTTGACCATGACAGAAACTCAAGTTATTTTTGATTTCATCTTTTCCCTTTATCCCCTTCCCTCCAGTCTAACCTGAGCTTGTCAGTTGTATCTCCTGAATGTTTCTGTGACCACCTCCTCTTGTTTTCTTTCCTCAGTATTTTTCACTTGGGTTATTCTAACAGTCCCCTTAACTACAGTCCCCGCCTCAATGCTTTGTCTGCTCAAATTCATCATCTATCTTTCTACTAACATTGGATTCCAAAAACATGAGCATTGATTACAACCCTCCTTCGAAAGTTTCTCCACTGACACAACACTCTAGTCCAATCTCTTCAGCCCCCAACTCAAGACCTTCCATAATCTTCCCCAAACTACCTTTTCACTCTCATTTCCCATATCCCCTACAGTTTATACCAGTTCCAAACCCAAATAAGCCATCTTTTTCTAGTCCAGTTTTCAAAGGATGATGGAAATGCAAAAAGCTAAATGAAGCTTTCATTGAATTTTTAGAAAATTACAGCCCTTGAGAGATTTGTATGACCACTTACACATGAGAGTTGATAACAGCCATTGTGATCCTTACTTTAAGTAGTAGATGTTCTCTGCAAATGCTGTAATTATTTTTTTAACTTATGGTTAAGATACCAATACAAAGAATTTAAAGCCGAAAGATAGGTGTTTATAGAAGCCTTGCAGTTTGCTTAGACATATAGTAACGCATCATGCCTAATTATATAACAGAATTCATGATAGGCTGTAACAGGTCTTTTAATCATGATGAAAATGTACTATAGAATGCAAGTAAAGTTTCAAATAATTAGGACATTAACTCAGGGCAATACATTTTTCAATAAGGAGTAGCATGAGGTATAATTGTAAATTTAGCAAAATGTGTTTACTAGCTCATTTTTAATCTCACATGCTACTAAATTTTATTTCCCGTCATTCTTATATAAACCTCAGATTACTTCTCATTACACAATTATACTATTATTTAGGAAGTAAAATAAAAATTGCACAACTTGTGATTTATTGGTTTAAGTAACTGGTAGCTAATGATTCAATTATCTTTTGTAGTTAACACCAGTTTCTCTGGAAATTAGAGTAAAATTAAGCAGCAGCATCATGCAAAAAAAGACCCTGTTATTTGTAAGTTTAAAGAACAGAAATCATCAAGGTCATTGACAATAAGTTTTCTGCCTTAGATTCTTCAAAAACACCTTAAAAATTAAAACTTGAATTTTTATTAAGATTTTTGCTGTAAAACTACTCTGGAACAAATAACAAGAAATATATATTGACATTAATTAGCCCATTTGTTCATTTTTCCACCTTATAAGTGACTTTTCATCATTTTTGAACATACAGGAAAGTTAAAGGGAATATACCATGTAACCATTATCTATATTCAACAATTGGAACTTTCTCCTCTTTTCTTTATCTCTTTCTTTGTACATAAACATATACACATGCACACACTCTTGCTGAATCATTTGAGAGTAAATTTTAGACATCGTGACATTTCATTTCTAAATCACCATGCATCTTCTTGGAATAAGGCCTTGTTCTCATGTAACCACAATACCATAATCACATGTAAGAAATGAAAAGATTCCTTAGTATCATCTACTATTCAGCACTTATAGTTCCCCATCTGTTTCAAATATATGTTTTTCTTTTTTTTTCTTCCACTCACTCTTACTGCCTTCTCTGATTTTAATTGTACCCTTTATATAACTTCATTTTCTCTCTACTCTTTGATTTTCAGTTATATTTCTGTTTAAAAAAATTGTGATTGCCCAGGAGTTTTCTCTATACATTTACAATTAATGTAAATCCACTTTCTTCCATTTTATGGACAGTACAAGTAAAAGAGTATTCCTACTCTCTTCTTTCTATTCCTTATTACATTGCTGTAACTCATTTCACTAATCCATAAGCTGTAATCACTTCATATAGTATTGCTAATATTTTGAACAAATTTTTATCTATAGGATAACTTGAGATACAAAAAACTCAAATATTTTACCTTCACTTTTTCTAAATCTCTTTCTTTATGTGGATCTGTTTTTCACATATATATTTTTTCTTCTCTCTGAATTCTTTTAACATGCCTTATAAGGCAGATGTCTTGGCAACAAATTTCCTTTTTGTAGGATGCAGATTTCTAGGTTGGTAGTTTTTTTTTGTTTTTTGTTTTGTTTGTTTTCCCCATACTTAAATATTTCGCTCCTCTCCTCTGGCTTGCATGATTTCTAAAGTGAAGTCTGATGTAATTCTTATCCTTGTTCCCTTACAAGCAAGGTTTTCTCCCCCTCTGGCTTCTTTGAAGATTTTCTCTTTGTCTTTGATTTTCTGTAGTTTAATATGATATACCTAGGTATAGATTTATTTGGTATTTATCCTCCTTGATGTTCTCTGAGATTCCTGGAACTATGGTTCAGTGTTCATCATTAATTTCACAAATTTCTCAGCCAGAATTGCTTTAAACATTTTTCCTGTTCTTTTTCTCTCTTTAGTCTCCTTTTGGTATTCCAAAAATGTATATACAACACCTTTTGTAATCGTCCCACAGTTCTTGGATATTCATTGTCATTTTTTAATTCCTTTTTCTCTTTGCTTCACAGTTGAGGAAGTTTTGATTCACTTATTTTCAAGCTCACTGATTCTTTACTTGGCCATGCCCAGGGTGATGATGAGGCATTATTCATTTCTTTTCACTTTTAAAAAAAATTTTTTTAACATTTCCTTTTGATTCGTTTTTAGAGTTTCCATCTCTCTGCTTACATGACCCATCTGTTCTTGGAGGTTGTCTACTTTTTCCATTAAACCCTGAACATATTAACCAGTTATCTTAAATGCTTGATCTGATCATTATAAATGATCTGCCATATCTGAGTCATGTTCTGATACTTGCTTTGTTTCCTCAGACTATCTTTTAGTATGCCTTATAATTTTTTGTCGAGAGCAGACATTGTATCTGGTAAAAGGAACTAAAGTAAATAGCTCTTTGGTGTGAGGTTTTATGTGTATCTGCCTAGGATTTAGGCTGCATTTACTATTTGCTGTAGCTGTGGTGTCAGGAGCTAAACTATCTTCTACTGTCCTTGTTTTTGTCTCTCCAGATGTCTTTGGGCTTTCCTAGAAACTTCTTCTTAAATAGGTTGCAGTTCTTTCAGCTGTAATCCCCTGCTTTTATATACATGGTAAGGTGCTAAGGGAGGGGAAGCACCCTATATTCTCGTGATTAGGACCTTGCATTTAGTGAACCTGTGCTCTTGGCCTGTGACCTTAACAAGTACTGCTCCCCTCTCCTCTCCTCTCCTCTCCTCATAGGTGACTTGGGAAGGGTAGAGCAGGATGGAGTTTGGTCTTTCCCTTCCACATGATTTATTTCTTTGTAAAACTCAAATTGGTTAGGCTCTGGTAAAATAGTTTGCTTTGATGGCAAGCACTATTAAGGAGAACAGAAAGCCCTGGAACTGTTTTAAAATGGTTACTTCTCTTCTGTCCCTACAAAAACACAAAGAGATTCAGAAACCAATAGAACTCCTGGAGGTAAAACTCAGAAAAGGTGGTCCCTCTTCCCATAGTTAACTCTTAAGCCAGTCCACACTGAGCCTCCAGTAATTCACCAATTGCAGTTTAAGTGTTTCTACTGGCACCGGTTCCATCTATGGGCTTCTGATTCCGGGTTTCTGTTCCAGGTAAGATGTGGTTCTCTGTAACTATTTGTCCCTCCAGATTTCAGGGAAATAGTTTGTCCTATGATCACAATTCTTTGATGGATCCAAGAAGAGTTGTTGATTTTCAGTTTTTTCAGCTTTTTCTGACTGTGAGAATGGGAGTGACAACTTCTAATCCTTATATATATCAGATTAAAAACAGGTGTTTCAGCTGACTCAAATGTCTTTAAAAATGTTATTGCCAGTTGAAATATGAGTTTTATGTTATAATTTTGCCAGAATGTTTCTTCATGAAGGAAGCATATTTTGGTTATGTGCAAAATAAATTCAAGAATATTTTGGGATTTGGGTGGTGATGGTTACACAATTCTAAGAATTACTAATAACTTTTGATTTGTACACTTGAAGTGGGCATATTTAATAATATGTGGATTATAACTCAATAAAGTTATTTTTTAAAGTATATATTAGGTATTTGACTAACCCTAGGAAATTAACCTTCTATGAAAGATGCAAAACAAAGTTTTGTAATACAGGGGTAAGGAAGTGCTTTAGTGTTAATACGAGTACATTGGTATTGTTTTTTTTTTCCTTAAATTCAAATTCAGTTGTGCTAGGCACTCTGCTGATTTTACTTTGTACCTTTCTTGATTATCATAACACCTTTGTGAAGTGTGGTTTCTAATGCTACATGTGAAAAACAGTGACTCTAAGAATAGTATAATTAAAATCACGTGACTCCAGTGAGCTTGGATGGACTGCAGTCATTTTCTCTGGTTATAATGTTTCTGTAGTTAATTTATTATGCTGCCCCTCTCCTATTCCTACAATTCTAGGGTTATCTACATCAACATCTCTAGAGATCTATGCACACCTAGTCCAGTACAGGTACCCAGAGCTCCACACTGGTGTAGTACTAAGGACAATCACTCTTTTGTTCTCATGGTCATTGTCACTCCTGAAGTACAATCACTCCTTAAAAGTCGAGTAACTTTGAAGTGGGCAGTAAACAGATTTGTAAATACAGAATTGGATGTAGACATGAATGGGCATTTAATTAGAACAAAAACTAGAGTAAACATATAAAGAGTTTTTATGCCCACCCATCCTGAGTTGCTGTTGAAAAACATTTTCTTTCTTAACCACATAGGCCAGTGCCTCTAAGACCTGAATCAAATGCTGGTGATAGCAAGGAGGAGTCCACCTAGTGTATGAACCAATCCAGTCAATTTGTAGTGGCTGCCTGTGGTTCCTTGTGAAGAAGTTTCCTGAGGCTGCATATTAGGGAGAGGTATCACGCAGGCCCTGCCTTACTCTGAGTGAGGCCACCCCTTGTGAAATGTGCATGTAGATTCAACTGAGTGTTTCTTTTTTGTGTTCTGAGCTTTGAATTACAATATTTTATGAGCACCACAGCTCATGTGATTTTGAAAAGTTATTCTCAAATAAAAAGTTGACAAAAATATTTGGAAAAACTGTGAGACAGTGTTCTCTTAGGGGCTAATTTATTAATCTTACAGTAAATCTGGCTTGTGTTCGGCATGAGTAATAGAAGGAACTTGGCAAGAATTTATAGTCGGAAGTTCTCAGTTAAATGACTCGAGGATGATGTTCAAATGGATAAAAAAACAATAGGTAAAATGAGATATCTAATCAGTTCTTATAGAAAACTCCATACCAGCACACCCAGTTAAAGCTCATAAAGGTTATAGTGGGGAAAATTCTAAGGCTTGCTTACTTATTTACCAGAAGTAGAAGAAAAAATATTATGATATAGGAGATCAAATGTACATCTCCCTTCTTTATAATCCACATAGATTTCTCTATAATCTTTCAGAAACATGAAAACCCATGGGATTATTGTATTGCAGGTAGGAGGTAAAGATGGAAGACATAAAAATCTACTTGACAATTCCTGAACTTTAAATAATTATAATTTTAAATTAAAAACTTTTTATACAGTCTACGGCCATGCCACTTTTTAAACAGTCTACGGCCTGATCCCATCTGATCTTGAAAGCTAAGCAGGGTCAGACCTGGTTAGTAATTGGATGAGAGACCACCTAGGGAGACCAGGTGCTGTAGGCATAAAAAATAAAAAAAATAAAAAAATAAAAATAAGGGATTGTAAGCTGACAAGGTCCTTGCAATCTATGAGGTCAACTAAGGGTTGCCTCGCCTAAAAAAATATATAAATATATACATTTAATACAGTGAAATTTACAAATAATATATTCCAGAGACAACAGCAAATTGCTTGATTACTTTAAAGCCTGTTAACTCTCTCAGCTCTTTCAAAAGAGTATATTGAAAGTGAAATACATGATTATTAAAAGGTTCTTTTTAAATCACTGTAATGTCAGAGCAATTGAAGAACTGAGGAAGATTGGAAGAGTTAGCTAAGAAGTGTTTTTCAAGCAATCAGTGAAATTTAAGGTTTGCCTGAGATTGGGAAGTCAGATTGAATGTGATATGCTCAGGTCCTTTAAAAGCAATAACATTTTATCATGGGACAAATTCTTCAGGTAAAAGTTGTTTCTCTGTGGATAAAAAGTATTATTTGTGTTGGATTGAATTTACTGGAAAATGTCAGTTTGTTTAGTCCTATTCATGGCATTAGTTAATTATTCTGTCTTCATTTTTATTTTCTGAACTATTTTGATTAACCAGTCACCGGTTTATGCTCTAGCTTGCTGACTTCTACATGTCTTCCTGGCTGTGGTTCTCATCTCTGCAATTACACTTGCCGTCTTGGTTATTTTGTTCATTGTGCTAGGGCTAATGTCTGCTGATTTGATCACCATTGGTTTCCATCTCTGCTACAACCATCTAAGACCTTGATTCATCATTGGTCTGCTAAGGCATCCCGAGGCAGGAGCCTGCTGCTGTGTTTGAGGCAGAAGAAGGAGATCTGTGTGCTGGGAGCAGAGTTGGGACTAGAATATGTTAGGAGAGGTCACAGTGATAATCAGGGCAAGAATTTTTACCCTGACTGGAATGAAAACTATTGGAGGGTTTTTTTAATAGAGGGGTCACATAATCTGAATTATATTTTCAAAGAAAGAAGATAGCACATGGAGATCAAACTATAGCTTGCAGGTGATAAAAGTGGCTTACAGTAAGGCAGTAACAGTTCAAGTGGTGGAAAGTGATTAAGTTCTAGATATATTATGAATGTAGAGCTGACAGAATTTCATGATAAATTGGGGTTGAGAGGGTGGTTAATTTCTTAACCTTGAAATTGGATTTTCTCTGCTCATCTGTCTTTTGTGTGCACATAGATCAGTCATTAAGAATCAAGGATGTACCCCTGGGGTTGTGTAGAAGTAGCGTTTTGTGAATCTTTGCAGACTTGCCAGGAATGTTGAAAATGCCAGAGCATAATAAGTAGCTATTTTGAAAAACTTTGGAGAAAATGAGAAACTAGCATACCATTTTCTTCTACTTTTAAATATTTAAGCTGCATCAAAGTCTCTGTGTTTATTCAGCTTATATTTTGAGTAATTTGTATTGTGAACTGAATAGTAATCACTGTTCAAAAGTCTATGCATAGCATTTTACAGGGTGTCATTTGAAGCTGCAAAAAGAGCCAGAGATAAAGATGAAAAACACAGATTTCTTCATCTGAACCATGGATTTTTTTTTTCAACAAAGAAAAAGCTATTTCCTTGGTAGATGTTCTCACACCATGAAGGACAGCACTAATGCATTAGGAATATGTCATCTATGATTAATGCAGATGGTTCAGTGAAACACAGCAACATACTGATAATGGGATTTTTCTGCATTTTAGAAATGTAATCATCATAATACATGGTTCATGAGAATTTTTATGGGTGTCTAATTTTTCTTTTAGATATTTAACATGAGAATGAGTTCTATGAAAATTATAAAATGCACACATAACTAAAACTCTAAGTAGAAATCACATGCATACATGGGAATTTGATCAATTTACTTATTTAAGCTATATTAAAATTTTTTAGTATATTAGGAACTTCCTCTATAGCTTAAGTATCCATTTTTTTAGAAGATGATAAAAAGTAATATGATGATTTACTTATATAAGAACTAGAAAAGCTGTTTTTTCTAGACAAAATTTCTGAGATAATTTTGTTTTTGTTGTGCAAAAATACCTAGAATTCATGATCAGTACTTAGACATTCATCATTAATAAAATGACGTATTGATGCAGTTATTTTTTCACATACTGTTTGTCTTTTCTAATCTATAAAATCAGAGCTTAATCCATAGCCAAACTGCATTTTATAGTAGTTTATATTTTAATATTTGTGTTTTCATATTATAGATTATCTAAATTCTATGATGCTATCTGCATAAATGTAATTGTGATATTTTCACAACTTGGTCCTGTTTCCCCAAAATGTTTCTTTTCTTAAATTTTTATGAACACATGTCTTCAATGTATTTTAGTTGTTATGATCTGTTTTTCAATTTATATATGTACCTTTGGGTAATACAGAGCCTGATGCCTCCTAAAATAGGCCCCCACCTTTTAAAGTGCAACATTTTAGAAGAGTTGGTAATTCTGATGGTCTTAAAATATGATGTTGGTTAACATTAGTTGAATAATAATGACATAATGTAGAATTGAATGAATCCCTTCAAATATTATTAAATATTGCAGTTGGAGATGAGTTTTAGTAAAATCGATTTGTTCATTTATATCTGAATGACTTTCAAAGAATAATAATTTCATGGGTCCCCCATATTATTAAAGAGAGTGAAAATCCAGTATGAGATGGAAAAAAAAGGTTTTTAAAACATGGTTTATCTATATTTTTTAATAATCATGGTGACAATAGATGATAGATTGAATTTGTTCATTAGAAAGTTTATGACTACTAAAGTGGCTTATAAATGTAGTTATTTTCTTCCACATTTTAGGTCTGAAATACTTATGGGGAATATATAAAACTGAAAGACATTACAATACCGATCCTGGGATTTATTTACCAGGTCTTTTATGAAATTAATATAGAAGATAGTTGTATATGTAAGGGCCTGTTTCTTTACATGCATTTTATCTTGTTTAATTCCCACAGCGAGGCCATGAGGAGGATGATATTATCTCTGTTATATGGAAAAATGGGCTAAAAGAGAAACTGAGTAATTTATCTGGATTCACAGGAATAAGAAGTAGCAATAATTGAATTTCGATATCTCTGACTCCAAAGAGTAGATAAATGATCAAGGGTGAGCAAGCAGTGAACCCAGGTCATTGGGAGATGCCATCATCTGAATGGCCACCTGCCCTCAAGCCCTCCTCTTACAGAGAACACAGCTGGTGAGGTGGTTCCATGTTGCTGAGGGACAGGTTGAAAATGGGGCCCAATTATTCAAGTCAGAGGCCTTGTCTTATTTTTCAGATAGTCGATGTCGGCCCTGAAATGGCTTAGCATGGCTCTGGGTTTTAGACTTTTGAAATAGTCTTTCTGTCATTACTGCTTCAGAACCACCTAAATAGGAGGGTCTGCCCCTTGGATCATAGGACACTATATTCTAACAAGTTCAGAATCTGAGGCCAGGAAAACTATAAAATGCCCACAGAACATACAATTGAGTAGGCCTGCTATTTCTAACTTATTGGGTGGATCCAGGCTAAAAAACAAAGACATGAAAATGTTTCTGTTTTTTTATTGGTGTGTTTTGGACTCACTACTGATTATATCATCCTAGTCCTAATAAGGACCAGATTTACTTTAAGTATTTGAAATTAGCTTTCAATTAGTGTTTGAGAAATTGCCAAAGGCTTACATTACAATTACACAGTATATTGCTTTATATTTCCTCTTCCCACCCTAATATAATTCTGTTTATTTTTTCATTATCACAACTTTCTTTTCTTTTGTTGTTAACTCTTTATTAGAAGTCACATTCTTATAGAAGTATATGTGGACTTAGGTGAATCATTATCACAACTTTCTCTCCTGTGCTTTTCACCCTCTGATCTTTCTCAAGTCCTTGCAATTATTGCTTTAATAAGGTGTTGGGTAGACCCCACAAGAATTTCCCATCTCTGTCACATGTTCTGAATAGATTTGTTTCAAAAACCTCTTTGTCTTTAAACTATTCCTTCTGAGTCCTGACGTGCATTTGAAATTTAGAGATAATGTTAGGGCTTAGTCATCAATGTGTTCAGCCTCCCTGATGGCTTGTTGGCACTTGATAGGGGAAGGGATTTTATTATTATCATTGCCTTATCAATTGCTTTCCAATAGCAAGTTTTTCAAAATCATTATGATGCTGTAGTTTCAATTTTATCATTTTCCCACTTTTAATAGACTTCTTTTCCAATCTCATTTATGCAGAGAATTTCAGAAACACTCCCATAATAGAAAACATTAAAATGTTTTCTAGCTCTGTTTTTTTTGAGTCATTTTTGTTCTGAGTCATACTATAAAACTAACCCCTAAACTCAGGTAAGTCAGAATAAATATACTAGCCTTTATTCTATCTATACTTTTTAAGTAACTTAAATTATTAGAAATATCTACCTTGTCTTTTTTGAAATCTTACTTAATTAAATCAGACTTTACTATACATTAATCTATTTCTGAAACAACAGGGTGTTTTTCCCCCTACAGAATGCCAGAAGTTATGAGCTGGCTTTACTTGTAGATAATTAATCTATTCGTTCTTTATAGAGGCAATTACACCGTGGGTCTTGGCACATCTAGGCAGTAAAAGTCCTTTAAAATGGCATTGATTGACTAAGTACTGATGGTGGGCAAGCTGCTTTATCTACAGCCAAAAATTAAATGTTGATCGACAGTTTTGTTGGGAATCTGGAAGTCTACACTTCTAATGCTTTTTCTGGTTCCCTGTTATCCTTGGCTTGTAGTAAACAGCTCTGCATTGTCATCAAAGTGAATTTCCCATATTGGTTTGTTTGTTTGTTTGTTTGTTTGTTTTGCATCTCCTTGCATCATTTACCAGTTCTTTGTAAAATTGTTTCTTTGTTATTTTGGTGGGAGTACTAACTTTGTGCCAATAGAAGTGACAGATCATCCTCTTTTGCCTTTAGTCCACTTAGCATTTATCTTTTTCTGCTTTATTTGTTTATCCTTTTCCAATTTCAGGCCTTCACCATCCTACTCCAACTTCTAGATATAAGATTGGGCAGTGGAAAAACATAAAAACCAACAATATATAAGCTTTTGGAGCCATGAAGACCTAGATGTAAATTATAGTTTATTGGGGAAGAGTTGCATAAAACTGTTCCTCATTTTTCTCTTCTGTAATATAGGGATACTAATGCCTATTTTGAAATACGTTAGGGAGAATTTAATGAGATAAAATAAAACTCTATTTCATTAAATAAATTCAACACATTTTCTCTCCTTTTCCCTTCGTGGGCACAAAGGGCAAAACTGCACTAAACAGACACAGTAAATGCTAGTGCTATTTTCTAACTTATTTATTTACCAAACATACGTGCAATACTTAATAGTATCATAAGAATTTTACAAATATTAATTTACTTAATTCTCATAACCACCCCCCAAAATAAGTCCTGTTATTTTTCCCACTTTTCTCTTGAGAAAACTGAACCACAAAACAGTTAAGTATTTTGTTGAAGGCCATAGAACTAGGATTGTCTCAGGTGGGATTTGAGCTAAGAGGTCTGGCTAAGGGAAGCCATGGTCCTAACCACACCATAGTTATGACTTTTCTTTAGTTCCTGCTCAAGAAAACAGGGTTTTTGGGGACTTGTTTTCTTATACTAAGATTTGCCCACAACTGTTACCTTAGCTGTTAGTCCTGTCCTTCAGCTTTCTGTTCTGCTTCTACCATTTAGAATTCCATCACACATTGGCTATTTCTCCAGGATTTCCACATCACCTTGTGACAGGTGCAGTGTGACATATAGCAAGAGCTGACCTTTGGTGAGCAAAGGGGAATGCATTAAACTCAAGGGAGGGCTCATCCATTAGTCTTGCTTCTAGTACTGCACTACCCCTTAGTGGCCTGACAGAGCTCATTTTTTCATTTCAACAGAAATACCTTGAAACTAGATCTGGTATTTACTGGAATCATCATTGTTTTCCGCAAATGCCTAATGAATTCAGATGATGTTATCAGTCTAATAATTTAAGAGATGCATAGATGCATCTTAGTCTGGTTTTGCATTTATCCTATTTTAATGCTTAGAAAACCCATTTAGTATTTAATTTAAGAGCCACCCCTTTATTTTTTCACATATGCAAATAACTTCATTTTTTTTAAAAGAAAAATATAGTTTACTTTGGCCTTTTAAAGTATTGAGATACGTCTTTGATATGATAACAGTGTTTTCTGAATGTTGGTTAGTGATACTTCTGGCTCCATAGAATTATGATTAAAATTATAAACTAAGATGAGACATAACTTGTATGTACTATGCAGATGAGGCAGAGACAATTAAAAGGTGTGATTATAGTAGGATAGAAATGTCAAGAAAATGCCACATCAAATATCCTCATTATATACAGATTATAGGTAACTGGAAAACATCTTTAGCAAGATAAAGACAGCAAGGGTTTCTTTTTTTTTTCTTTGAAAATACAACTCTATTAAAAGAGGATATTTGTCTATTGCAGCTGGAAGGTTGTACTAAACAGAATAAGTTAAAGCCATCAAAAAGCACCCCAATTTTTGTTAACCTGTTTAAATTGTGTTTTTTTTGTTTTGTTTTGTTTTGTTTTGCGAGATGAATGAAGAGTTAATTGTTGAGTCCCAGTAAGGTAAAGTAGTTATATAGCAAAAGCTGGCTTAGCTGGGTTTTCTTTCAGATGAAAACTTTAGGTCAGTAGCATTTTCTTTCCTGTTGGGAAAATGATATTCTAGTTTTTCCAAAATGGGAACCGGGTTGTTTACATTGCTGAAGTTTCCAATTAGCTAATATTTAGCTGATCTTATGATTTGGTGAGAATGTAAGTTAAATAAAACTCAAATTAACTTATAGAAAATGGAATTTATTGATGTACATCAATGTAAAGTCCAGTCATGACTCAGTGGCTCTAATATGATACCAGAGAGCATGTTTTGTTGTCATGTATAGATTTTTCTTTTTTGCAAATCTGCCTTCTGTGAGGTTGGCTCTGTTCCACAGGTGATCTTAGTTTCCATGTACAAGATTTCTGTCAAAAATTCCTGGGGTCTAGCTCTAACAGAGTATCATATTTAAAAAAAGAGAGAGATAAAGAGGGTCAAATATGTGATGACAGAGAGAAATCTAACTATAGGAGGTGAACATACAGTGTAAGTATATTCATTCCTTACTGTTAAAGTGTACAGCTGAAACTTATTAGATTTTGTTAACCAATGTCACGATAAATAAATAAATAAATAAATAAATAAATAAATAAATAAATAGTAAAAATTAGAGAGTAAGAGGGAGGAGAAAAGGGAGGAGAAAAGGAGGGGAGGGGAGAAAGAGAGGAATTTGGGGACCTTTTTCTGACTGGATTGTCTTAGGTCACTTGACCACCTTAGTCAGGGAATGAGGTGGGTGATCGATTTAGGTTTTAAGTAAGAAATCTATTCTTGAGCATTTAGAACAATTTGGGAACAATCTCTATAGCTGCTTCACAATCTGGGGGAAGTAGGAAAAATGATCAAGAAGCAACCATATTACTTACTGAAACTCAAAAAAATGGCTGTGATTCAAAATTAGTGCTGAGTATTTATAAATAGCAAATCTCATCTTTGGTGTTTGAAGTCAGGATAGTGATTACCGTTAGTGAGGAGGGGAGGAGTGACTGGATATGGGGCCGAGGGATTCTCGTGGGTGTTTGTTGTTAATGTTCTTCCTTGATCCGGGTGGCGGTTACATGGATGTGTTGTTCACTTTCTGAAAATTCATTTAGTTACATACTCATGATTTATATACCTTTATGTATTAACTATATTTTCATAAATAGGTTAAATATAAACCTTAACTAGAAATAAAAAAGACCGTAAATTTATTTATATAAAATAACTAATGTGAAATATAATGATTATACCAAGGTTCCCAAACTATGCTCTGAGGTACCTCAGGGTGCCATGGTGAAAACATAGTAATGCTATGGCTATTTTAAAAATTTGAATGAAACATAGCAATATATAACAAACGTGTTTAACAGTGTAAACTATGAGCTTGGGGTAGTTTAGAGTTTCCATATTAGATTATGCTATGTAGAGGCTAAAAATATGTATGTATTTCCTCCTACCTTTTAAGTTCTTCTAGCTGGGTTAATAATCAGATTAGCAGAGACAAATTAATAACAGAAAATGCCCAAACTTTATTATATGAATGCACATTAAGGGGTGCCATAATGAAATCAAGTACAGATCAGGCGGTCCAGGCCTCTGTGTCATTCTGGAGCTAAAGAGAAAGGGAAATTGTGGTTTAGGATTGAAGGGCAGGAAGGCAATTCCCATGGAGATGGAGGCAAATGTTTGGCAAATAAATGTTTGTTGGGCCACCTTTAACAATGGGATACAGAGAGGACATTGAACAAATGGGCCACGCTAGGTTCTACTCTATCACACATTAGTCTATATTAAACTATAGTTATCTTTGATATTATTTCTCTTCCTGGAGCAGGTCCTCTATCTAAATTTCTTTAGGCAAGTAAAGGGTGAGGGTCAAAGTTTCTCTCTGAGTCATTTGTTCCTTAATACCCAGTTTAGTAATATCCCCAAAGGCATATTTTTGGGGTAGCAAAACATTGGTTCTTTTACCATCTTCATTTCAATATTGTTCTACCTTTAAAAACCTGGTTTATTGAAAGTTGCTTTGATAAAAAGCAAACACTGCATGAAAAATCAATGAGGAACAGGAAGTGAGGGTGGCACAGTGTCCAATCTGATTCCAAGCTTTAAGAAGCTGTGCAGAGTGCAGTAAGAGCACACGTATCATTAGTCATGGTGGTTATCAACAAATGAAATAAAAATATGATCATATTACTTTTTTTTAACTACTAAATTGTTAGGACATCAATGCTTATTAAGTTATTTGGACTTAATTACTTGATAAATGTAACTGTTAGGTACTCCATTCGGCCTAGATACAGTGAAAAAACTACTGAGATGCCTAAGAGTGCAATGAATTGAGAAAATTTGTAAATCACAGGATTATATTATTTTTGGACTGGTCAATTGGCTTCTAGTATTTGATCAGTGTACAATCTGTTTAACAACTTAATGAAGAAAATCGGTGATATATAATTCTCTTGCTGTAAAGCAGAACATATTTAATAGATGAAACATTTTTATAATAACCCAGGTTCACCATTCTAAACACCAAACATTACTTCAGGTTTTAATTCTAGTCGTATGCACAAAACCAGACTGTACCTGGTAGACTTTAGGATCCAAATGTGGCTCTTGCGGGGAAGAGGACTAAGTCTTGCATATATTTTAGGCTAATATTAGCAGTTTTCTACTTTAACTCTGGCTTTTGTTTCCGCCTGTCCAAGAAACAAACAAACAAACAAAACACAACAGGATGAAAAAATGGAAGAGTCCTGGATCTTCAATAGCTTGTAATAGGATTCCATTTCTAACACTAACCTTTTGGTTTTAGTAAATGACCTCTCCGAAGCTCAGCATCTTTTCTGTAAATGGAGGCCAAGAAGTCCCGTTTCAATGTGAAAGGCTTTGTGTGAAGCTTGGCATATGACAGGCATTTAAGATGCTATTAGTGCAAATGTATATCATTTAGCTACCATGTGTCTGATCTATGTTCATTCCTGTGGAGGCTAAAACTATGATTAAGACACAGCTCTGTCTTTAAGATGCTAAAACATGTTATAAAGAGAACTGGAGTGTGGTTAAATAATTAAGTCAGGAAGTGGAGGGTGGATGGATGGAGGTTTTAAGTGTAATAACAGGAACAAAGAATGATTTCTGAATGAAGGGAATGGAGAACACTCCCTGGAGGAGGTGTTATCCACAGAGGGTTCGAGGCATTAGTGGGTTTCACCAGCCAAGGTGAAGTTGAAGCCTCCTGAAATGGAGGGAAGAGGGTTTGCAAGGCTCACAGCTGAGAGAGAGCAGGTGTGAGAAGTAGGCCAGGACCATGTTGCTGAAGCAGCTGGTGTGAATAGCCACTGATGCAGCGGGAGGGGATAGGAAAGCGGAAGAGAGTGACTTGAAATGAGGGTGGGAATACAGCTGGAGCAAGACATGTAGAAATTAATTATTATTTTCTGAAGGTTGTGTTTAATTCTGTAGTTGAGGCTTTTAAGTAGAGCTGGGGAAGTAGTCCTGTGGAGGGAACACCCAGAAGAGGCAGACAGGAGGCCAGAAACATGTCAACAAACTTGTCCATCTGTCCACTCTCATTTTTTATGCTTAGTATCAACATTTTTTCACTTTTCTTGCTCTCCATCTCACTCTCACTCTCTCTCTCTCGATGTCTCTCTTCTTCTCCCTTTTTCTGTAGCATTTAGGCTTGATTCCCTGACAATTCTCTTACATTTCTCTGCTTTTACCTCCAGAAATTTGGCCTATTTATCCATCACCCCTTAATGAGAAATCTCCTATTTCTGTTCTAAGCCTGGACATACATTCATTCAACAGGAATTTATTGCATATCTGTACAGTGCATTGTTTGGGTCCTTGACTTGAGAATTATCACAGAACTAAATTATTTTTGTGGTACTATTTACTGTTCACTATTTTTTCCTGCTTCCCATGGAACTGTTTTTAACCAGTTAGTCAGGAAGACTATCATTAGGGCTGTCATGGATGAATGTGCAGGGTCTGGAGTACGTTCCTTCAAGAGGGATTATTCCTGTGGAATATGATAGATGGGTAGATGCCTACTGAATTTGTGCGATGTGGTGGCTCTGCTTCAGGTAGCTGAGGTGTACTGTTTTAGGGAAATTGATTTTTTAAAATAGCGTTATAAAGTATTACAGTTTCTTATGCGGACTACCCTATCTTCATGGAAAAGCAAAGGTAGAAAATGTGACTGTTGACCTAGTGTATATAATACACACTTTTATGTATTTTCTGCACTATAAAATTGAAAATGTTTATGCACTTGCTACATTATATAACCACACACCCGATTTTATAAGAGAAGCCAGCTTATAATATAAATGACTTTTGTGTTAGACCCTCATGGCAAAAAAATCACTCCTCCCAGCCTAAAAGTGCTATGTAGTTAGTTTATGCTAATATACTTCAAATGTGTGGTGTATTTGATTGCAATCTAATTAATATGAGAGGCATGATACATAGTAAGCTTTTGAGTCAAACAGACCTGGGGAGTTCTGGCCCTGCCAGTTATTAGCCATGCGACCTTGAACAAGTTACTTAACCTTTCTGAGCCCCCAATTCCTCCACTGCAAAATGGAGAAAATGATACCTAATTGTGAATATTCTTGTGAAGATTAGGAACTATATATGAGACTTAAGAGTGTGCCTATACAGCCTAGGGATGAACATAATCTCTCTTGGTTAAATAGTAGAAGCTACAAGTCAAAACGGATTAAAAAGACACATGTGATTTATTAATCAGACTTTAGGATTGTCAATAGTACAGCATTCAATTATTATAATGAATGGTATTGAATGAGCTTTTTTTATACTAAGTAAAAATAAAAATTTAGACCTTTAAAGGAGTAGATAAGGAAGCAAGTAAGACAATAATTAGCAAACGAACCAAGGAACCATCACCACTAAATTGGGACTCCTTTGTCTAGTATAAATGGGAAAATAAAATAATTAATGTGGCAAAGGAGAATATCTCCAAGCCAACCTGCATTTTTTCTTTGAAAATGATGTTAAAGTTTTCCTTTGAAAGAATGGCTATATTTTATTTAAATATATTAGAAGGTTTCTATGACTACAACCTCTGGAGGAAGGGACTTTTTTTTAAACATGCCTGTGTATTATTCAGTTCACATTATGTACCAAACCAGCTGGTTAAATGATTTCTCAAGAACTTTAAAAACAGAAATAATTAAAATGAAGTACATTTTCTGATGTGTCCCATTAGCTAGAGATAGTATGTATGAGAAAGGTGAAGATAGTTTTCCATTTTAAAGGGAGAGAAACTAAGTAAGGTACTAAAGGGTCATTTGTCCAATCCCCCACCAACTTAATCGTATTTCTGAAAATAAAGCTTAGCTTTTCAGTTTATCATTTTCTTTGTTGAATCAGCTCTTCTCAATACATCTGAACCTCTTCCCCAGCAAAGAAATTCTTATGCCATTACTCTTGGGCTTGGTTTACCCACCCACATGAAAAACCCAAAAAGCTTTGGGAGACTTTAATTAAGATTGCAATAAGTAACGAGGATGAAAAGAGAATTTCTTCTTCATTGGAAGTATGAGAAAAGAAAGATAGATTCAGTTACCTTTTAGGACACTTACACACTTCTACCATTTTGAAATTAGAGAAGAATTTGAAGAGTCAGTCTTGTAGATGAGGCAATTGTACCATGGCTTCAAGTTCTGCCTTCTTTCTGCCAAAATACTGCAGCTTCAGGCAAAAATAGCCGTAAAAAGTGTTGTCAGTCTTCACATACTAAACAACCAAACCTTGGAATTTGCTTTCATAATTCCATTTGGTTGTTTTGAAACATTCTGGGTTAGATAGTGTTCATAGGACCTCCTGGATAGCGACTATTGTGCCAGCAGCTTTGTTTGGGATTGGGAGTCTAGGTGAGACAAGGTGGAAGAAGTCTACATGCTATTCTCACAAAATAACAGAGCACCTTGAAAGCATGCTTTTATTTGCAGCATATAATCTTTTATTCACCTGTCATTATACTGAGTCTGATTAATCAGGGACTTTTACTGGAAATGGGAAGTAACTTTGCTAGAGGAGTGGAACTTGCTTCCCCACTCTCAAGTTGCTCAGCGTTAAACTCCCGTTTTGGATCCCTATCTCCATGGAAAATGCAAAGATAGAAAATGTGACTGTTGACCTAGCGTATATAATAAACACTTTCATGTCTTTTCTGCACTATAAAATTGAAAATGTTTATCCATTTGCTACATTATATAATCACTGACCTGATTTTGAAGAGAAGCTACCTTATAATAAAAACGACTTTTGTGTTAGACCGTCTTAACAACAACTAAAAAATCACTCCTCTCAGCCTAAAAGTGCTATGTAGCTTTAAAAATACATAACTGAATAAAAATTTAATTTTGCATAGAGAATTTCTGCATGCCCCATTAGGTAACTGGAGACATCACCACAGAAAACTATAAAATTAATTTTTTATGATTTTCTCATCTAGGATTCCAGTACCTGCATATCTGATTGATCTAAAATCCTTAAATGTCACTGAGAAGATTCTCTAGGCAGAGAAAATTACAAGAGAATCTCAAGAATATTTTTGCACTAGGAGCCATATGCGAAACGTAAAATATATGGTGTACAGGGGGAATTACTTTTAAAAATATATTGAGAACATGTTGAATTGAAGAAATGTTTTCTGGTTGTACTGAAGATAAGAATAGAAAAGAAAGGATTTGAGTTCAAGTCTTAATCTCCAGTGTATCGTCACTATAAGAGTTGACAAATATGCAGCTTCTGTTTGTCTCAGTTCCCTCATTCTCTAACTATGAGACCCAATTCTGTGGTCTCCCAGAATTGAAGCCAATTAGAAAAAGCTGTTATACTGCATTCATTTAAAAGACAACTAAAGTCAGTCAAGAGTAATTAAGAGATTATGATGATGCAAATAAAAATAAAACTAGAAAAAGAATCCATAAACAATGAATGTTTGTTATTTGCATGAATAATGAGAAAAAAAAAAGAACACTTTGTTTTAGCCCTTTGAGGTCACTCTTTGTCAGGACATGGGATGTTTTGAGTACTTCTGCCCAACCTCTACTTTCATCCTGTCATCACAACTCAGTCAGTGCCTTATCGAATAAAGATTCCTTTTTTTCCTATGTATCTAAATGGATGCTGCTTTTAGGCAGCAAGTTTTTCATATAAAAACTAATGTAAGCCACAATTTAAAATAGGTGGAAATATGCCAGTTTTGAGTTGAATTTGGGGTGAAAAATAGTCTTAAAAAAGTCACGTGGACTTAATGTGGGTAGGGATGTAAGGAATGAAGAGAGGGGTACTGTGAACCTACTGCATAGGATTCCACAAATGTTTCATTTGAACTCTTGCTTCCTTTGCAGCTTAACTGGAATGTTTACAAGGTACCAAAGAATTTTAAAGACAGGGATTCTTATCTATGACTGTCCAAATGAGGACAGCCAAAAACACTAAACTATACCATTCTTATTCTTCAGCCAGAGTCACAGAATCAGATTAATTTGTTTAGTTACTTAATAACTTGCCAACACTTTATGAGTGCCGACTATGAGCCAAGTATTGGGAAAGTTAGTTAAGAAGATGTAAGCAGTCCATCCCTTACAAAGAAGGATCCATGAATGTCTCCAAACATGGAGCCCATCGGCCTAATGTCCCCCAGTCTCTCTTCTATTAGAAGAATGATAGAATGATAGAATTACCCGTCTCTTGGTGAGTTCTGTGACATCTTCATGCTAAGCATGCCCTTCTTTTACGTCCACACCAAGGGAATCCTAAATTGAAATTGTAGATGGAAAGAACTTGACTATAGATATAAATCTTCTTGAAAGTACCCTCCTGACTTTCAAATTCCTAGTTCTGTTTAGCTTAAACAATGCTCAGGTCAAAAAATAAAGTCTGCTGATGGAACAAATTAATGTATGTTTAAAGAATGAGTGAGAAGAAAGTTAAAGGAGCAGTGGGAGAAACTTATTTTGCCATTAGGAATTCTTAAATACAAAATACTAGAAATCTTGAGCTGTGGTGCTTTCCTAAATATTTCTTTGATCTTATAAAAAAGTGTCTAGTAGTTGTTATAAGAAAATAGGATTTTATACATCCAACAGTTAAAATGTTATGTTACGGTTTGGTAGATTAGGAAAAAAATTCAAAGAAATGTTTTTTAAACTTCTTGTCAGATTTATGACAATGCTCCTAATAAATTAAGCATAGGCATTATATCACAATTTCACCTTTATTCATTTATATTCATTTATCTTCATTTCTGAGACAATATTTATCTACATAGTGTTGCACTTTCACTTGTTTTGAGTACAGAAATTGGTTGTAGTATGTAATCAATTATAGTTTCCCCTCCAGGTCATCAATCTTAGCTAATAAAATGCAGACAATTACTTTAAAAGTGATCTTAAAGTGTTGACAGAGAGTTACAAATTCGCAATATGGCCATTCACAGTGACTCGTTTTCACTACAATTGTAGGTAAGCTGCAAATTCAGAAAAAGATAATGTTATCTCCTGTCCCCAGTGTGCCCAAGCAATCACCCCATTCTACCCCAAGAGTATTAATTTATCAAATTTTTCTCCTTCTATTTAGGCAGTAGGTATTTACTGGGCTCTTATTGTGTCTAATGGCTCTTAATGTGGCATGCAATAGATTTTGTGGAGGAGTCAAAGGAAATAAAAAGACATCACTAGCAAGACATGGTCCTCGTCCCCAAAGACAGCATCTTAGAGAAATAAAGCACAGGTACATAAACAAATTCCATGTGTAGGATTCTTAAAGACACACCTTGATTTAGGAGAATCTGTGAAAGGGTAACATTTAAGGAACATATTTGCTTACTTATGACTTCTAATATTTCCATCGTTTTTCTTACAGTTTGTTTCGTTAGTCATGGTAAGGAATAAGAGATTCCTCCCATGCAACATAAAAGTTCCCACCGCATGACTTTGAAATAATCAAGCTTTTCCTGCCCCACAAAAACTTATACTGGCACATATTTAGGTCAATAATCTTGACTTTAGCCTAGTCAGAACAACAATAGTATGAAAACAGTCAGGGAAAATAAAGAACAGTGGTTCTCATCTTAATATGTGCAAGGATTATCTGAGAGTAATTAAAATTACCTTTAAACATTTTTATTCAATAGACCCCACCCTCACACATTCTTATTTAATAGAAGAGGCTCCCCACCTTCAGATACTCTGTCTGACTTAGTAGGTTTGGGATGAACATTGGAAATATGATTTTTAAGTTTCATTCTATGTGTCTATGATGCAGGAAGCCCAGGGCCACATGCTGAGATGTTCTCCTGTTGAACAATGTAACGAATGTCACAGAAATGCTAGTTTGGTGCTATTTTTCAAATAATTAAACATTTTAGCATTGTGTCAAAGGTTGGTGTTCTTATGCAAAGACTGGATTAGTTAGCTATTGATGTGAGTTTAAACTGACTAACCGAATTCTTGCAACCCTAAAATAATTTTCTTAGGCATTTTTTCAGTCCTCATTTCATTTTTAAAATTTCATTTCATTTATTTTTTTCCAGCTTTATTGAGACATTATTGACATATACCATATGTAAGTTTAATGTGTACATGATGATTTGACACATGTATGTATTGCAAAATGGTTACCACAATAAATTTAGTTAACATCTCCATCTTATCACGTAATTACCAATTTGTGTGTGTGTGTGTGTGTGTGTGTGTGTGTGTGTGGTGATAACATTTAGATTCTACTCTCTTGATCCAGCAATCTCACTTCTGGGTATATATCCAAGGAAAATGAAACCATTATCTTGAAGAGATATCTGTACTCCCATGATCATTGTAGCATTATTCATAATAGCCAAGATATAGAAACACACTAAGTATTGGTTGATGGATGAATGGATAAAGAAAAGGTGGTATGTATACACACACATACTCATACGCACCCTGAAATATTATTCAGCCTTAAAAAAGAAGGAAATCCTGTCATTTGCTACAACATGTATGGCCCTCAAAGGCAGTGTGCTAAGTAAAATAAGCCAGACAGAAAAAGACAAATGCTGTATGGTATCACTTACATGTGGAATTAAAAAAAAATTGTCAAACTCATAGAAACAGAGTCGAAAAGTGGTTTCCAGGAACTGGGAGGGGAGTGAAATTGGAAGAAGTAGGTAAAAGGGTACAAACTTTCAATTATACGAAAAATAAGTCCTGTACATACAGTGTTTAGCATGGTGATTATAGTTGATAACACTGTATTGTGAGATTGAAATTTGCTATAAGAATAGAACTTAAATGTTCACTAAAACAAAAAAAAGTAAATATGTGAGATGATGGATGTGTTGATCAATTCAATGGAAGAATCTATTCATAATGTATATGTATAACAAATCATCATGTTATACACATTAAATATCTTATAATTTCATCAGTTTTGTCTTAATAAAGCAGAGGGGTGGAGAAAAGATCTACTCTTTTAACAACTTTCAAGTATAAAATACAGTATAGTTTATTATAGTCACCATGTTGTATATTAGCTCCCCAGAATTTATTCATAGTATAGCTAGAAGTTTGTACCCTTTGGCGAACATCTCCATTTTCTCCACTCCTCAGCCCCTAGCAACCGCCATTCTACTCTTTATTTCTTTGAGTTCTTAAATTACTTATCAGAACAGGATTCCTGGTGCAATTTGCAAACAATAACCAACTGTCTCATAATCATTCTGTATTTATTCCCTAGGATGCCCTAACAAAATACCACAAACTGGGTTACTAAAACAACAATTTTTTCTCTCAAAGTTCTGGAGGCTAGAGGTCTAAAACCAGGGTATTTTGAAAGACTATTCTCCTTCCCTTAGGGAAGAATCCTTCCTTACCTTTTCTGGAGGTACTTTCTGAAATTAATGGTTGATCATTGGCAACCCTTGGCAGCCCTTGTCTTGCAAATCACCACCCTGTCTCTCTCTACATCTTCACATGATATTCTGACTGTAAGCATATCTGTTTCTGTTCAAATTTCCCTTTTTTATAAGGATGCCAGCTGAGATTCTTAAATGCATTTATATATGCCTCTCAGAATTTTTAACTTGAATTCAGATATTCGAACTTGAATTACAAATCCAATTCAGTGAATATTTATTAAAACTGTATTATATATCAGGCAGAGAGCTGGAAAGTCACTAGAGAAAAGAGAAGTGGATGCAGCATGATTGGAATTCTCAGGGAACTTCCAAATCTAGTGAAGAAGAAAAGAAATACATAAATAACTGCTGTGCAAGATAGAGGAGATGTCAAAAATAAAGTGTAAACAAAACACCGAGGAGAAAGTGATAGGTCTTGGCTGGAGAAATAAGAGAAAATTGCTTGTAGAATTTAACCTGCGCTTTGCAATGTTTCAAGAGCTGGGAGTTAGAGGAAGGGAACTCCAAGTTGAAATAAGAGCACAGCACATAGAGAGCTGTGAAAATACAGTGCATGTTGAGGGAAATGCAAGTTATCTGAAAAGTTACTGAAAAACCAATTCAAAGAAAGCATTCAACATCACTCTGAAACTCTAATGCCCTTCAGCCAAAGACCCCCAGGAATACACCGGTAGATAAACAAGTTGCATTTTTACATGTTGTATTGAGAGAGAACACACATGTGGAGGACTATGGGGCATCTTGGTAGGAGGATGCTAGAAGGAACTTATTATACCATTAGGGCTTTGGCTGAGTGATTTGGGGAGGTTCTAAGCAATTGGGGGTGTACTGTAGATTGGATGCTGTCAGGAAGTGAGGGCATGTGTGTGGTTGGGTGTCTCAATGAATCTTATCTATAGAGAAGGGAGACTAAAATGAGGATAGAGCTGTGATTGGTAAAGCAGTAGCATTTGCTCATTTTGGCTAATAGAGGGGGTGTTTGGTATTTTGAGAATGACAAATAACCTTGTTTTCGTCAATGCTTAGGCAAAGTCTGAAGTATATTTACTTTGTCTCAGTTTATTTGGTCTTAGAGTAACCTTTATTTGCACTGGGTATTCTGTGAGATTATTTTTGCACAGAAAATATGGCCTAGTTCTGAGTGTCAGGCTGGCTCATAAGTGCCAGGAATTCTCTTTTGTTGTGTGTGAAGACATAATCGTTATCTTAAAGAGATATCTGCACCCTCATGTTCATTGAGCATTATTTACAATAGCTAAGACAACCTGTGTCCATGAACAGATGAATGAAAAAAGAAAATGTGGGATGGAGATATAT
>NW_006434373.1:8993092-8997516 GCF_000325575.1 Pteropus alecto
TATATATATTTCAGCCACATAAAAGAAGGAAATCCTAACATTTGTGACAACATAGATGGACTTTGAGGACATTATGGTAAGTGAAATAAGTCAGATAAGACAGACAAATACCCTACGATCTTACATATAAGTGGAATCTTAACAACAACAATAAAAATAAACCCGTAAAAACAGAGGACAGATTGGTGTTGACACAGGTGCTGAGTATAAGGTAGGGGAAATGGGTGAAGGTAGTCAAAAGGTGCAAACTTCCAGTTACAAAATAAATAAGTAAGTTCTAGGAATTAAATGTATAGCATGGTGACTATAGCTAACAATACTATATTGTGTATTTGAAAATTGCTAAGAGAGTAGATCTTAAAAATTCTCATCACAAGAAAAAATGTGTAACTACATGAGGTAATGGATGTTAACTAATGGTGGTAATTATTTAACAATATATTCATATCCAGATCTTGTTGTATATTTTAATCTAATATATTGTTATGTGTCTATATCTCAATAAATAAAAAAGTTAAAAGTTAGAAGGGAGATCATTACATGGGGACCTTCTATAATTCCTCTTTTGCCTTTCAATCAAGATTATAGTTTTAAAAGCCTAATAATAATAACAATAATAACAAGTTGCTGTCTTTAAAAACATTTCCACTTATTAAATAATGTCCAGCTCATTAACAACAAAAACCTATAATATCTGCAGGTAGTGAGTGTTATTGGAGACTTGTGAGCTAAGAATTAATACCTTCAGCTGCATTTTCCCTTGGATAGCAGCTAATGAAGTATGAGAAGAATGGAGGCCAGGAGACCAGTTGCAATAGTCCAGACAAGAAATGAGGTGGCCTATACCCAACTGAATGTACAATAGGACTGTTGGAGTACAGGACACACAGGGCCTTGGGCTCAGAAGTGAGAGAGGAAGAAGAAAAGGCAAAGGGAGTGGTAATATTACTTCACAATTTGACCAGGGTCTAGCACTCCTTCATGCTTCACATCCTAAAATCTCTGCTGACATTAGGGACTACCAGTCATGGATTGATGTCTCTCTTCTAAGTTCATTCTGGGCATTGATTCTGAAGCAATAGAAACACCTTATTTTATAGATTGCCAACCTAACAGGTGAGATTTGTTTTTAGATGTTAACAGGTCTGTCATAGGCATGATTTTACTTATTATATTTTAATTTATGATGTTGTATCCATCTGGTACTTCCATTTAATGCCCTTTGCCTCTTTTTTTTTTTTGTCTTAGATGGATAGAGGGGAAACAACCCCCATCTACACACATGTAGTTGCATATGATAAGGATACTAAGGGAGTGAAAATGATTTCCTTTAGTTACACCACACATCCTACTTTGGAATTGCATGACATATATGTTTGCATGTAAACAATTGGAGGCCTGGGTGAATGCATAAAGATTGCTTATTGGGAATGGTTATCTGGTTATGAGACAATGGGAAGGAGGGAAAGGCTGAGCTATAAATTACAACAGGCAAAATGAGTAGCTCTGATCAACAGTTTCTCCAATGGGAATCTGCATGTGAGTCACCTGGAGATTTTGTTAAAATGTCGATTCTGATTTAGTAAGTTGGATAACTCCAAGCTACTGTGTTTCTAACAAGTTACCAAGTGATGCCAGTGCTGCTGGCCTGGCGACCACACTTTGAGAATCAAGGCTGTTTGTCTTTGTTCTTACTTTGTTGACTATGTAATAGACTATCAGTTCTCATTCAATTTCTCTTAAGATTTTGTATTTTCTCTCTTTTCTCCTTCCTCCTACCTTTGTCTAACAGGTGTGGTCTTTCTTTATTCCTTTCTTTCACTCTCAAGTGTGCTTCATTTGCTCCAAATGGATAACATTAGTAAATCTATTTACTTTTGTACTTCGTTTAAATAGCAAACCAAAGTTTTGAAATTAATATTCAAGGGATAATGATTCATATCTCTTTTGTTTATATTTTATGTTGCATTTTACTTCTCATACTTAAATGCAAATGTGAGTGCCTGAATGGAAACACTGAGCACATAGGCCCTCCTTGGGGCTCCATATCTTCTGTATAGCTTGGAAACCATCAGCATTCACAACTCAAATTCTTGATTATATTTCTACATATCATCTTGATTATTTTGAATATATTGATTACATTTAGCTATGGTCTCATTAGTTTCCCAATTAAATGTGTCATTGTAGCAAGAGTTTAATTTTCTACTTCAAAAATGAAATAATGAAATCTATAACAGACAGAGAGAGGGAGAGAGAGGGAGAGAGAGGGAGAGGGAGAGGGAGGGGGAGAGAGAGAGAGAGAGAATGAAAGCACAAGAACAGAGGAAGAATATTTTATCTCTTTTTTTCTGCTTTTCTGGAAGCATCTCAGCAGCCTATTTCTTTCCAGCCTCAAAGATTGATGTTAAAAATACTTTTCTTTTCATTCTCTTTTTTTTTTGGGGGGGGGGGGGGGGGTAAACTAAATAATACATAAAGTGCATCAGTGATCTTCACTTTTAAAGACCATCAACTGTGGCTCCTTTTGTAAATCAAATAATAGTTATAATAGTGACTCTATATGCTATATTACCATTCAAATAGCATGTGTGAATATTATGGTTTTATTTCATCAACTCTAGCAGTTATATAGGTTGGGCTTCATTATTATTTGTATTTTGTAGAGAACTGAAAGCTAGATTAGTGAAAATCTAGCTGGTGAGTGGGAAGCCCGCAACAAACTGCTAGTCTCACAATAAATTCCATGCCTTGTGCATTCCACCTTATAGAATGATTGCTTCCTAAAATAGATTTTCTCTATTTTTTTTGAAAAAAGTATTCACTACTGTAACATAATGTAATTTAAAATTGGAGATTGTTACATAATACTATGAAATACCATAAGTGTGTATATTTTAGTGAGATATTAACAGATATTAAGATCTATATCGATCTGAGTTTCAGTATTAATAATAACCCATTTTTTCATGTGAATTTGTGAACCAATGGGCCATTCGCTTTACCTGAGTAGAGATTTTTCATGCAACATTTCTCTTGTCTCGGAAACTGATTAAATTAACTTGTTCCCTCAGGGATTTTGAAGGGTTACACAGAAAAGATAAAGAAGTTTGAGGTTAAGAAGTTACGATATTACTACAGACTACATACTTAATTTTTCCTTATATTTCCCTCTGGGTCTTCCACCAGTGAATCTACTTGCCATGTCCTTAAATGAAAAATAAAAATGGTGATGGAAGGAAATTTGTCTTTGGGTGGTGAACACACAATGAAATATACAGATAATGTATTATTGAATTGTATTTGAAGCCTATATAATTTTATTAACCAATGTCACCCCAATAAATTTAATTTAAAAAATGAAAACATGAGAAATTCTTCTTGCCCCTCTGCCTTATATGGATAGAGCTAGACAGTAGCTATCTTTAGTTTAATGTCAATTTGAGGTTTAATTTTTTAAATATTCAATGTATAAAAGTTAACTTTGATGGCAAATAGCTCTATCAAATATCCATGCAAATGTTTCTAAATCAAATATGTCTTTCCTGTAATTTGAGAGCAAAAGGTCTTGATTCTAAAGCAGTCATTTCAGAAATGCATATGCCATTAAAGTAATTTTTATCACAAAAAAGTACTTGAAATGAGTCGTTCACATATTTTCTTGCTCAATATTGGTCAACCATGTCTTTTTCTCTTCAAGAGTTCTGAAGTTGAAGGTGGCATGCAATGAACATCCAAAATTGTCCATCATTAAAACAGATATAACTGACATCTAAATATGTACACATTTTATAATATTTTAAATCATTTTCCCACTTTATTGATGAGGCAGTACAATGAGTCCCTTTGAAAACTAGTTTTTATGTATTAATGTGCTTGTTTCTTTGCCTCAAGAATTGTATTTCTTTGTTGTTTCACAAGAACTTATCAGTGGCTGAGAGAGCAAGCCATAAATCATAGTCATGGTTAAGAAGAAGGTGTAAACCCACTACCTCTGAGGACCACTGAAGCCACATTAGATTAGCATTTTAGAAAGCGAAACAATTTGCAGTTGTAGACTGGTTTCTAGGCAGTTGCCTGCTGGTTCAAGGACATGCCTGAAAAGTGTAGAAATCAACTTTGGAGTATTGCTGCAATTTTTAGACATTTAAAATGAAAGTGATCAGAGTGCAGTGAACTCTGGCTTGCTAGGTTTACCCTTAGCCTCCAACTGGGAATGCCTTAATCAGCACTCTCCAAGAGCTAGTGGCCTCAGGACAGGCAGCAGTTTAGTCCAAATGAAAAACTGAGAACTATTAGCTTAATGGTTAATAAATGCCACAGCAAGAGTGTCTCTCTAATTTTTATTTTGGAGGTCCTCATTTAACATTTAATTTGGGGAGTCACAGGTGACTAGTCAATAGGGACCAAGTTAACTAACTCCA
>NW_006434373.1:8997536-9006947 GCF_000325575.1 Pteropus alecto
CAAAGCGAAATCGAGTAGACTCTTAAGCATTTATCCAGATTCAGACCAACTGTGATGCAATTGAGAAGCCCAGTAGCCACTCAGTACTGATTTCCTCTGGCCTCTGAAATTCCACAGCTGTTAGAGTTAGTACCACTGTTTTGTTATGCTTAAAATTTGCTCATGGACAAGGCATGTGCAAGTACACCAATGTATAGGCATGCACACACGCACACACACACACACACACACACACACACATTCAAGTATTTCCAAATTATTTTTCCATGTCCCCTTAGGGGACATGGGAAAATACATCAGACTATCTCAGTTTTACATATCGGACTCTCCTATAACTTTTTATTGAAGAAAGTGGTTTATATCTGATGGAAAGAAGTATGGAAACCGTTAAGTATGTTTCATATCCTCGTTTTTAGTTTTTTGCAAGCATAAATTATATATAACGTAAAATGTTTTCTACTGCCAACCCCTCCACAGTGTCACATACATTGTTGATGCTCCATAAATATTTACAGACTGACCAGTTCTACTGAGTAGAGCAACTCAAAGTCAAGGCCTGGTCAAGTCTTTACAAGGGGATAAGGAAAATTCCCCCTTTACCTTTAAGTTCTTTCTCACTATGCAGGTATGTTTTGTTTTTTTTTTTTTTCCCCCCATTAGCTTGAAAACTCCATAAAGGCAAGAACTATGTCTGTTTAATCCTATGATGGAATGTACTTTTAAAATTAAATTCAAGAACAAAACCTGCCGAGAGCAAAGACATTGCTTAACTAGGTTCCTTTTAAGCTAAAGGGTATTTTGAGGTTGTGACTGAATAAACAATATCTCTGAGAGGCTGGATCCAGTGATACAGAGTTTGACATTACTGGGTTAACAGTTACATTTTAATTGTTTCTTAAGCACCTCACTCTATGTTTAGTGTTTACAAATAGGATATTAAAAGACAGTAAAGGGCATGCTTTTGACCACTAAGGACTTCACTAACTAATTGAGAAGATTAAGGCACAAATCAACACAAGTTAATAAAATATTCCTACTCCTGGAGTTCCTGAGTTATGTTCCTCTAAGAATAGCTAATGTTGCTACCTTATAATTATATTCAGACTTTGAAAATACCTAAGTGTATCAGTTAGGCTGCATTTAGCTACAAGTAACAGGGTACCCAACTACTAATAACTTAATGTATAAGTATATGTATTTATTTTTAATTTAATTTTATTATTAGTTTCAAGTATTCAGTACATTGTTTAGACATTTATATAGTTTATAAAATGATCCCCTTGATTGCCCTTTCTCTCCTCTGGCTCTCTACCTAGCCGTTACATCCTTATGCCATGCTCCTCATCCTCGTGACCATCAACTACTAATTTGTACTTCTTTAACCCTTCACCTCTTTATCCCAGCCCCTCAACCTCCCTCTCCTCCTGGCCATCACCAAATTGTCCTCTATATTTGTGAGTCTGTTTTTGATTAGTTTGTTATTTTTGTTCCTTAGATTCCGCATATAAGTGAAATCGTATAGTTTTATGTATTTTCTTAATTGAAATATCTGGAAGGAGGTCATTATAGCCTTGGTTGGTGGCTTCATTACTGACTCAGAAACTCAGCTTTTCCTGAGTTTTCCCTTATTAGGCACCTCATAGCTACAAGATGATTTCCAGAGTCCCAGCCATCTCTTACTTACACTTATGTCCCTAACAGGAAAGAAAGGGTGAGGCAAAATGAATTGTCATTTTATCGAAAAGGAAAAAAGGCAAAAAAAAAATTTTTTTAGTACCCTCTATAACACCCACTTTCTTCCCCCAGAAGCCTTCCCTTTGTATCCCATTGGCCAGGAGCTGTGTTGATAGCTGTACACATCTCCAGGACAAGCTGGGCATGTGAATTTTCAGAAAAGGGAAGTGGACTTCACCATAGTTGGCTTAGAGCAACTGTGTTTCATTCCTCAGTGTTGAGCAAATTGCCACAGTGAAGAAAGTTGGAATTCTTTTGACAAAAATGGGTGGGATGCTGCTTGGTAAAAATTTAATTTCTTCTACACCAAGTAACTCAAAATCTTTTACTAACTATTCTTTAGATTGTTTTTCAATAAGCTAACATCCCAGGGGAAATTTTAAGCTCTTGGGGAAATGCATGAGCTCTTTTAAATCTCCATGGTACAATAACTAAAGGGCATGCATTTCTAAGCAACAAATGTGCCTTTGCTGAATCTCTTTTCTATTTACTTTTCGGAACTTACCAAATTAATGGTATCTGTAAGTGGCATTCATTTTCTAAATAGTATCCTAGTGGCCACAAAGAGCAGTCCTTCAGGTTTCTGCAGGCCTAAGGCTGAGAAGCTATGACAGGCACTAGGGAAGACTATTAAAGAAACTGAAGATAAACAGGACTTTCATCATGGAAGTCCACATTGGGCACTGATTGCTTTAAGGAGTAGGACAGAATTATAGATTACTACTTGGAAAGTTCCCTAGAAGAGAAAAATATTGGGCCACCTTCTTAATGTATGGCTGGAATTGAATCTCCTCAATACAAGGCCCATTGAATCATTTTACAGAAGTGAAAAATGAGGCCCAGAAATATTAATCTAAAAATAAAATAATGAAACCACTGGCGAAGTAGGAACAGTGCAATTAATTTATAATTCATCATAATTCCTGTAACTGGCTCCCTCACATACACACTCCTATACACATAAAAAAAAAAAAAAAGAAATCAATCTTCTCTCTTTTACGTATCTTCAAATTTTTGCAGATGAGACCACCATAGTCACTTGAATTTTACTTAGTGTGTGGAACACTAAGTCGAAAAAAAGTGTTGCAAAGTTCGAGAATAATATTTGTATTTTAAAATTTCAAAACAAATTAGAGCTGGTATGTGTCCTATTCTAGGAATGTTTGGTAATTGTATTAGTTATAAAAACTTTTGCAAATGTGAAAATTTTTTTGTTAATCTGCTTTCATTTCTCTTTTGAAAAAAGAGGAAAATCCTCTACATTTGCTTCTTTGTCATTAATGAGGTTTGTGCATTGAAAACTCATTTAATGTCATTGCTAATGAACTCATTTTAATATCTGTGTTTGTGATTAGGCTGACTTCATTAGAAAAAAACCTGTAAGTCTGCTCCTTTGATAATGAAAATGTTATGCGACTGTATCAACCATATCAGCTTCCTCTCTCCTTTCTGTGCTCTTTCTCTCTCTATAACACTTTTCTCTTTCTCAGCCCCTCCTATGGAATTGTTTAACAACACTAATTCTCATTGTGCACTTGACATGCTATATATTGGGCAATGAAACCTGAGCTATTTTAAAATTCATTTTGATGACTAATAAATTGACTACTGGTAATAAAAAATAACTTGAATAGTAATATATGATTATGTCCCTCCAAAGATATGACCACATGTCTTTGCTTCATCTTGACTTTTACTATACATTATTGCTAAATTTTAGCATATTTAAGGGTCCTGTTGAATGCAACTCTCAGAGTTGAGGAAAGGCGAAATAGTATTGACAATGCACGCAGATGGCCTGCTTGGACATCATCGCCCCTCAACAAAGCCATCTTTTCTTTAAAAGTGAACTGTTGAAATTTTATTTGAATTAATACCTTTAATTGACCTAGAAGAACTGTCCTATCTTAAAAGGTCTTTTTTCTACCATTGAATTGCCAGATTACTGCCTTTTGTGCATTACTTTTATTTTTGGAGACAACTCATTTTAAAGAAAGATTTATTTCTAGGATTACTTTATTAGAGAATATCACCATTAAGTAATTAAAAGCTCTGGGAAGTAAAGAGGTCTTCTTCTATAAATAATATATAATAACCTCACTAGGTTTATTTTAGAAAAATATCTATAGAAGTTAACTCTCTAGTATTTTAACAACCATAAATGACAATATCATGCTGTTTATTGGAAGTAATATATAGAATAGATTTATGGAATAGATATGTATTTTCTATGAGTGCAGCTATGTTGATATGATGTTATTAATTTCAATTTTTAATATTGTGCAGCATTTTGCTTTTGGGGACAATGAATAAAACTCAAAATAGAACAAATACTTTTATTTGATACTTATTATCTGTATTGAGAACATAAAATTTTAAAACACAAAATTAAGCTAATTATCAAAAATATGCAGTTCATCCTCTCTCTCTCTAAAAGATTCATTCTGAGTGTTTGTTCTGAATTTTAGGGATGCTAAGGATGATGAAATCCATCAGAGATTCCCAGTAGTAATCATCTTTCTGTTTGGCACCTTCACGAGCTTAGACAATCCTTTAAACACCAAAGTAACAAAAAAGTAAAAACAAAAAACAAACCTTTATTAATTCATCCATTTGTTAAATAAGCATTGCATAACTAGTTTGTTCTAGACAAGGTTCCTGAGAATTAAGGATGGCATTCTTAGAGGGAGTGATACACTTGAGATTGAGTAAAGGCCCTTTGGTAATGTTTGAAGAGGCAGAGAGAGGTGGGCAGGGGTGGAGTCATGGCTGTTTTAGATGAGTTCCAAGGAGCTTTGGCTCCATCTTTGCAGGTGATTGGAAACTATGGAAGTTCTTAAAATAGATCGATGAAGTAGAATTTGCATTCTACTTTTTATTTGGGGGGATTTTATCTTTTAGAAAACTAATTCTTTTTGTCTTGTAGATGATGTGCTGGTGGTAGCAAGGATAGGTAGACAATAAAGCAGCAGGAGGTCAGCTAGAAGTCTGGTTTATCAAATACCACGTAGGCCAGGGGGCAGCAAAAGTTTTCTGTAGGCCTGAGAGTAAATATGTTAGGCTTCACAGTCCATATGGCTCTGTCATGACTGCCCCACTCTGTACTGTCTGTAATGGGGAAGCAGCCTTAGACAATATGAAAGCAAATGGGCATAGCCATGTTCTAAAAAAAACTTTGCCAACCCCTGATTTAGACTATCAAATATGCATTAAAAATGAAAAAACTGATTGCTGTAGTAAAGCTTGATATTTACACCCATGATTAGAGCAGCATTATTCACAATAGCCAAAAAGTGGAAGCATCTCTAGTATCCGATGAATGGGTAAACAAAATATTGTATATACTACAATGGAATAGTATTCAGTTTTAAAAAGGAAATTCTGACTTATGCTACAACATGGATGAACCTTGAGGATATTATGCTAAGTGAAATAAGCTAGTCACAAAAGAACCATTATCATATGATTCCACTTATATAAGGTACCTAGACCAGTCAGATTCATAGAGACAGAAAGTAGAATGGTGGTTGCCCCAAACTGGGAGAAGGGAGATGGAGAGTTATGTGTAATGGGAACAGAGTTTCAGTTTTGCAAGATGAAGAGATTCATCATAGAGCTGAATGCTGGTAATGTCTGGACACAATGTGAACATACTTAATGACATTGATCTGTATACTTAAAATGGTTAAAATGGTAAATTTTGTGTTATATATATTTTACCATAATTTAAAAACAAGAAATGATTGAATAAAAGAGCAAAAAGCCACTCACTATTGCTTTGTTCCAATTCCTTTTTATAATGACTGTTAGACTAGTTGGCCACACAAAGTTACTACAGGAAGTGGGATGAAACATATACAATGGTAGTGATTTGGTCAGAATACAGCAGAGGCAGCATCCCAGGCTCTACTTGCACTGGTTTGGATGTTTTCTGACTACAGGTTTCAGAAACTCTGAATCAAACTGTCTTAAAAACAAAGAAAATTTATGCTTGAACATTGCAGTAAGGCCAAAGTTAAGGTAGTCCACATGGCCGACTCAGTAGTTCAATTATGTTCTCAAATTCCATGCTTCAGATCTGCCCATTTCCCTGTTGTGCCATCTGTGGAGTTGGTAACGAAAAGATTACAGCAGTTCCTGGCTCCATCAAAAGAAGCAACATCCAGGGGGAAATGAGATTGTCTTTTCCTGGGACTACTTCTTAGAAATGTAAACTTCTTTCTCCAAAGTCCTCTTGAGTTCACTGGCTAGAAATAGGTCACATGACTGATGCTAATTCTGTCACTTAAGAAGCGCATTGAATTGACCTTGGATCAATTCAGTGAAGGCTCATTTCTGAATCTAGGGGGTGCGGACATTTCCTGAAGCACCTGGGTGCCTGAGCTAAGGATTGGATTTGGTTTGGGAAGGAAGGAATGTAGTTCGTAGAGAGTAGGTTTTGCATATTAGACAGACAAAAATTCATACAACTAGTAAGTGGCATAGCTAGAATTCAAATCCAGCTTCTCTTACTCTAGAGTAGAGTAGTCAGTATGGAACCCAGAAAGATAGAATGGTTTTAATGGCTTAGACATTCCAGTTAGACTGCCTCAATTCAAGATTCAGATCTAGCACCTACTATCTGTTATCCATAGATATTAATTTTCTCTGCCTCAGTTTCCTCATCTATAAAATGGGAATAATTATAATACTTACTTGGTACAAAGTAAACTCTCTGATGTGGCAAGTTGAGCTTCTCTGCTGTGCAGGGTAAAAAGTGAAGAGTAAGTGGCTTCCTGTTTTGAGCCTACTGCCTCATCTTCATTAGCTCTGCAGGTTGATTTCCATTATGTTTGCCCTGAGGGCTGGAGCTTATGTTTTGGTACTCATTACAGAAGGAATAGCTGTTTTATAAGGTACTATCTGGATAGAGATTAAACAAATAACACCTATATCTGATTATGTAAGTGTTGCAAAGACTTTTTGCTCTAGTTCGTCCTGAGAGAGTCATGGAAACACAGACATCAGTGTAGGAATTCTTTGCAATTTGCTAGTTTAGATACTTCTTTTACAGACAGGAGATGACCAAGATCAGAGAGAACTGGTGATCTGCCTGGGGTTGCAAAGCTAGTTTCTGGGAGTCCAGGACTGGGTCAGGGGCCACTGATTGTCAGTTCAGTGTGTTTCTTATACCAACTGTCAACATTTTTTAGGAGAGAGATCTTTTGTAGATGCGTAAGATATACTTGAGAGTAATCATGATTGGATATTCTGCAGCAAATAACTATGTTCCATAAATTAAAAAACAATCAAATGTGAACCATGGATTAAAGTGTAAAAATTTATTTCTTAATTACCTTTAGGGTCCAAGAATAACAATGATATTTTTTCTAAAATTTATTTTATCTTTTTTTTTTTAGAATAGTAACCAATTTTACTGACTCCTGCTCTTTTTAAGGGAATAAAGAGCAGACAGACATTCCCTGAGATATTAAGCAGACTTTTCCTTAGTCACTCTCTGGTGATAACTAGAGTAACAGTGTCCACTGCTGGCAAATCAGATAATTGCACCATTCTTTATACAGTTACTGTATGTGAGGAATAACATTTTACCTTCATCCAGATACATTATCGAGTAAGCTAAGGCATATATCCTAAAAGGATGTCCCTGTAGTTTAAAAAATATCTTTGTTTTTTATTAGTTCAATAATTAATTAATTATTTACCTCTATAAATCTAAGAATACAAACATAATGATGGTTCTTATTTTAAAATAAATGAGGTTTATTATAGTAAGAGAATAGAAAACATAAATTTACACAAAGAAGTTTATATTTAGTGTTATAAAATAAGCAAAATCAATTATCATTTTATGGTGATCCAACTGACTTTTTTTGATCATTTAAAATAATAATTCACCATAAACTTACCTGGGTTTATTATTTTCAGGACATTCATCATAACTTTAGAAGGGGAAAAATAGAAGACAATTGAAATAAAATATTTTCCTTAATTTATACAAAATATTTAAGGACGATTCAGTATGCTAAACCTTTAAAACACTTTTTGTAACCTACGAATTTAAATTGTTTAACTGGAGAGTTGGGTAAAAGCCTAACTAAAAACGACCTCTTTTCCAAGATTTGTATGTGCTTTAGAAAATCTTCCTGGGTTTCAATGCCAAAAACAGGCAGCAGAGGGCCCAGTGTATTTTAACTATCAGGAGACTTGTTGAAACTTAGGACAGATTTTTGTTACTCTTTTAAGTTTCTTCTTATAATTTTTACTTGTATATGGTAAAATTTGCATACATACATACTATATATATATTACTGTTGTATTGCTATAGAAAAAATTAGGATGCATGGATAAAATGGTCTCATCATATCGATATAATTTATGAAAATCGACAGATAGCAATTTAATCTAGTTATAGAAATCTAGCTTGGATAGTTAAGTGCTAGTGTGGAATTTTGGTGATTATTAGCTTTGAACTTGGGCAATTACAGCTATTACAAGGAGCACACGCCCTAGGTGGAGACTGTGCATAGTGATAATGATTGGTCAGTTACAGAGAACTGTAACTGCTGCCCTGTCTCTGCTCCCTTTGTCCTCGTTTTGTGATGATTCCCAGGTTTTGAGATTTGAAGCTGTTTACTTGTAGGCATCAGGACTGGGTAGGCCCAGTAACATCAATATCTCCACAATTTTGCTGCTTTCGGTTCACAAGATTATTCTTTCCTGACTCTTTAGGTCTCACTTGACCTGCAGAATCAAGCTCTGTCCCCTTTGTGAATCTTACAGATACTTCCCACTGGGAGTCTTATCTCCCTAAGAATTTTATTTGTTCTTATCATATTCTGATCCATCCAGAACCTCACACATGCACATTTTATTTGCAGCATTTATTTCATACTTTATTTCTTATGCATTTATTCATTTATTCATTCAACAAATATTTACTAAATTTTACTCTGTACCAAGGTCTGGGAACAGAGCAATGAACAAGACCTATGAGGCCAGTGTTCTTGTGGAGTGAGAAAAATCACGAGTGCATAAAGACAAAAATTAAGATGAGATATGCTGAGAAAAGATCTCATCAGACAAAGAAATTCAGGTGAGATCTAAAGTGTGCAGGTAGTTACTTGGATTGAATAGACAAAGAAGATCTCTGAGGAGGTGATATTGAAGTGGAAACCTGAATGACAGGAAAGGGCCATCCTTATCACATTTCAGATAGAAAAAAAGCAGTTTGTGCAGAAGCCTCAAGGCGAGCACCAGCTTTGCTTGTTGGAAAAATAGAAAGTAGACAATTGTATCTCCCACTACCGCTTTCCATTTCACCTTGGAAAGGACAAATGACCAAAGAGAATATTTTTTGCATTCATCTCCCACTGGAGCAATATGGCTCCATTGAATATCTGTGCCTCCCTACCTCTCTCCTTACCGCTACCTCCCTACATATTTCCAGAGGAAAAGGTGACCTTGTGTCACTGCTTCTCTGCACTATATCCTGTATTTGAAAGCTTACTCATTTAGGCATGCTGATTACTGAGTTTCTTGCTAACCAACCCAAGGCACTGATAGAACGAGATATTCACTGCCTAGAAGGACTTAATCAAGATCATTTAAAGTTAGTCCTCTATTTTGATGTCCAGAAAGGTTAAGGGACTTGATCAAGGCCGTTTTGCCAATTTA
>NW_006434373.1:9007082-9040492 GCF_000325575.1 Pteropus alecto
CTTGTTCTGTCTGCTTTAAAACATCCCTCTGCAACATTCTATTTCTCTCCCCCATCACCTTTTCCCCCTCTTCTCTTAGATCCCACGGTTCTTTTGCTTTCTGGCCCTTCTCTTTATACTATTTCCTTCCAAAGTATGCCAAGTCTTTTGCCCTATCTCCAATTAATAGGAATATTTGGTGGCCTTTTGACCCAAGAGCTTTTTTTCTCTATAAACTAGATCGAATACATATAGTAAGGTCACACATACATTGAAACCTCCTCAACTTGAGACTGTTTCAGATGGATAGTGCAGTTGTACAAAACCCATTGGCATTTGCAGTCTGTGAATCAGGAACAAGGAAGAAGATGGAAGATTGTATACCAACAGTGCATGGTGAGGAGATTTTACAAAGCTTTATCACATAAGATGCAAATCTTAACGATGGCCAGTGGTGCTTTTTAGGTCTTGTGTTAACTCCCTGGAGGCTTCCTGGCCTAATTCTAACTTCTTCATCCATCCTTGCAGTCAGGGATAATGAGATTCAGGCTGACAGTCAGGGATAATGTACAGAAAGAATGTGCTTTCACTCCTAGGATCATGGAAATCAGACAAAAATAAGGGAAAGGATGGACTGACATTTTTTAATGAGCTGGCTGTAGCTTCAAGCCATTTCTAATCATTATTCAATAATTGTGTGTGTATATTAGTGCTGTTAATAATTTTAAAGCTAAATCCAGGAGGACTGGAGAAACTCCGCCACCAATAATCAGAGAAAAATAGGCCAAGGCCAGAATGTCTATGAAATGTACAGAATTGTACTGAGTAATTTTCTCTCTAGAACCAGAAAGTATAACATGGGAAAAATTAGAGCTCAATATAGAACCTGAAACTCACCAGACTTATTCATTCACCAAACATTCAGTGTTCAACCATCCTTACCAACCTACTCTAATGTTGCAAATGTGCTAGCTCTTAGACAGGGTTGTTCAACCTTGGAACTGTTGACAGTTTAGGTGGATAATTTGTTGCTGTGAGAAATAATATATGATGTTTAGCAGCATCCCAGGTCCTCTACTCAGTAGGTGCCAGTAGCACACATCACCCCCGCAGCTGCAACAACTAAAAATGTCTGTAGACTTTGCCAAATATGTTCTGCAGGGCAAAACCATCCGAGTGGAGAACCAATGCTCCTGGATGAAGGTATTACTTTTTCTCAGAAGGATAATGTTTATTCATTATTTATGTTATGCCTTATTCTTAAAAAGGATTTGAAGAAGCTTACAGTGAATAAAATAAAGACTGATGATTAAATGACATAAATGATGAGGGAGAGAGACATACCAGAAATCTAGGCTGAAGACAGCAATTATATTTAAAGAATATATTTAGCTTTGAGATTCCAAGGGGACAAATTTTAAAGGAAAATAAGTTATATAATTCTTATTGACTGACAAAAGAAAAAAAAATACTAGCTTTATTTGAGTGAAATTTTCTTTTTGGTTTGGATTTTATTAGGAGACACATGCCATGATGTTATTTTCGTAGCAATAAATTTTTATTAGGGGATAACTAAATAAATGTTCTTCTTATGTTCATCCCTAATATGAATCCATGAGATGAGAGCAGAGGGAACAATTATAAACATTAATTTCATGAAGATATTCTTTAACCAGATGTTCATCATAATTAATTTTAACAGTACTTGGTTAAGAAAAGTCATTCCTGGTAAATACACATGATGGACCTCTCTCTGCACCAATGAATTTCATTGTTATGCATTCAGCAAATAACGGAAAGTCCTCTCTGGCTGTTTGAGGAGAGTGCTTTATGTTTACAAATGGATTTAGTTCCCAAGACCTGACTTTGAAGTCACACATATGACTTGATGAGTTGCCTGTTCTTATACCTGTAGCAGTACCATGCTGACAGAACCAGTGAAGGCTCCAGCCTCAGTGGCACCTTACTGGAAAACTTGTATAAAGCAATCATTAGGCTAAGCAGTGTCACTGATGTGAGGACTGGACTTCTTGACTCCAGAGTTTTTTTCTTTTAATGGAAAAATAAGTTTGTTTTCAAATAGCATGTTAGTTTCGTAAGGCTGTCGTAACAAAATAGCACAGACTGGATGGCTTCAACCACAGAAATTTATCTTCTCACAGTTCTGGAGGCCACGAGTCCAATATCAAAATGTTGGCACATTTGTTTTCTTCTGAGGCCTTTCTCCTCAGCTTCTCAGGGTGTCCTCACTAGGTCTTTCCTCTGGGCACATGCATCTATGGTGTCTCTCTGTGTGTCCGAATTTGCTCTTTTTACAAGAACTCCAGTCATTCTTGATTAGGGCCCATCCCAAGGGCCTGATTTTAACTTAATCACCTCCTTAAAGACCCCCATCTCCAAACACAGTCACATTTTGAGGTACTATGGGTTAGAACTTCAACATATGAATCTTGGGTAAACACAATTCGGCCTATAATAAAGAACTTGCATGTTATTGTCATATAAGTGAGGAATTATTCGAATACATTCATTATCCTCAGTTGGCTCCATTAATCCATTCCAATAGATAGGTGTAAAGAGAGAATTTTATCCACGGTGACAGAGGTTTTCAAATCTCAAACATTTTTCAGGGCTGAGGCAGGCTTGAAAGTACTGTGACAAATTTGTGTCATCTTTTTTAGCAAGGGGAATTTATGCGTATTTCAGGCTGTACAAAAAGTCTTCATTCTGTTGGTGTTCCAGGAACCCCATTCCAACCCTTTAATCTGACCTCTCTGATCTGATTTACTCCCATATGCTCCCTAATTTTCCTGTCTAGGAAAAGAACATGCATTTGCAAACATCCCATGGATGGTAAATTAAGGGTTTGTAGTAACTGATTCGACCACATGTTCTGGGTGTATTCTCTCATTAAATCATTTATTTATCTTCTAACAAATATTATGGTCAATCTATTGCATGTACTAAGTATTGAAGAGACAGTGACAAAGAACATGACTCACCTTGCTCTAGAAAACAGAAGAATCACAGAAAGAGAGTAGCTAAGCTCCCTGAGGATAGATTTCAGGTGCTGACTTGACATGGTGTCCCATAGATTCTTCTGGATCGGACACTAATTAAAATATTTTACCCCATGATTTCTACAAATGGTTGAAATACTCCTGAAATGCTTATATTTTGCTATCCACAGTGGTGTGCCTCTCAAGTGGTGTCCCTAACTTTGATTCTGTATCACTCAGCACTATGCCCAGAAATGGGACATGGCCTTTGGGGTACCTGGGGGTGAGTGGCAGGACTAGTGTATCCTTCAAAACTCAGCTTTTCTCAGAAAATGATTTCTAGAAGTCTCCTTCCAAAAAAATATTCTGTGAAGTTCTTTTCATTTCTTTATCACATAAATAAATATTCATAACCTTCATGGTTTGGACATTCAAAAGCAGCTTTGATCTGGTCTCAAACTATAGATGCTGTGACCCTGCACAACATTCTTGCTTTCCCCATCTGGGAAATGGAAGGGATCTCTCCTTTATAAGGTTATCTCAAGGAGAAAAGAGATAATGTCTGCTAAGTGTCTCTTGCTGCGGCGTCCAATAAATGTTCGTTCATGCAAGATGTTTGAAATCACAAATGACCTTTTCCACTGCCACCTTCCAGAATTCGAAATCTCCCCCTTCATTGACCTGCGACAGGTCTACCAAATATTTTATTCTTTTGAGATTAAACATTATGTTTAAAAATCTTTTATTAATAAATAAAATGTCTTACCTGAGGAAGAAAAAATGCATATAATGCATTCTCAGATTAACTGATCACAGTAGTTAGATGACTACTTAGGAGACCTGTGGAATCTATGGCCATGCTACCCTGAACAAGCCTGATCTTGTCTGATCTCGGAAGCTAAGCAGGGTCGAGCCTGGTTAGTACCTGGATGGGAGACCACCTAGGAAGACCAGGTGCTGTGGGCATAAAAAATAAGGGATTGTAAACTGACAAGGTCCTTATAATCTGTGAAGTCAACCAAGGGGTGCCTTACCAAAGAAACAAAAACAAAAACAAAAACAAAAAAACCTGTGGGGAAAATAGACAATTTTCTGGATAGATATCTATGCATTCTGGTTTTTATTTATGTTGCATGCATATTGGGATTGTAATTGGGGGTGGCTTGGGTATCAGGACCAAGAAGCATGCAGCAGCACTGTTGGTAGGATGTGAGGGGTCAACCTTGCCAGATTAGTGTGACCTCTCTACGGTGGATATCAGGAAACCAAGAGGCTGCTGGATGCAGCTCAGAAGTGGTTGAAAGAAGAAAATTGGTTTCACAGCAACTCAATCACAATTTGCCTAAGCCTAATTGTAGAAAGTGATGAATTTCAGTTATCATTTCAACTTTAGTGGGAAATGTTTTATTAAAATGTAATCCTGGGAATAATTGCCATTTCTTTGCTTTTCCTTTTTGACTTTAGTGTACTGTATCTGTAGCTCCAGAATGTTCTTTGGTATGTCCATGAGTATAAAACAAATCTAAAACTGAGTTTCCTTTGTAACAGTTTGGACTGTGGAACTACCCAACCATCCAACACTCTGTATCAAGAGAACATTATATTCCCCAAATTGCCACCTACTGTTAGAGGGTCTTCAATGAAGATAATGGAGAAGTGATGCGAAGATGACTTAGGGTGCAATGAGAAAGTTCAGAGTATAGGGCAGTATGGACTTTCAGAGAGTCTCGATGTGCTATAATTGTGAACAGGGCTACAGTCTCATTTGAGTAGGTGCTTTTGCTGTTGTTTTCTTCTAATAGTACTTTCTTGAAGTATAACCTGTGTATGTGTTGCATGCCATGCTGTTGAGTTGGCTCTGACTCCTAGCAACCCTATGAATGAGTAACGTCCACAATGTCTTATTCTTAACAGCCTTGCTCAGCTCCTGCAGACTCATGCCTGTGGCTTCTTTTATGGAGTCAGTCCGTTTAATATTTAGTGTTTCCCTTTTCCTACTGCCTTCTATTTTTCTCAGCATCACTGTCTTCCAAAGAACCCTGCCTTCTCATGATGTATTAAAAGTAGGATAGCTTCAGTTTTGTCATTTTTGCTTTCAGTAATGTTTCAGGCTTAATTTACTCTAGAACCCACTTGTTCATCTTTCTGACAGTCCAGAGTTTATACATTGAGCTCTTCTCCAACACCATATTTCAATTGAATCATTCTTTTTTTCCTATCAGCATTATTCACTGTCCAACTTTCACATCTATAGTTAGTAATTGGGAATATGAACGTGTGGATGATCTTAACCTTGGTCTCTAATGACACATCTTTGCTCTCGGTGAACTTTTCTAATTTTTCCATTGCTGCCTTTCTGAGTCTCAGCCTTCCCTTCATTTCTTGGCCACAGTCTCCATTTGAATTCGATGACTAAACGAAAGTAAGCAAAATATTTAACAATTTCAATGTCTTCATTGTCTGTATTAAAGTTGTGTGCTTCTGTAGTCATGATTTTTGTCTTTTTGATATTCTAATGCAGTCCTGATTTGGCACTTTTTTCTTTCACTTTCATCAGAAGTCATTTCAAAACATTGCTACTTTCTGCTAGTAAGATGATGTCATCTACATATCTTGTTATTGATAATTATTCTGCCAATTTTCACTCCTCCTTCCTCTGAGTCTAGCCCAGTTTTTCATAGGATATGTTCGGTATACAGATTAAACAGCAGGGAGATAAAATGCGTCCTTGTCTGACACTTTGCCTTTAGGAAACCATTCTGTCTCTCCATATTCTGTCCTGACAGTGGCTTTCTGCATGCAATACAGGTTACACATTAGGATGATCAGGTGCTGAGGCACGCGCATTTTTTGCAGAGCAACCCATAGCTTTTCTTGATCTACACGGTCAAAGGCTTTTTACTGTAGTCTATATAACATAGACTAACCTTCTTGTGAAATTCTTTGGAGCATTCTAGTATCCAGCAAATGCTCTCGATTAGATCTCAAGTGCCTCTCCCTTTTCTGAATCCAGCTTGAACATCTGGCATTTCTTGTTTCATATAAGGCAGAGGCTTTGTTGCATCACCCTGAGCATCATTTTTGTGGAAATTAGAGCAATGGCACTATAGTTTCTGCACTCCCTGGCAACTCCTTTCTTGAAGGTTGGAATGTATATTGAACATTTGGGCCATTGTTTTGTTTTCCATATTTGTTGAAATATTCTTGTTAGGATTTTCATTGATCCAGTCTCTGTAGCTCAAAATAATTCTATCGGTGTCCCATAAACCTCTTGTGGTTTATTTCTTTCTAATTCTTTCAGGACAGCTTTCATTTTGCTTTCTAGAATAGGCTAGAATAGAAATATAACATACACAAATTAAAATGCAGATATTTTAGGTGTACAACTCAATAATTTTGTCAAATAAAAAATTCTCTGTAACTGTTAACCAAATAAAGGCAAAGAATATTTCCAGCACCCCAGAAAGTTCCCTCTTGTCCCTTTCTAGTTAATCTTCCCATCTCAGAGACAAAGACCCCTCTGCATCTCTAAATATCAGATTCCACTTTTAAATGGAATCATTATTGTATGTGTTTGTGTTTGACTTCCTTAAGAGCTCAACATAATGTTTTTGAGAGGTTTATTCTGTTATTCTGTGTAGCAGTGATTATATATATATATATATATATATACACACACACACACACACACACACACACATATACATAATGCTTTTTAATAGCTATAAATCAGAAATTGTTCACTACAAGATTATCTTTTGTGAATATATATATATATATACACACACATATATATATGTGTGTGTGTGTATACATACATACATACATACATACGTATATAATTTTTGCCAAGGTGTAGTACTACAGTGTATGAATATACCACAGTTTGTTTTCTGTTTTCCTGTTAATGGACATTTGGGTTATTTCCTTCCGTTTTGTTTTGAAGAACTAGCTGCCATTACATATCACTGCAGCTTGGAGACTGCTTTCTGATGTTGCATCAGAACATTTATTTATCAAATCGAGTTCTTCCATCTTGTGCATCACTGACTTATTTAAGGTAGACTTCCTTACGCTGGTGATGAAGCAAATTAAAAGTCTAAAACCAGCAAGTGTTTAAAAAGTTTCTTATCTCACCTTGGCTATTACAAAAGTCAACACTTGAGAATATTGACTAAGTTGGATATGGAAGTTTATAGTTTCATGCTCTGCAAACAATTACAATCCAATGTAAATTAGTCGTGAAATTAAAATGAGTCATAATTATAAAAACAGACAAACAAAATGTATATACATGTGTATCTGCATATTATGTACGTAGAAGCAATAATAATACTTAGACTAATATTCGGTTGCTTTCATTGCAAAGATTAGAATACTAATATGTAAAATGAGAATCAGAAATTAATTATGTAAATACACTCATAGATAAGTAATAACATTAATTCAATCTAATTCAACAAGCGTATTCACAAAAGATAATCTTGTAGTGAACAATTTCTGATGTATAGCTATTAAAAAGCATTTGTTTTATGAATAATGGGAAGTTAGAGGTGGGTAGATTGTGGCATCTGACCACAAACACATCAGTAATTTTGGTTAGTTTTAATCTGTTTTTGAACATGTTTTAAGGGATAACAATATTTTAACTCAGATTTTAAAATAGTAATAAGAAAATATGTAAAATAGTATCAACGTTATTAATGATAATTCAGTCATTTCCATATTATGATTAATAAGGAGAGATAGGAATGGATAGAGTAAAAAATTAAGGCAACAGAACAATTATTTATAAAAAAAGAAAAAGAAATAGAAGTGAGAGAAAACAGCACTTCAGGTATCACTATAGCAGGTTAACTTTTCCATCTTCCCTTCCGCTTCTGTTTTCTACCTCACCAAATTTGACTTCAAAGTCATTTGATTGAGGTTCCCCTTTCCTCTAACTGTGTCTCCTGTATTAAACATGGAGGCAAAAGAAAATGGCTTGACCTGATTTTAAAACCTTATTCTTGCCCTTAGAAATCTTCCTAAGTGCTTTATTTTTAAAAAATTAATTCACTATAATTAAAGGGGAAAAAAAGAGGCTTAGCAAAAGTGAGTAAGGGCAACTGATTGACAAATAACTTCATTTATAAAAAATTGTTTTAGAAAACTTACACATAGCCTAATTCAACTCAGCTGGTAGTTACATAAGACCCAAGAACCAAAGCTTTCTTATAACTATTCTCATGAAATTCTATAATAATATTATCTGTTTTATGTATTTATGATTTCCTTTTAAAAACTGATGGAAAGAACAGCATGCTCCTTTTTCCAATGGGCTCAAAATAAGGGCCAGACTTTTCCTTTAAAGAGCTTTGTTTTCCATATGCTAAGAGAAAATTGCAGAGCAAGGCTGGCTGTAGGTTGGCACATGAAGGATTTCTACAAAATCTTTAAATAGATATACCCTTAATTTTAATGATATATTCTGATCATTTACATAATATCTTAATATTTAAAATTGATCTTAGAGAGCTTGTAGAGAAGGTTCTTATACTTAGAACATATCTACCCACAGAGATTCTTTTTAAAAGTTGTGATTTTCATGAGCTGTGGATCTCTATTGGAGAAAATAAACTAATTTATTATAGAGAATAATGTGAAGAAGACAGGGTGTACTGGGAAAGTTCAGGATGTGTCAACTGTATTCTTCAGTCCCTTGGCCCAATGAAAGGTACACACTTGTTGAGATATTTGCCCTACTTGTCTCTGTAGTATGAAATTCTGATCTGAGGGTTTAATATGGCCATCAGCACCCTGTCCAGCTTACCCAGAAGAAATCGACCTTCTAAAGTTATGCAACACCTAGTCACTGAATCACTTCTGGGGCCCAGGGTGACACTAGGCTCTTGAAGCATATTGAATGAACAGTGAACAAAACAGACCAGGTCCCTGATTTAGTGAAGTTAAAAATCTCCCTCATCTTCTAAACTTTAAAGAAGAGGAGCAAGGTGAGCAGCCAGTCCAAAGGTTTTAAAAGAATTAAGATGAATGCAGCGTCATTTTGAGGTCCCAATGCTCGCAACTGAAAAGAACATCAAAATGTGTATTCTGAAGAAATGCCGAAGAAAGTGAGTATAAACTATTAACTGAATTGCCAATGAAAGGCCTAGAAAAAAAATGAGTGTTAAGACTCAGAACCAAGATGACGTGAGGGTGGGATGTAAGGACTCAGGAAGGTAAGGGCAAGGGAGGAAAGTAGTTGAGGGTGAAGGGTTCATTTGAATTCTAGGCATCAGCAGAAAAATTTCACAGGTTTTGTTTGGCCTTGGCAATAATTCTCATGGGTGAGTCAGTGTCACTTAAATGTATTGAAACTAGAGGGACAGAAATAAATAGAGAAGGTACATGTTGTAATAAAATACTTAAAGACTTCATGTGGAATAGGGAAACATATTTTATTACCGTGGACAATACAAAATCAGGCTTTAGGACAATCCTGGCAAGAGCCTTCTAAAATTAGAGCCATATGCAAAAGGAGAGGTGACTCTGGAGCTGTTGGGTCCTAAATCATTGGAGAATGCAAGAGGAAATCAAACATCCTCTTAATGGCATTGTTAGAACAAAATAGAACTAGATGATATAAGGCCCTTTTCTATGGAAATTCTGAGCCGAAGCAGAAATGTAAACTTAACAAACTAGTCTCTGGAACTCTGTGTGGAAGCAGTTATTTTTATTTTCCTTGAGAGACCCAGAAGGTTTAGCAATATTTATTTAAGTGTGTGTATGTGTATGTGTATGTGTGTGTGTGTTTTAATCTATACTGACTGTGCAAGGACTGTCACAGTATAAAATAATTTAGTTCTGTGAGGAAAATGAAATCGAACTGTTCATAACTAGCTGGGAAAATTGATGAAGAAAATTTGCAAGTGATGAAGTCTCTCAAAGATAAAAAGGATCTGTGTATTGCATAACCACACAGAGGGTATCATAAGAACTGAGTATCCCAGTGACAGAGATGTATTTCTGCAGTTAGTAGCAAAACATTAATACTGGAATATGGGGACATGAGTTGTATTATAAATAAAATCAGGTCTGTTGACCTAGAAGACAAGGTATGACTATAAAAAGAGCAATACTTTATTGCAGGAAATTAATTTTGCTCTTTATGACATCAACCTTGTAAATACTCTCAACCCATGAATTATGTTACCCACACCCTAAAAAGCTATCTTAAAGATTGTCTTAAAGATTGCAACCTTGATTTTTCAAGGAAAAAGATGTTGTTTTTAATATTTTTTATTTGTTATTTTGTTTTGAATGATCTTATTGGATATGTAATATTTTACATCTCTCTCTTTTTTGTTTTTTTTTTCAGGTGAGGCAACCTTTGCAATCTCAGAGATTGCAAGGACCTTGTGAGCTTACAATCCCTTACTTTTTTATTTTTATGCCTATCGCACCTGGCTTCCTGGGTGATCTCCCATCCAAGTACTAACCAGGCCGCACCCTGCTTAGCTTCCGAGATCAGACAGGATTGGGTTTGTTCAGGGTAGCATGGCTGTAGACTATTTTACATCTCTTAAAGCAGAAAGAGAAAGGGATAGATTTTGATGTTTAAGAATTCTAAATGCAAGGATTTTGATAACATATAAACAAAATATGCTCTCATGTTAGAAGGCATAATAGGACTATATGAAATTTAGAAGAAAGAATAATCTAATCAGCTAATGGCTATATACAGCTAGCTCCTCAGCTAAACATAAAGACTTTCTCCTTTACATGCGTGTTTATGAATATAAAGGTAGCTCATGTTCCTTGTAGAAAATTGGAGGAAAATTACAAAGAATGAACGAACGAACGAATGAATGAATGAACAGCCATAACCTACCACCCACTGATAAACACTGTTTATACTGCCCTTCAATATATTTGTGTGTGTGTGTGTATAAATGACATATATCACACATATATCCTATTTTATGTACATTGTTTAACCCCAATGATGCTGCCTTTCAGATTAATAGAAATATATGGGGAAAGGACAGCAGGAGAATAGTGAGATGATATGAAAATACTTAGACAAGTAAGTGGATCATACTGCAAAATTATATGGAAAATCATGTCTCCATAAATTATTACATAATATTTATTTCTTCAACTGTTTCTAAAGCTGGTGCAAAGTTCTCCAAATGGCTATGACTCCTAATATGGTCACCTGCTGAGACTCTTTGTTCTCTTCCCCAGCACAGATTGGGTGCTTATGGTGTATGAGACTGTTTTACACACTTTAGGCTGTGTCTTAACTTGGAATTTCTCTCATTTGATATTTTACCTCTGGAATCACCATGCCCTGCTTGTCTACCTGGTTAATACCTCCCATCTTTTAAATCTCAGCTTAAAGTGTCCCTGTTTCCCGGACAATCTTTCCTGATGTACACCATGTAGAAATGACTCCTCTTTTCACTCTTCTTGTGCAAGTTTTACACTCCACATCTATAATACATAGTCCCACATACATATGCAGCTATCTTCCTCTACATTCTGAGTTGCTTAAGGGTAGAATCACTTTAATGTCTGAATACCGAATCAAGCATAGTAATGGAGAGTTAGTGCTCAATAGATTTGTTAATTGAGTGAATTAATGACTGAAGGTTGGTCATGTAAACTAAGATATATGCTTTTATGTAAATTACCTTTCTATGAATATATTGATGAAGAAGAGCCTGTTTTGCAAATGTCAGAAGCAATAATTCATAGGGAATTCAGATTATTTAAGAATAGTATGTATTTCTGTATAGAAAACAAAAGAGCTGAGCTAAACAAGAAGGAAGAGGAGAGAGTCGTGTTGCAGAACTCCCGTGGGGACAATATAATGGGCACTCTTCTCCAGTGTAGCCATGTTCTTCTCAGTAGAGAAGTGTAGGCGAGAGGTTCTTGGCACACGACATCGGCAGATATGGAATCCAGATCTGGAACTGCTTTCAGTTAGCTTATTAATTAACTTAGTAAGTTAGTTAACCTCCTTGGGGTTGAATTTATTGATCAGTAAAGTGTGGTTATTAGATTAGATCATCGCCAATGTTACTCTTGTTCTAATTTTTAAAGATAAGGCATAATGATATAATGTAACAAATTAAGATTTCAGTTCAAATCCATAAATAATTAGAATTGAGAAATAAAATATGATCCTGATTCACACAGTCATTTTTCTTGTTTATTGAAATAATCAAGAGTCAGGGAGTCTGAAGATGCCCCCACATACCTCTGCCCCTCAGCCTGTCTTAATACTTTAAGAGCAACTGTAGCTTCTTTTAGGGAAGGCATTTTTTTTTTCACATCCTGTGAAAAGTTTCAGTGTTATCTGGGGAATGGGACCCTGGGTAGGTATGTTTTACTGTTGGATGGAGAATGAAAAAGATCGTAAGTGCAGGACTGGAGGCTGGCTAATCCTTTCTTATTCTCTTCCTTCTTTCCACGACCGCTAACTGAGTACTACTTAAGGTGTGTCAGTGTGTGCCTGGCCCTACGAGGTGGAGCCCCTGAGGTCACGAGCTCTGCTTTGGGGTGGCTGGGAGTGGTCTGGAGCCAAACAGATCTTCCCCCTGGGAACTTTCCTTCTGAGAGCTCAAGAAGCTGAGGGTCTGTGAGCATGAATTTACTGAGGGAAAGTAGAATATCCCTTCAAAGGGCACCTAAGGGAGCACTTCACAGTCACAAAATGGAAGCTATAACAAAGGTCTTGGAATTAGGACACCTGGTTTATCCCTGCTAACATGGATAAAAAGCAGCACTTGAGTATCTGCTCTGACTCTTGTAGCAGGGTTTAACTAAGGGTTAAACTTGAAACTTTATACTACAAAGATATGTTAAAGTGCCATCTCCTGTATGTAGTCAAAAATCTCTAATATAAACTACCTCTGATAATTGTCCTGCTGGAACTAAATCTATTGAGAGGATCGCTAAGCTCATTTATGGAGAGATGAACACAAGCCTGTGAGCATGGCCAGAGCTGTCTTCTCCTTAGCCCAGCTGACTGCATCAGTTAGGTAGCTGGGGGAAGAATAGTTCTGTCTGGATAGTTTATTCCTGCCAATTAGAGAGAGATCTATGTACTGATGTGTCTTAGTGTTTCAAATTTATGTATCTATCTATATGTAGATATAGATATATCTACATATATGTAGATATATCTATATCTACATATAGATATATCTACATATAGATAGATACATAAATTGAATACTTGCTATTGTTGACTCACACCGGAAAATTTATTGCAACTATTGGGTACTCTCTGGAAACCAGTTTCATATCTCTGTAGGAACTCAGAAGGTAAAGTAAGTGGCAACATAAAAGGGCAAAAGGGGCAAACGAATGAGCAAAGAGACATTTAGAGAGCAGGGCCCTAAAATGTGTTTATTTAAAACTCTGCCTGAAATCATTCTCTTTCTGAGATGCCTCTTCATTTGTCCACATCAAATTCAGTGAAAAATATTTCTGATTCCTTTAAAAATCTTTGAGTTGAATGATACCTTTCATTTGTAGTTAGTGTCAAGTCTACAGTTAAGGCAAATTGTTACTTAAGGAGCTAAATTTCTAAAAGGAAATAGCAATTATCTATTGCCCATACAGTTATATAAAAATGAAAGCAGAATAGGGAAAATAAGACTTTCAGAATCTATTTCCTTCATTTGGTGATAGCCTTGGGCCCCAATTCGCATATTGTAGAGCATCACATGTCTAGCTTTAGTTTTATTCAGTTTGATTCTATTGCCCTAAATCTCATGAAAGGCATGTTATAAACTCAAGAAATTAAATTCTTTATGGATTTATATGGACTCAGAAAATGCATCCTCACAACGCACAAAGGAGCAAAATGGATCTGTTTCCACAACTGCTGGGAATTGCTGTACGTTTTTTTCTGAAGGATGCAATAATTAAAGTAATAAGAAATTCAGGTAAGCAGGTGGTATCAGAGAGACACAGCCAATAATAAGACATGATTCTGAGCAGGGAGTAAAGCAAGGGGGTACAGAAGCAGGCAATCATCAGAGATTTAATTAAGTAAACAGCTGGTGTTAAAAATATTATATTTGTACGAAACATGACTCTAATTTAAAAACTGGCATTCTGGAGCAGTTATCCTGTCCATGGTAGTGGGATTGGATGGATAATTGTCAGGTGTGAGGCAGCTGTATTTCCATATGCGTTAGATATTAGGGTAGGGGTAGTAGACAGAATAATACCATTCCCCACCCCCACCCAAAAGATGTCCAAGTTCTAATCCATGCAACCTATGAACATGTTAGTTTACATGATGAAAAAGACTTTGCAGATGTGATTAAATTAGAGATTTTGAGATAGAGAGACTATCCTGGATGATTTGGGTGAGTCCCATGTAATTACCAGGATTCTTATGAGAGAAGCAGGAGGATAAGAATCAGTAGTAGGAGATATGACAACAGAAGCAAAAGATTGGAATAATGCAAGGAAAAGACCACGAGCCATGGAATGAAGTTGGCTTCTAAAAGAGGGGAAAAAATAGCAAGCAATTTCTTTCCTCAGAACTATGAGAAGGAACTAGTTCTATAGATATTATGGCTAAAACCCAGTGGAGCTGATTCGTGACTTCTTACCTTCAAAACTCTGAGAGAATAAATGTGTTCTTTTAAGCAACTAAATTTGTGGTAATTTGTAGGTTACTGGGACTCAGGGGAATAATTTAAGGATCTAATTTTTCAGTTTTTATGTACAAAGTAGGGACTAGGCTCATGAATATGGCATTAGTTTATAATGATACCATTTCTTAAGTACACTGCACTTTGGAATTTACTTTTTCATACATCTTTTAGAAGTAGATTACAAGATTATAAGCAGATTAATAGCAACTTTTCCAGAAACCTAAGGCTTAAGATATTTAGCTAGACTTCCTAAAACTGAGCACTAAGACAAGAATTGGTCACAGAGTTTAGAGGGAAGTGATCTCAGAGTTGTAAAAAGTTTTCAGAGATGTGTAAAATACAGTAGTTTGTGATGGACTTTCAGGTCAGACACTTCACTTATGAAATATTATTATAAATTGATGCCATATTCCTGAGCCTAGTACATAAGAACTGAAAAATTAGATCCTTATTACCCTGGCAACAATGAAAATAGTTTTCTAAGAGTCTTGAATTGGTAGTCTTTCTAAGAGACTTGAATTATAAGTCTCTTTTTTCTTTGGAAATCAGTAATGTTTCACAATTATCTTTGCCAGGGTCAGGAATTTAGTTATGTATTTTGGTGTATGCATGTGTGTGTGTGAGTGTGTGTGCAGATGCACATGTTTACGTACATGTTTAACTCATATATACTAAATACAAAGAACATAATCTAGAGCAATTAATTGTTATGAAAGTGACGATTTTAGTAATTATTAAAGAGAAATGAGTCACATGTTAAATATAGATAAGATATCGTATGTACACATAGAATCATTGAATTGAGATTATAAATGAACATTTATTTCTCAAGTTTTTGAAAATTGCATAATATTTTTTTCTGTTGAGATATTCAATAGTCTTTTTAAAAAATTAATTCACTGATATATCATTAAAATAGATGTTATCATCTTCTACTACTGATATAGAGTAAGGAAAGTTAAGTCAATATTCACAGCTCTGAAATGAATGTTATGCACATTTTGGTTTCCTTTTAACATAGAAGGCTGGAAGGCACTAAGAATATTTTTTCCAACATATTAGCTAGATTAAAAAAATACACTAGATTCATAAAGTTAAACCATCTGCTAGTATCAATCTGGTATTGCTTCTATAGGGAAGAATGTTCACAAGTTTTTGGTATCAATAGTTTCTACTTTTTCTTTATTGAATCAAAATATTAAGCAACAGTAAAATTCCTTCCAGGTTTTTTTAAAATAGAAATCTGTTGCCTACTAGAAATAAATCTAGTCAGCAAAATCAATCAAGACTGTTGATTTTGAGACTGCAATCACGTGTCAAAATCAAATATAAAATATTTTAACATTTATTTCGATTATCCTTTAAATCTAAAGATCAATAATACTACCACAGAAAAATGCAAAATATATTATTTGAACTTGAACCGTAATGAGTAGGTTGCCTACATTCCCAGAATTATACATTTTCAAATAGAACCCATTTATCCAGAACAAAGGATAAAAACATAAATACCAATATATCCTTTTAAACTCTACTCCAGCTCATGCTAAATTAGTTTATAGTAATTTTTTGCGTGTGAAAAATGTGTTGGACCCTCATATTTTATCCTTAATTTAGAAGATGTTTAAAGTGTTCAAAAATGATTGGTTCACAATGAACGAAATAGGACAAAATAGGATGTGACAAAATAGGATGAGTCACTCTGTGTAGAGATGATCAAATAAGTAAACAGGATACATTTGGGGAATATTTGTTTCCACCCTATGTATCCCTCCTATTTAGACCCACTGGGAGGTAAAGGAATTAAAACAACAACAACAACAACAACAACAACAACGACAACAACAATACTAAAGTTTCTGAACACAGGTGCTCTGAGGCAATTAAAATCTTTTCTAACCAAAAGGTGTGTGATGTCGAAGCAAAATAGAATACAACAGAGTTAATAAGAGCAAAACTCATTTATACTTATATAATTTCATTATACCATATTTCATTAATTCTAAGATGCAAATATATCTTATGTATAAACATCTCTGAAATTGGTGTATGTCTTATAATCTATGGCCTTACATAGTTTAATAAACTGAATTTTTTTTTCCTTTCCTTGTCATACTTAAAATAATAATGCATCTTAAAATAAATGATTTCTTAGATTTAATGAACTTGTTTATTAAGTTTAAATAATGACTGTGGCAATGGCAGAAAGAAAAACAGGCATATTGTTACTTTGCGAAAAAATAAAAATTGATACCATTTATTATAAATATCAGTGTTACAAAATATGTTCTTTGGACTTTTTGTTTAAATTGAAATAAACACAAAATTATGTACTTTTTCTGGTAAGCCATGTATAAACTTATCTATTTCGAACTTAAGCAAACTTTGCTGAAGTTTTCACCTAGAACATAAAAACTCAGATGGCAAGGGGAAAAGGCTTCTTCAGTAATTAAATCAATGTCAATAAGGCCATATATCATTTATGTACTCCTCTCTCTTAGACTTCATTTACTTTTATATTTCTAGATAATTCTAACAAATATGTTCGTCTAGTTTCCAATTAATGACGGATTTGATGTAACGAATTTGAGAAGGGGCAAATTGTCAATTGGCAGCCTGAAAACAAGGGAGAAAACAGGGTGTAGGTAGGATGAGTCACTAAGAATAGTGGTATAGTCCTCTCCAATTGAGGTGGACTTAGTCTGGCATCCTTCAGTAAGCCCCAAGAGTATCACTGTTGGAATTCAGAACTCAAGCTGCATGTTGTGTTAGGTTGAGCCTTAGTCATCAAGCAGAGGCTAAAGTACTCTCTGTAGATCCTGAATATGGGGTTGAGATTGTGTGCAATCCCAATAAAATTTTAGATGCCTTGGTGCTTAAAGAGTTCAAGCACCATAAGATAATTCATCCTTGAAAGACTGGGCTAAGCAAGATTTTCTGTTCCTCTTATTTGGTATTAACTGTCTATGTCTATGTATTTAACATTAATCCTTTCAATAAACAAATATTTATTGAGTGCCTACTCTGTCTGGCACCATTTTAAGTACTGGATATGTGGCAGTAGACAAATAAGACAAAATCTGTTCTTTCATTGGCTTATATTTTAAAAAAGCAGGATGGTGCAAACAAATAAGGAAAACATAGAATTTTTAAAAGTTGTAAATGCTATGTAGAACCATAAAGCAGAGAAAGGAGAAGGGATTGACTATGTTTGAAAGTTGTGATTTTAATAAATTTGTTAGAGAATACCTTGACTGAGAAGATAATATGTGAGCAAAGACTTGAAGGAGATGAGAGGGTCAGATGGAAGAGCAAGTGTAAAACTTCTGCCAAGGGGCATGCCAGGTGGTTTGAGAAACAACAACTGTAGAATGAAAAGAAGGAAGTAGAGATGATATCAGATAACAAATGAAGACAGTTATGGGATACAAATTATACTGGGTATTGTAGGCACCATGAGGACTTTGATTTCTATTGAGGTGTAGGATTTTGAGCAGGGGCATGATATAATCTGATTTGCACTTTTAACACTTTAGCCACAGGTGTTGAGAGCATATCAAAGAAGAGCAAGAGTGGATCCCAAAGGACTAATCAAGTAGCTATTGTAATAGTCGAAAAGATGATGGTGGTAGGTAGCAGTGGAGAGAGTGAGAAGTAATCATATATATTATGTATGAGGTAGTAAAGAAAGAAATGAGATTAGTATGATGTCAAAGTTTTTGGCCTGAGGAATTTGCCATTTCAGAGATTGGGAAAATTGAAGAAGACTAGGTTTGAGAAGGAAGAATGGGAGTTTAATCTTGGCCATGAGATACTCACTAGACATCTTCATAGAGATGTCAATGTAGGACTTGTTCATTGAAGAAATGAAGACCTGAGTGATGAGGAGTTAAGTGATTGCCAATAGCTACCATTTATTAAATTAGTACTATGTGTCAGGAACTACTTTAAGTATTTTACATACATGTTCTCATTTAATCCTCATAATAACCTTATTATATTATTATGATTGTTTTATAAAAGAGGAAATGGAGACTTAGAGAGGTTTAAATGAATTGCTCAAGGAAACACAGTTGAGCCTATAATTACTCCAATTGTGGTTTCAGCCACTGTTTTATATTACCAAGAGGAGTATGGGCAAGGGGCCATAAAAATGTTCCAGGCAAAAGGAACAACATATGCAAAGTAGAGGGGCCAAAGGGAGCATGACATTTTCAGGAGAACTGAAAGCACAGGGAAGTAGTTGAATAATCAGCTTCCAGTGAACTAATGCTTTCATAGTACCTAATTTAGATCTGTTTTCTCATAGGCACACATATTAATCTCTGGGAAGAAGGAAAATGTTTTTATTGTCAGTATTTAGTGAGTAGGGAAATAGGATTACAGAGCTAAATTAGCAAATATATTCAGTTACAAACTAAGGTTTGAAATCGAACTTCTTTCACCAAAACAAAATAATTTGTGCATTTCTTATTTAAAAAAAAATCTTGCCATATACTCATTTAAGTGAGGAAATATACATAGAAATACACATATTTTGATACTGAAAAAATATGAAAATTGGAAAAGAATTTACAAGATAGAAATGCGCGATCTGGAAGATAATGAAAATAATAGCTCTCATTTTTGAACACTAATGTGTCAGACACTGTATTAGGATCTTTACATTCATTTACTAAATTTCATCTCAAAAGAGTTGAAAAGGAGATTCTATTATCATCTCAATTTTAGAGATGAGAAAATTGAAGCTGAAAGAGAATAAGGCAACTTGCTTGAGGTCATTATATAGCCAAGAAGTAGCAGAATCAAGACATGAACCAAGACTGTCTGAAATCAGAATCCAGACTTCTAACCGGTTGGTCGGGAGCCACTCTACCTGGGCAATACTTCATTTTTCGTTTTTATAAAGTCAAAGGTGAAATTAACAACTGCGAGGAGCTTCTCATGAGTGAGAAATTATCTTCTGAATTACAGTAAAATGTGGATTTGCGTTCACCCGCCCAGAACGGTTTTTCACTGTAGTTTTGCACATGGCTTTTATCACAGCTTAAGACAGCAGATGGCTCTCTTGCGTTTTCTTTCGCTTACCTCTGTCTGCAAACAACTAAACAGCGTTTTGGGGAGGTAAAAGAGATTAGGCTAAAAACCCTTGATTATGCCGATGCTGTCCCCACCCCAAGCTCTCTTAAAATAGGAAAAACACATAAGATAGAAACTACCGCTTGTCTTGTGAAATTCACAGCCGGAATAGGAGCCCTGAGACAGGAGTCCGCTCTTTCAGGCACGGCGCCAGGGGTCTGAATGCATCAGGAAAGAGTATTTTCCGGTTATCAAAAAGCTGAAAGGCTTTATGCTTCAAGATGTGTGTTATTAATGTCAGTCAGTAGAAGCTGTTAGGATTAATTTTCTTTCCACCTTGAAAAAAATTTTTAAAAAGGTAGAAAGCTGCTTTTAAGGGAGGAAGGAGAGTTTCAGAGACTCACAGCTAGCGCTGCTGCACTCAAGGGAACTTGCTTCCGCTCTGAGAGCGGCTGCCAGGGCAGGATCCCTGTCCGTGGTGCTGAATCGCAGCCTTGTCTGTAGGTTGCAAACAATGAAGGAGCCAAAAGACCGATCTCCCCAATTATCCAAACTAAGGAATTGGAGGAAAGACTGCAGTATAAGAAAATGCCGGGAAAGAAATTAATTAACACAGCCATAATAATACAAAGCTTAATCTCACTCTTCAAATTAATATAATAGACACATAAAGACAAAAAACCTTGCAAAGCAAACTAGGATTATGTTGAGTGAAGGAGTTGACTACATTTACGAGACCAATATACTTAATATTTTGATAACAACTGAAATGTCCAAATGGCCTCTCTTCGGTAATGGAAGGCAGGAGTAGCTACTCTTTGTGTTAATTTTGGTTAATTTTTTAAAAGACACACTTTAATTGCCTTTTAATAGATGTATCCATCTCTGTAGACTGGCCTTCCTTTTTCACGCAGGAGCATGGCAACACAACATAAATGCACACTTAGTAAAAATGTAAGAAAAAAAGGCATTTACAACAGAAAATAAAGTAGTAGAGATAGAGCAAAATAGTTAACACCACCCCTTTTCCTCACTTTTACTATCTCGTGGATGATTAGGGTTTTCAAATTTCTGGCAAAATTACTCCCATCTAGTCCTTTAAATAATTGTGGTTATTTTGTAGATATAACATAGCAAGGTAGTGAAAATGAGCTAATAGAATATATTCTTTAATGTTAAATATGATCATACTAAAGCCAATGATATCTACCTTGGACCCAAATCTATACCCCTCCCCCCCACCTTTAGATTAAATTATCTTCCCTAAAGGGGACTTGTTAGCAAATATGGAGTGAATGGAGCAAGTAGCTGAGCAGCAGTTGCTCACATGGAGAGGTTTTGGATAAGTTCTGTAGAGCAGAAGGTGTCTAGCCTCTCTGTAATCAGCCTCTGGCTGAACTTCTCCCACTGGCCTGGCTGCAAGTATTTGTAGCACTTTACTGACTATTTCTGAGACAAAGAAAGTTTGTGTTGGTTCAGAACTGCTCCCTGGGCTGCTTTTGGAGTGTGCCTCTCCTCTCTTACCTGCTCTAAAGCAGTCACCAGGGAAGTGATTGTTACAAGTCTCTTGACTACCAAATGAGTTTTCTATCCTCCATCCTTCACAATAGATTATGAGAAGTCTAGTTTTTGCATTTCTTTTCTTTACTTTCCTGTAAAGATAAACAATACAGCTAAAAGGGAGGAAGAAAAGGTAAGAAGCCACTAGCAAAAGCTGTATTTGATTCTGTCACTGGGAGTGTATCCTAGAAACCACAGATCTGTATCATCCAAGTGTGAAGTGTTTTTTTCCCTCCCAACCTCCTTTCCTAAGGTGCCCGTCACTTATACTCTTCCTCTTGGACCTTCATGTTTTCAGTTATCCAAGACAGAGCACTGTTGGAACACAGACAGGAAATTCAGAAGAGGAGGCAGCAGCTGTTGTACTTGAATTTCAGACAGTTCATATGTCTCTACCCAGGGACATCAAAGACTGTAGCTCAGATTGGACTGTCCCTCAGTCTGGCTGCTTTTTGTTGTCACTGGAATACCGTGACACCCTACTCCGCCCTTAATATTTCTGTGGTGACTTCTTCAATATTCTGTTGGTGTTTATCCTATCCAGCTGCTGTTTTTGTAGCAGCTACATCTGCTGTCATTTCCTTCAAGTGCTAGAGAACAAATTTGGAAAGGTGGGGGGGGGGTTCTTCCCACATTACCTTACCACATCTTCTCACCTTCTCCTCATCCCTCCTTTTTGCTCCGTGTTACCGTTTTAAAATGACAAGCCTACCCTTCCTGGTAGCAGAAGAGAGAATCCAGCAAGTTTGTGTGGACTAGGTAAGGAGTGGAGACGCCTCCCTCCTCAGGACACACTCTCCTCCCTCCCAGCCTCCCACTTCCCCCTCCTCCTTCCCAGGGTGGGGTGGCTTTGGTGCCGAAGGAATTAGCCAGGAGGGCGGAAACCACCTCACCCTCCAACCGCAGCTGAGAGTTTCTGTGGACCGGGAGACACGTTAAGATCCTAAGCTGCGGACACCTCGGAAACCTGCGAGTTTCATCTAAGAAAAAGAGCTACGATAATCTTTTAATTCCACCTGCTTTGGCTCAACCTCTTAGCACCCAACCCCCTGCAATCCGTTTTAGCATTCTTTATTATTATTATTTAAAAAAATTATTATATATACATACATTTTTTTTTTTCTTTCTGAAGAGAGACATAGGAGGGGTACGTGAGGGGGTTGTGGTGGGTTAGGAACGAAGCGCTTTGATTAGAGATCTTCGAGAAGAAGATTGGTCTCTCCAGATGCTGATTTCCAAAGCACTTGACAATCACCAGCAGAACCCGAGAGCGGGCGGCGGCGGCTGCGGCGGCACCGGCCAGGGGGCAGTTCCTGCCCGGCTCTGAGTCCTGCCTAGCCCGCCCTGGACGGACGGACGGCGCGCCGAGACCCGGCCGGGACCTGCTTTCCGACCAGTGCCCCGGGAAAAGGCGGCCAGCTCTACCGCCTGCCCGGGAGGCGGGCAGAGCAAAAAGGCAGCGCGAGTGGCGTTGGCGGCCCCCAAAAGGGCTCCGGCGGTGCGCGGTGACCCGCAGCGCCCGCAGCTCCAACCCTACTCCCGGCTCCGACGCGGCTGGGCGGCGGCAGAAAGGAACTCGAGCTCCCCCGGCTCGCCCCACCGCGACCCGGGCGCCTCTGTGCGCCTGGCCACGCGCTCCGTGGAGAGGGCGATGGGTCCTAGTCCAGACTGAGCATCCCTACCCCTCTCCCCAACCCTTCTGGCTTCCCCCCTGACTCCCTAAGGACGAGCCGCGGTCCGCACCGCCCCTTCCGTCTCCCGTGCCCCTAGCTCCTCTTCCCTCTGTCCTTGCCCTTCCCCGGACCCGCTCCGGGGCCACCATGGCTGCGGCCATCGCCAGTGGCTTGATTCGCCAGAAGCGGCAAGCGCGGGAGCAACACTGGGACCGGCCGTCTGCCAGCAGGAGGCGGAGCAGCCCCAGCAAGAACCGCGGGCTCTGCAACGGCAACCTGGTGGATATCTTCTCCAAAGTGCGCATCTTCGGCCTCAAGAAGCGCAGGTTGCGACGCCAAGGTCTGTGTGGGTCACTGTTGGGAGATGCACCCTTGGATCTTCCCATCTTCTCGCCTGCATGGGGCCTCTATGGGATTCCCCCCTCCTTCCCTCAGTCTACCAGTATCCCCACCCCCAGTCTCCCTTCCCAGCGCACTGAGCGCCTTCGGAACGCGGGAGCTGGTATCCTGGTCTTAGGCAACCTGTAGCCACTGAAAACTCAACCCTGCCAGGATCCGGCAACTTGGCCCGGCTCCCTGCCTCTTGCTTTCGAGTCTTATGCGGGCTGGGTTTCAGAAAAAATCTTTCTACTCCGAGGGTCTTGGCTTAATCCGGGGACAGAGTGTAACTCAAAAAACGCTGGGGAAAGATCTCCACAACACCTTGGGTCGAGCTGACTGCTTACAGTTTGATTGTCATGAATTTCTGTGTGTGTGGCCTCTTTTGGTTTCCCAGGTCTACTGGAAACCTCCTTGACTTCCAGACCTCGGTGAAATGTGATGATTCCCACAGCGCCTTCAGCAGGGGCTAGTGTAAGAGAAGTGAGTGGAGGAGATGTGTGTGTATGAACTAACGGCTGGTTCAATTGAGATTTACGAGAAGCTGCTTAGCGTGCAGCACTGATCATTCTGAAGCCCTTAGGTCACATTTTGGGATGCAGAGAGGGGCACAAAAGGAAGAATGAGTCTGAATTGGGGATTTGGCCAAGTATACATCCCCGATATGTATCAGTTTTAATGCAAAGACTCACGAATTACATGAGGCAAACCAAGCGGTCATTACCTAGGGATGACTAGAATAGTTGCCTTACTCTACACATTTTTTTTTTTCTTTCTGAGAAACAACTAGCGCCCAGCATGACCTTCTTTTGTTGCCTTTAAAATGTCAGGGTCTGAGAAGGTAACTCTCTCAGTAGCCGGAACCCAACGGCTTTTGTTCATCTCTGCTTGTCTCCACATTCAGTTGCTAAGGGCGGTTGCTTTGAGAGCACGAGGGGTGTTCTGTGGGAGAAATGGGGTTTGCTTGCTTTTCATAAATATGCGGGCTTGCAGGAAACATCAAAGAATATATTTACGTTAATAGGAGTATATGTTTGCCCAGCATATTGTATTCTCGGTGCCCAGCTGTATTTGTTTTAAATGCCCTGTTGTTCCAAAGACAGGGGAGAAAAACATATGCTATACATTAGATTGTTTCACACATTTACAGATTTATGACCAAAAGTTTTAATGCACATGTGAATAAAGGCTAAAGCTTAATGTTTTTAAGGGGCGATAGCTTATTGTCACAATTAGAAATTGGAGATTACTTGCTCTAAGAATCAAGCTTAAATGGCAAACAGCCGAGAAAAATTATAGTGAAAGTTTTAAGGGAGATAAAAATTATATAAATATAATACTTCTTGATGAAGTATTTGGAAACAATGATATTTTCAGAAGGGTGTAGAAACTATTAAGAAAACTGGATTTTAATTTTCTACTTTAGCCTAGAGCTTTATCCAGCAAACCCTTATGTTCTAAGACCAACTTACTGTTTTAAATATCGATGATCCATGGAGGGTCACATTATCATGACTTAAAGTGTTTGCTTCTCCTTTTATTTCAACAGATTATCTTTTAGAACCCAGTTCTCACTAGGTGGAACTCCAAATTTGTCATGTACTTGAAGTAAATAAATATATTCTCTTCTGGATAAGATTATTTTAATGTAAACAATGATTAAAACTTACTGTGTGTATTCTTTAAACACACAACCAGTAGATGATTTTATAAATATGGACATAAATGTTTTGTGTCATATTGGATGATGAAGGAGGGTTTGCTGTATACTTCTGAATTTTAAAATGAGAGTATACTTTTTCCTCATTTTAAGATATAAAACGATACCTGAGCTCCCTGGTAGGCTATTTCACTCTTTCAACCCTGACTGCTCTCTTGATACTCACGAGTTCAAAGTGATACGAGTTCATGTCTCAATGATCTGTAAGAAAAAATATATTTATGGTCACTTTTGCTATCATATTTTTGATGGGGGTATGGAAAAGAAGATAAGCTAGAAGGAAATTTCAGCAGAACCTCTTTTTTTAATCTTCCTTATATTTCTTATTCCTCCTTATTTATTCTTTAGTGAAGAAAAATATAGATATATGTTTTGAGTATCAGAAAAGTTAATTTTTATTATTAATTAAACAAAATATTAAAACTATATTATGTAAATTATACATTAATATATGATTGTATGGTTTTATATATAATATAATTATTTCACTGTTTTATTAAATACTCTTTTAGGAAATATTCACTTTTTATGAATATTTATCTTTTCCTCTAATACTTACTCTTTACATTAGAATTGCCCCCAGGAAATTTAAAAAATTTGTTTTGTTAATTCGAATATACAACTTTTAGGTATAACAACTCTATATAGCTTCATGTTTGAAAATCATTAATTTGACAAATAGTTATTGAATCTTAATGTGGCAGGTTCTGCTCCAGATATTACATGTAGAGCAGTGAATAGAGCAAATGAAGTTCCTTCTGTCATTGAGCTTACAAACATGGGATAGAAAGTCTTTGCATATGGGAAGGAAGAAGTTAATAAGAAATTACAAAACTCAAAATCCTGTAAAGCATAAATTGGGATGAGGTAGAGAACCATAGGAAGAAGGACTTAATTAGATCAAGTAGTCAGGGTGGGCCACACTGAGAGCTACAGGTTGAAGGCAGACATCTGAGAAGCCTACAAAGGTTTAAAGAGTAATATATATGTGTGAAGACTTTGAGGCTGGAAAAATCTTAGCCCGTTAGGAGAAGCAAAGGAGGTGTAGAAACTAAGTATACTTTTGATTGTATCATAGTCTATTTTGGCTGAAGTTAACATTTTGATAGGTAAATACAAATACATTTGACATGTTGGCAAACACAATAAAGAATAGCTCCATATTTGTGGTTTGGGATCAGGTAATATGCAATTCTTAAATGTAGAGATTTTTTTTTCTTTTTAATGTTTCTTTAAGTAGCAATTTAATGTGAAAAGTATGACATATTTACTTATACTCTTGGTGGAACACTGTTCCCTACTCTGATCACCTCCAACCCCATAAAAAGATAATTTTTGTACCAGCTGAGAACCAGTTATACTATTTTGTCCTCATTTAAGGGAGAGAAATTTACAGTGGCTTTTATTGCTTGTATGGGCACCATGCCTCTATCTCACCTTTTCAGATTCATCTCCCTGAATCCTTCCCCTACCTCCATAGACTTCAAATACCATTTAGATTCCCAAATTAGCCACATACTTTCAAATCCCAATACTTTTATTTGTGCTTTACTTTGTATGTAGAATCTTCTGTCTTCTATCTTCACCTGCTGAAATTATCCCCATTTCTTAAAGCTTGGAGAAAATGTCATGTCCTCTGAGAAGTCTTCCCTCACTGAAGATAAGTAAAAATAATCCCCCTGTGGCATTTTGTACCTCACTATTGCTGTTTATGCATGATAATAATTAATCCAGCACACATATTCAGTAGATTGTAGTTAGGAGCAAAGTCTATATTTTCTACACTTTCATAGGCTTTCACATATTGATAAGAATGCCTGCCCAGCCCTGAGTACTTGTCATTGCTCTTGGATTAAAGTGAAATAAGGAAGGTCAACAGGTCCAAAGCTAAAAAAAAGTTTCCTTGAACCACCGTACTCTAACTAGACCATTTTAGAAACATACTTTTCAAAATTTTATATATTTTTTATTTTCCCTAAATTTATGCATGTAATTTATCCCTTTTAAAAGGAATTATAGGGTGATTATATATCTGGGAGTTATTCTCAAAAATACAAAATATAACTGACCTCACTTTAAGGCTTAATTAATTCACAAAATAGCTATTTAGACATCTGTTAATTTAGCTAAAGAAAGAAGGCAACAATTTACAAATAGTTTTGTTATTTGAATTTTAATAAAAAATGAAAACTAAAATAGAAACTGCGTATAATGAAGTATAATGAACATTTTATTCTAAAAGTGTTAAATTTTTATTATGAGTTTTAAGCCAAACAAGAACTTTGATTGCCTGTAGGATAATAATCTTTCAAAATCTTCAGTATGGCTAATTCAATTACTTCTTGCAATCTACTTTTTTGGACTACTATCATAGGAACCATGGTATCATGTGTCATATATATTTAATCAGTAGTTGTATAGGTTTCTCACTAACATATTTACCTAAAATAAATTACAAGATGTCATAAGAAACAAGGAATGAAAAATGAGCTACTTAAAATTTATTTTCAAGTTATTCTGTGATATAAAAAGCAAAAGTGCATGTATACCAATATAAACAAAACTGCTTTGCCCAGGTGTGATAATGAAATCCATCAGCTATCCTAAGAAAAGATGTCTTCTATCTTACAAGGTACTATATAAGGAAAGACTTGTATATAGTCTTTACTCTCAAAATAATCAACAGCAGAGTCATCAAAAGACCACGTTTCTTTGTGCTCCTCTTTCAGAGCCATTACCATGTGAAAATATAGAGACCACCTGCTTATTTTGGCTGTGTAGGTCAAAATAAAATAAGAGAATGTTTTTCCCCAAAGGGTCGGCCTTCTTGTGTTTGGAAGTTTATTTATTTAGCTTTCCAAAGCCATTTTCATGAGAGTCTTCCTACATATCTTTTGATAATAATACCTGTCGCTAACTTTTTGATAGAGTTTTATTATTTGTTAGTTGTATTAAGGTAAGACAAAATTATAGTTTTTCTAAATTGAAGTGTACAATTTTTTTAACAAGGGTATTTTGTCAAATACAGGGTTTCTAAGTGAGAGATTTTATGGGAACATTATTGAATTGGTAAATAAAGCTACGTTAGAGAATAAAAAAATATTGACCTTGCTTGCTTATGTATTTTTCTGTAGCTTAATTGTTATGATTTCGACATTCTACATTTGTTAAAACCTTCTGAAAATGGTTACTACCAAAGTGGTGCAATTACTTAAGAAGCGGTACATTAAGTGCTATCCCCTCACCCCCAGTAAACAGTAAATGGGGCCATATTTATGTAATCTTGAGTTTCTTAAAATGAACACTGGAATTATTACAATTGAAATGATTAAATTAGTTGTTTTCTAGTCATCTCAACACTGTGATTGACTTTGAATTGCCTCAACCTCTTAAAATGGTCTCTTATAAGTTTGAGTTTACCATTATATTTTTGTTTTTGACTTTGTTTTTTTAGCCTTTAAGTGCTAGCATGTCAATTCATAAAACATCATATATGATGGGTTTATAAAAACACATAATTATTTTTGGCTAAAGTATCTCACCACTTTGGGAGAAATTAATATAAAGCACACCTAGAAAGAAACGCAGATTTCCAGAACTAAATGGATAAATCAGAATGAAAAATACTTCATGTACCTTTTCCTGTATACTTCTGCCATTATTTTTAAACTAAATAAACATAATTTAAAATACATTATTTTACGTTGAAGAGAGGGGAAATTCATACCTATTTGAAAATAATTTTTATGGTAACATTATATAGATAGCATAGTAGTTAGGTAAGATGTAAATAAGATTGAGTTAGATTCATAGATTGAGTTTGTATATATTGAGACAATAGTATTATCAACTGGTGAAGATACACCTTAATATTCTCTTATATAAGATATTAGAGGCACCAACTCCTCCCAAGCCACCCTCACTCCTGATTACCATTATTAGTTATAGGTTTCACTTTATTTATATTTCAAATTAGTAGAATTAATAAGCTCTATGTTTAACCCCCAAATTCTGTTTTTCTGTTAATAATTGTATTCTACATAATGTTACCATAAAAATTGTTTTCAAATGAATTTCCCCTCTCGTCAATGTAAAATAATGTATTTTAAATTATGTTTATTTAGTTTAAAAATAATGGCAGAAGTATACAGGAAAAGGTACATGAAGTATTTTTCATTCTGATTTATCCATTTAGTTCTGGAAATCTGCGTTTCTTTCTAGGTGTGCTTTATATTAATTTCTCCCAAAGTGGTGAGATACTTTAGCCAAAAATAATTATGTGTTTTTATAAACCCATCATATATGATGTTTTATGAATTGACATGCTAGCACTTAAAGGCTAAAAAAACAAAGTCAAAAACAAAAATATAATGGTAAACTCAAACTTATAAGAGACCATTTTAAGAGATTGAGGAAATTCAAAGTCAATCACACTGTGTTGAGATGACTAGAAAACAACTAATTTAATCATTTCAATTGTAATAATTCCAGTGTTCATTTTAAGAAACTCAAGATTACATAAATATGGCCCCATTTATTGTTTACTGGGAGTGAGGGGTTAGTAATAGGGAGCTACAGGAACCTAGACACCTTTTAAAAAAAACATTTTATGATACTTTCTACTTCGTCATTCAGGGAAAAGACTCTTCACAATGCTATATTGTGTGAAATATATATTTTTTGTGGAATATGTGTTTTGCCCTATACTTTTATAGTTCTTTGATATCAGGTTTAATAGGGACCCATATGATATGGCAATGGAGGACAGTGTCTCACCAGTGCCTGACATATAACTAACACTATTTGTTGAATGAATGAAAAGTCCTGTATTTCTCAGGATTTACATGTGGAAGTGGCATAGAATGACAATTGAGAGCAGTGTGCACATTGCACTGGCTATAGTTGACTGGGTACTTATAAATGTGCTTAACAACTACATATATGTTAGCCACTATACTATTGAGTACTGTTTTACCCTCACAACAAACTTTCGTGGTAGATACACTACGTTATCCATCCATCAATATACTAAATTAACCATTAATGGATGATACACTAATAGTATCCATCCACCCATTTTATAAATGAAGAATTTGAAACAAACAAACAAACAAACAAAAAAGTTGGAATAAATTGTTCAAGTAAACTAAAGAACGAGGCTGAGATTAAAACCCAAGTTGCCAGGCTGACTCCAGAGAACCTGCTCTTAACCAAAGCCACTTCTCAAATGCCATGTATTTGCTCGTCTCGGTTAGTTGAGGTTTATCACCATTTTACAGCAAAGAAAACTGTCTCAAAAAGTTTGTATTTTACCAAAGGACTTACCTAGCAAGTGACACACCAGAATTCAAAAACAATTTGTCCTTAAATCTTCTATTTTCCCTACTATTTTACACTCAATTCTTCATGACATCGTGAACTTATCATTAATGGAAGACATTATTTTGAGGTAGGTAGTAGATGTTCGGCATATATATCTGTTGATTAAGCACATGTAATAGTGTATTATTAACTTTTTAAAAACGAGGGTGTAAAAATATTTGCCTAGAAGCAGAGACTATTTGTGGATTTGGAGAGAAGAGACAAAAAAAAGAGCTGTATTTTCTCAAGCCATTTTTGACATAGCTTTGGTTTTCCAGCAAGTGTTTGGATGTGACACGTTAATATTATCACTTTAATGAATTGCAACATTGACCTGAAATTCTGAAAAGAACTAATTTGATGTGCTTTTATTAGCATGTAATAAATTTCATGTTAAGGTTTTCATTAATTTTCCTAGATTATATATTTTAGACATTTCCTATTTCTAACAAGATGTCTTACTGGTTACATTCCTTACTGGCCGTATTGTACATGATAAACTGAAGCAAATCATCAAGGTTATAGAGTCACAAATTAATCATGAAAATTACAGACTTTTAGAAATCTAGATACTGTGCATAGTATACTAATTTCAAATTAACACATTGGTTCGTAGTCTTTTTCTAATGAATTCTTAAATCTCGTTCTTAATACTGATACCAGGAAAGCATAATGTAGTCGAGTCTAAGTTGTTTGTAAATTGTATTATTCATTTTGTATAAATTGCACACAAATTAATATTTAACTCTGGGATAGCCTGCCTATACATCTAGTTATGTTACTGGGATATTTTATTGACTTGTCTGGCTTTTATTTTCTTGTTATCTTACCTACATGATAAAACTAACCGGTTAATCCAACTGCCAACGTACTTTGTGTCTCCACCTACACAGCTGATTTTGGCTGAATAAAAACACACATATACATGAATTGATCCTACTTTAAACTGATAGTCAACAACATCAATTGGGCCCTTGGTGCATTTAAAAAAATCTATTTCCACTGAAGTAGATGATACTTTTTACCTTTTTTTCTCTTCAAACCTCTCATAGTTCCTCCCTGTACCCATCCTCAACTATGACCTTACTTCTATTTCTCTGAAAAAAATAGAAACAATCAAAAACAAATTTTCACATACTCCACAACTGCTTTTACAGCCCTATCTGCTGACAGATCCATTTATTCTTCTCTTTCCTCCTCAGCTTGGGGATGAGTTCTTAGTGCTCCTACTTAAGGTCAAGACCTCCTCAAATGGAGAAATAGATCCTTCCTCCTACTCAGGGGCATCAATGATTTCCCCTCTCTTCTCCATCATTTAACTTCTGTATCCCACTGTTTTATTTAATCAACACATAAATATACTATAATATATCTCATTTTAGAAAAATAATCTCTTGATCATGCATTCTCCTCTAGCCATTAAACCAATTGTCTTTTATTGGCAAAACTTCTTAAAGAATAATCTCCAATATACCCCCTCTTGTTCTCTCTAGACCCTTTCTAATCAGGTTTTGGTCTCTAACAATAAGCTGCTCTTGTCAAGTTCACCAGTGACCTTCAAGTGGTCAAACCCAAGAGTTTATTCTCAGTCCTTATCCTACTCATTCAGCATTTGGAATTCAACTTTTTATAATAAATTCATAATTTTTACTATAATGTGGGTAAAGTTAGTTTCAAAATACTTTTAACATATTGTTTACCCCACTTAAAACATTCATGTGATCATTTTTTCATAGTTATGATATATTTGGGTCTAATTGAGTATGTTAATGTGTTAACTAATGCCATTATGCGACCTGATGCCCTGCCAAACACTATTAGTACTCAGCTGGTGCTTGGGTACTATTAAAAGGCAATGTTTGCTGTTTCCTTACTTGGGAAGAGTGTTCTTTTCATCACACATTGGTGTTGGGCCTGAGTGACTTGTCTCCACAAAACAAGAATTTGAATGATCTTTATAAGAGTTATCCTTTTAATTATTTTGTTTTTATAATCAAATATAATAGATTTGTAATTAAGTAATCACTGTTTTTCAAACTCTTTAAATAAAAGCATATTCAATAATAATTAACAAATTAAAATACTTAGTTAATTTGCTTAAAGATAAGCATCACTCAAATTCAAGCCTTATATAGAAATAGTCAACATAAGAAGGGACATGTAACACGGTTTATTTTCTATATGTGGAATGTTTTCACTGACATATTTGGTTTAAAGTAATACTATTATATTCTCTTATATATGTACCTTTTATATATAGGTACCTAATAATGAACTCTGGTGACAAGCTTAAGGTAACTTTTTCACATTTGAATTTTCTAAAATGGTATTGAATTTATTGGGGTAACACTGATTAATAAGATTATATGCGTTTCATAGACATAATTTTATAATACGTCATCTGTTTGAATCTTTTTAAAATCTCCTGCCAGAATGACAAAGAGCTTCTGAGGAATGAGAAATGGAGAAATCCTGACAATTGGAGCTTGGGAATAAATTTATAGTCAGAGTTCTATTATCTCTTCCCATTAGGTTATCCACTGTGTTTAGTGACTACTACATGAATATGGTCTCTTTTCTCAGGAAACTCTTAAATTTTTAATGGGTAATTATTTGCTTTTTTGGTCAAAATCCAACAATTTTCCCCATTTTTCATGAAAAGGTCTTCAAAATAATCAGATGCTTATCGCTTAATGTCTCTTTATTCTACCACATGGCTCATTTTATCTCTTTAAATTTCTGTAAATAAATCTTGCCTAGCCTTAGCTATGTTATGCCCTTTAAATATTTGTTCATGGCTTCTTATCCTTCTTACCATCTGGCCAACTTATAATTATTTAACTCTATTAATCTTTTTGCATAAGTAAATGCCACCAGCTCCTTAATCATTTCTGTAGCTTAGATTGTTAAATAATTACCTCATCCTTATTCCATCAAATGACATGACTGCTTTCATCAATAGAATATTATGGCGAGGCCAGCCTTGGTGTAGGGA
>NW_006434373.1:9040503-9058114 GCF_000325575.1 Pteropus alecto
GGGAAGACTGAATTCATCTGCTGACTCTCTAGGGGTTGGGTATTACCTGAATGAAGGGATGAGGAAATTGGACAAGTCTATGCAAAGAAAAAGTATTTTTCTTGGCTTTCTGCCTGACAAATTATAGGAGAATGTAGGAAAAGTAATCAAATATCTTCATTGCGTATGCTAGGATTAGAGGTGTTATATGCTGCATCTCTTCTCTCAATCATGGAAAACAGGTGATATTTTTATTTTCAAGATAAGAGGAAATGAAGTGATTTCCCCAGGAACTTGCACTTGGCAGAAGTAGTATTTGAATGCAGGTCTGACAAAGTGTACATTTTTAGAATTAACTCAGTGGACCCTAAATAATAATAGAATTCAGCATCATATTCCAATGTCTTTGTGGGTTCCTCCTTGGGATGGGCTAGAATGTCAACCACAGGTTGACATTCTGTTCTTTCTTATAGGCTCTATATGAGAATACATGGGTACTCTACCAGCTGCTGTGACCAGCAATGTTGCACGCATGATAACCACCTCACACAGAAGTGACGTTTATGGCCCTGCATCCACTTTTCCATTTCTATACAATGCTTTGGACACCAGGTCGACAAGATGTATGGGATGCCAGAGCCCGGACATGGTCATTTCATAATCTCTTAGACTTTACTTTTGAAGTAAGCCATCACAGAGCGTGTGGCAATGTTGAAGTTTTCCTGTAAGACTTGGAGTATTTTTATGCTTGCGGAACTTTTATTTTCTTCATCACAAGGCCGTTGCATTTTGGAAAATTATAAAAGTAACAAAAGTTGCTGAAATTTCAAGAATATGGCAGTAATAAAGCATATATTTCTTCTTCTCATGCTACTGCTGCTTACCTGATGCAATTTTATCATTAGAAAATTCCTTGGTATCAAAATACTCCCATGACTGTTATCATTTTTATTTTCTCAGTAGTTTATTTTTGTATAGTCAAGAGAAGCTGAGACTCACAGTAAAATATTAAACACTTTTTGCAATTTCTACACCAATAAACCAGCCTAAAGGTAAAATTTTCATATCTATGTGGGCTTTTCTTTTGCCCCATGATAGTAGTAGTGAGGGATTATATCAGCACAACCTCCTTAGGTACATTCATTTATAGCATTAATATTCATGTTGGTTCACTGTTTAGAAGAATAAACATAGCACTTTGCAACATCACAGGTTTTTAACATTAACTGAAACATCATCATAGTTGGCTGGCTTCATACTGCTATTCCTTTTTGTCTATTTTCTCCTACAAATGTCCATTGTTTTCTAAGGTAGGCCCATCAATTTTTCCTTTAAAGTGAATGAAAGGAAATACTCAAATCTCACTTGTACTGCCTCTCTCACACACTTCCAACACTATTATTTACCACTATCTGTATACAACCCAACACTCCACACGCGCTCCCCCCTTACCCCTTCTGCCCCACCTTGGTGCTCTGGAGTAATGGTGAGAGCATGGACTCAGACATGAGAGACTCTGGGCCTCACTCTGCCTCTTACTAACTGAGCAAACTCTAGAATATCTGGTAATAAGCAGAGCCCCCATGCAATGAGCAGGTTGGACAAGACAATTTGGAAGACACCTTTTAGCTTTAAATTCTTTTGTGCTCACTGGTTTAGAAGCTCATATGGGAGACCTTAGAAAATCAAGACAGAGCTACACTTCTTTGCCACAGGGATTACATTTACATTAAAAGGTTATCCATCTACAGAGCAGAATTGTCCTCTCAATAGTCTGTTCTCAATGCCTGTCTCCATGTCCCCATGTCCCAGAATTCCATCTCCTAATGCTTTCCTGTGATTTATGATTTACGTTGGTTCATGCTTTCTGTTGGCTGCTCACTAAGTACAGCCTGAAAATAGTTTGGTAATTATCCCCATATATTATATTCATTCTACCTCTTAAAATTATAACCCAATAATTACAATCTTGTCTGTTGTTCAAGTTTGAGACAATAGCACCTAAGGATGCTTTCCCTCTCTCTCTCTCTCTGTCTCTCTCTCTCTGTCTCTCTCTCTCTCTCTCTCCCCGCCGTCAGAATTAGAAAGTATCGTGTGTGTGTGTGTGTGTGTGTGTGTGTGCTGCACACACACACACGCACGTGTAAGTAAAAAGATTAATGTGAAGCATGCTATGTGTTGCAGATACAACATGGGGCACAAAAACAAAGTACTAAGCATGGTCAATTTCAAATGTATATAGATTTTTAAATTGGTGTTCTCAGCTTCCTCCACCCCACCCCTGTAGATATCCTGCCTCTATCTTTACACAGGTGAAAGCTACAATTCCTCTATATTCACAGATGTGAATATTGAGACAAAAGATAAAGGTCTCTACTAGAAGTCAGTTTAATCCCTCTCAGTACTTTAGAACTCAATTCTATTAGACACCTCTGTTTGTTTTATGTTAACAAACCTCATTATATTTTTTCTGGGGTTGACGTCTGCACAGAATTAAAAAAAAATATACAGCTATGTTACATAAGACCCAATTATACTAGATAATAAGTTAAAACCCATATAAAAGGAATAAAGCTTCAAGAAGATATGGAAACAATGACAAGCCTGGAAAAAAATATAACTAAAATAAATGCGCGCGCGTGCATGCACACACACACACACACACACACACACACACACACACACACACAGACCCCACAACCATCATCTCCACAATCATGATCTGCAACTTAATGTCAAGGTGACCATAGGAATTTCAATCTTCAATTTTAAGTTCTGTTAAGTAGTATTGAACACGTCCCTCAAGAACAGCATACATGCTCCTAAATAACAACTAGAATGCATTGAAAGAGAGCAGTGAAGAAAAAAAAACAAACAGAAAACTGGGGAAAGTAATCTAATGGCAATATGGGATGGACTAGAAAAATAAGACCATTGAATATTAACCAGTTGGAATTGCCAAAGGCAGCAAGCTTTTGGAGGGAAGAAAGGGATGAACACTAAATAAGTAAAGTTCTTAATTTTAAGAAGTTGAATTAATCAAATATAGGACTAAAGCTATTGGATTTGTAACAAAAGTGCTGGTTTTGAAATTAGGCCAGACTACTGCGCTTCTGATTAGTGATCAGCCAGTAAAAATTTAGATTCTCATAAACCACGAGAGGATTTGGAAGAAGAAAATCCTTTGGTAAAAATCTCAGTAAATAGTAATTTTCCTAGTGAAGGAAATAATTATAAGTCAAGAGGATTTCTTTATGCTTCAGGGAGTTAGTTATTCCAACTTGTATCCAAGGTGATTCCATTTAAAGAGTGTATTAGACACAAGTGGTTTGATTAAACATTCTGGCTGAATGGCTGTTGTATCAATATTGGCTCAAGTACCCTGTTTCATGAAGATAAATGTGGATGGGCCATATACTGCATATCCAGATATGGGATTTCAAGTTGCAGATAAGAAACTACGTAACACAAAGAAGAATTTTTGATATTTGCCTTTTGGGTTTATTCTTAAGAGATATATGAGCCTTTTTCATTCAAATACCTCTGAAGTCCATTAAAAAAACCCTGAAACTGAAATACTTATCATCAGGAAGCTAAAAAGAGGACAGAACAAAAGAACAGAGAGAGAGAGAGAGAGAGAAAGAGAGAGAGAGAGAGAGAGAAGGTACAGTCAGCAAGCAGAATTCTTAAATACAGACTTTGTATACTCTTGTATATGTTCCTCTGGCCAAGTGGTTATATACTTGGTCCTCTTTAAGCGTCTCTTTCCGTGAATAATCTAAGGGGGTTGCTAAACTGATAAACCTGCGATATTCCTATTGTTGCAAGTAAAGATAAGGCAACAAATATCTTAGCTATTCAAACTTTACCATATCTGCACTGAACCGCATAAAAATTCTTTAATGTAGACATTATGCTTATTTTTCATTTGAGGGAATGAAAACTTATGGATATTGGTAATTTTTCCTTGGTCATATAGTCTACAACCTTGGATTTTTGGATTTCTAGTGTGAGGATTTCTAGTGTAGAAGGTACAACCACCTTCTGCCCTGAAGTTTTCTTGATCATGAAAAATGGAATGTTCTTCTCAGTCAGGGTTGGAAGTCACCCCTTGGGAAGGGGAGTGGGAGAAGGATGCTAAGGATTATGGCTTTAGTTCATCTTCTACTTCTTCTTTCTCTTATATGCTTGTATTAAATTATGTGCAATTCCACTCCATTTTTTTTTTTGAAGACTTTCTTCATTTTTAGTCGTTAACTTTGCAAGACTGAAATCCAGGAGAAAGCCTACCAAAATAAATGTTCTTCCCCATCTTTTGGGAAACATTATAATTCTTCTAGCAATCCCTAGCTTTCTTTCTTTTTTTTTTTTTAAAAAAAAAAGCATTGATTTTTCTGTTGATTAGAAAATCCTCTAAGTATTCCTTGTGCAAGACTACAGTTGAAGATGTAAAAAGTTTCTTGTGTAAAAGTCTTAAGAATGTTTATTGCATGATCTACAAGTTGAAGATGATATGTATAAAAACTTCATAAATTTTATAGCAGTTTTTACATTCAAAATGCTATCTCATTTTTAAAATAAATATTTTGTTGAAATATAACATGCAAATTGAGAAGTGCGCAAATCTCATACACTTTAATTTTCATAAAATGAATACACTTGTATAAAGACCACCTGGATCAAGAATAGAACAGTGCCTCAGAAATTTCATTCATGTTTTTCTAATCGATAAGCCCTAAAGGTAGGCCCTATATTGACTTCTAACACAATAGTTTTGCCTGTTTCAAAATTTATGTAAGTGATATCATACCAGCATATGTTTTTGTATCAGGCATCTTTTACTTAACATTATGTTTGTAAATACATTAATATTATCTCTGCGTGTAGATCATAACATCTGTAGCGATATCTTCCTTTTTCCTACAGCTAATTTGTGCCTTTTCTCTTTTTCTCTTGAACATTTTTTTTAACATGCATTAAATTTTATTAGTCTTTTTTAAAGAGCCACTCTTGGCTTAGTTGATTTTTTTATCGTATATTTTTGTGTTTTTTTAAATTTCTGTTCTTAAATTTATTATTTCCTTCTATTTTCTTTAGACTAAATTTGCCATTTTCTTTAAAACTTCTTGAGAGTATACATTGTAAACTCATTAATTTTAAGTCTTTAAGGAATTTAAGCATACACTTAAAGCATACACTGAATTTATCTATAAGCATGTTATCTGTAAGCATTTCCATTTAGCTGCATTAAATAAGTTGTGCTGTACTGTATTTTAGTTTTCATTTAGTAAAATATTTTCCAGTCTCCATTGTGATTTATTCTTTTACTTGTGATTATTTAGAAGTGCTTGTTAAATTTTCAAATATTTAGAGATTCTCTGGTTATCTTTTAATAACAGTGAATCACTAAATTTCTAGGTAAAATTCATCATAATCGGAGAACAAAGAAATATGTGAATTGACAACAAAAGTTTTTTTCAGTCACCAGATGTAACATTTTATGTACATCTATTATATCATTTGTTAATTATGTAATTCCAATATCCTTTTTAAAAAATTTATGTTCATATCTCTGCTTTGGTAAGTTACTGCGATAGCTGTGTCAAAAATCTCTCATTATGATTGTGGATTTTTCTACATTTCCTTTAGATCTGTCAGTTTTTGACTTCTTTATGGGTTAATATGAAATTATTATATCTTACTGGTAGATATACCCTTTTATCATAATATATAATTTTTTTGTTTTGCTTTCTTTGGTTTAGTATTTGGATAATGATTATTTTTCATATTTTTAACTTTTCTATATCCTTATACTTAAGGTGGACATCCTGTAAACCTGGATTAATTTATTTTTTTGCTTTATCTTTTGTTTTAAATACAATCTGACAATCTCTGACTTTTCATTGGAATATTCAGTTCTATTTATATTTAATGAAATTACTGCTATAGTTGAATTTAATTATGTCATTTTAACATTTGTTTTCTATTTGTCCAACCTATTCTATGGTCCTTTTTCTTTGTTTTTTGGTATTATTTCAATGAATCAAGAATATTTTTATTACTCCATATTCTGCTATTATTAGCCTGAGATTTATAAATCCATTACTTTATTTTACATATTTTATATACTTATATTTTGGTGATTACCCTGAATATTACCACATCTAATGTTGACCTAGTAAAGTCTAATATAAATTTAAATACTTACCACTTTAAATACAATATTACAAACTTAGTATAATTGGTCATTTAGTCTATCTAGTTTTTTGTTTCTTATTGTCATGCTTTTATTTCTACATATATATAAAATTCACATAAATTATTATTACTTAATACACTCAATGTTTCCACTTTAATTGCTCTTTATTTCTTTCTGCAGTTTTGTTTCCACCTGCTATTTTTTCCTTCTGCCTAAACATCTCGTTTATATTATTATTATTATTTATATTTTTTAGAGCAGTCTATGTGTTATGAATTTGGTCGGTTTTATTTGTATGAAAATTTATTTATTTTTTAATCTTTGAATGGTATTTTTCCTGGTTGTAGAATTCTAGATCGGAAGTTATTTTCTTTTTTCACTTTAATGATGTCATTCCATTGTCTTCTGGCTTCCATTATTTCCTATTGAAAATTCAGCAGTCAGCTTAAAATTTTTCATTTGAAGGGAATATATGTTTATTTTTCTCATGTTGCTTTTAAGATTTTTCTCTTGCCTTTTATTTTAGCAATTTTATTATGATGTGCTTAGTTGTCATTATATTTGTATTTATCTTACATGAAGTTTACGGCATATCCTGAATCTGGGATATAAGGTTTTATGTCAGCTTTAGAATCTTTGTATTATATTCAAATATTACTTTATCATTCTTTCACTTCTTTCTAGAACTTCAATTACTTAAATGTTAGATTGTTTCATTATGTCCCCCATATTCTTACTCTCTTCTAGATTTTATACATTATTATATGTTGTGCTTATGCTGGATATTTTCAACAGGGTTTTTTTCAGTTATTTAATACTCTCTTCTTTTACTTTCAAACTCAGCTATCAACATTTTTATTTTCATTGTGATATATTTTTTTCAATTTTAGAAGTTTCATTTAATTATTTCAGTTTCTGGTTAGATCTCCATTGTTTTCTTAAATATATTAATCACAGTTATTTTAAAGTTTGTGTCTGTTAAATTTATTTCTGGACTACCTAAGTGTCTCTTTTTATTTACTGTTTTTCTCTTGGATCTTTTTGTACTTTCTTTGGTATTTTTGGTAATTGTTATTGAGTGTTGAACATTTTGAATATAAAACTGTAAAGACTATGATTTTATCTTCCTTGGAGAAGGTTGTTGGTTTTGTTTTGTTTTGTTTTGTTTTGTTTTTTATAGATAGAGTAGGGGCAGAAAACCCCAAATTATCCCAATATAAATTATATTTGAAGTTGATTTTCAAGTGTGTTTGTGTGTATATTTGTCTATTTGTGGTTTGCTTTTTGGCTCATGTATACCTTTTTAGGGGTTCTAGTTGAAGACCTGGATGTTTAACGAGGCAAACATGACCTCTAATTTTTATCTCCTTAGCATTGTGGCCTGCCAAACCTTTGTTTTGGTTTTCAGCCTTTTTTCCTTTCTCTACTTCTGAAATAGCAAATTCTTGAGAGAGTGATATACAATTCTGTGCTTACCTCCTTATATTGTCCTTTTTGTTTGAAATATTGGCCTCTCAAATCCTGATTGCCTTCAAGCAAATTTATTTCTTTTCTCTTTTAAAATTTCTAGCTTTCATATTTGGTAGGAAAGTTAATCTTATACTGGTTAATTGTTCATAACTAGCAGTGAAATTGCTCTTGTTTTAAATTCTAACTTTCAGAGAAATTGGCAATTAAGAATGATCTCCCTTTTTGGTTGCTATTTCCTAATATAGAAAGAAAATAACTATCTTGACAAAAATAGAGTTTTTCTGATTTATAGCTATGATCAACTCTTCAGTACCAAATTTTCATGTAGGTCATTTATATTTGTTGGAAGAAAATTTATGGCCAGTTTTGTTGTTGTTGTTGTTGTTTGGTTATTTAATCTTTTGAAACATTACCTACTGACTGAATTTATTTTAGGTTTTAATTTCTAATAAAAAATCTGGGGCAAAGATGGATATTTTTATTAATAATTATTTCTGAATATACGTCTTTTGTATATTATATGTGCCAAGCTACTATACTGCTAATACTGTTATCTGGAGTTATTTTAAGCCTTTTGTTTTTTATTGTAAAAATTGGAGTATTCTTTTATTCTCCAAATTTATTCCATGATACTTGCTAACAGAAACAAAGTTATAGATCATCAAAGCACCTTTAAAAATGTTAAAAAATAAATTGTGAGTTTATCTTGTAAAGAATAATATAAAGATTCATGGATGTTTTAATTTGTGGATATCTAATTATAAGAAGAATGAAATGGCAGATCCATTACTCCAAGCTGCTCTACATTACCCTAGTGAACAAGTTTATTCTTACTCACGAACACTCTAGAGAGACTGGAGTAGTCCTTACAAGAAATCAGAGTATTCCTACTTGAATTCTATGGCTCATTTTGATTCTGGTGCTAGCTTAGGCCCCAACCCCACCTACCTTGGTCTTCCAGAACTCTTTCAAATTAGAGTTGTGTTATTTTGAGTAAGTGAATCAGTTGTTCTAGTCTTGAGTATCTTTATATGTAAAATAAGTTAAATAATGTCTATTTTACTTACCTCACAAGACTCAAATGAGATAATGCATAATGCATGTGAATATATTTTGTAAATTGACAAACTCTACGTACATACAATGAGGTCAAACCCTGGACCTGGTTAAATCTAGTACATCTGTTAATCAGAGCCCTCCTCTTCCACATGCATAACAGCATGTCTCCTAGCACAAAATTTTTCAATTTCCTTTCTAGGAATATTAATATAAATCAGTTTGGAAATCTAGGCTGGGAGGAAAAGGTAAAAGTTATTGGTTACTTACCTTCATATTTCTTTTCTTTATTTGTACCATCAAATATTTTCCTATGTCTTACCTAGAAGAAATTTTAAAAATCAGTCAGTTCAATCATCTTATTTTACAGATAAGATAACTCACAAATATAGAGAAACCCCACAAATTTGAGTTTGCCAGAGCCAGATAGAAAGGATTCTCCCAATTTGTTTTGTTGGTGTGTTATGTATATGTCACAGCATTGTACCATTTCAGATAAAACACACACAGATACACACCTGTGTCTGCCTTTGTTCATATATATCCATACTGAAAAAATAAATTTCCTCAGGCTGTAAGAAAAATATTGACTTGAGGCATTTAAAAGGAAATTAAGTGATCGGTCTTCAAAAATTGTCGAAACTCCAATGGATTTTTAAAAATTATGACTTATACTTTGGAAAAAGTAAAAGGATTCTTCCCAAGCAGTCATTAGGAGATTAAAATCTCTGAAACATATACCACATCAAAACTATGACAAAAGGAAGTACAGTTAGGTCTCAATTTAAGGAAATCCAGAGGTAGATATGAACATTAACTGATTCTCAAAAGTTGAATTTTCAAAGATAGATTAAGGAAATGATTTATTTTAAAAGTCCCAGATTTTGTGAGTTGAAAATAAAATCTATAATGGATAAATTAATATTCTCTATGTGGCCCTTAAATAGGAAAAATAAGTGTTATTATCTATTTTCTTTGTTGTCTCAGGTTACTGTAGAGTTAACATTTTTTTTCTTTTTCTATACTAAGCTCTCAATGATACAGATGCAAATTATGCTGGAAATGCAAAATTAGAAGTTGTCCAGTACTAAAGAAACGCAAATGTATTCAACAGTGTTGTTTATTGACACCATCGCTTTTGAGTAGAATTCCTCCTCAGCTTCCTTCCTTCTTTTCTTTATCTAAAAGAGAAAACTTATTAAATATCCAAAGCCATTATCGGAAGTTTGAGAAGCTCAATTTCCCAAATGACAACCACTTTAAATTAATTAATAACAGAGTCTGTCAGCAGGTTTATGGGAAGCAATATAATGTGTCATAAAGAGCTTCTTGGCATAGGTTGTAAATGAGAATGGACATTTCTTACAGTTTCACAGTAGTAGGACTGACTGTGGGGCAGGATTTTGTTTCTGTGTACTTTAGACAAGGATGAGTCTTAGTTCATCTTTAAATTGTGGTGTTCACTGCACTAACAGATAACCCCTAAAATATTGTCGACCATGACTATTTTATAAGTCTATGGCCCATACAGAAGCTATTTCTTCAATTAGCATTACCAGCAAACAAAACAAATTATTGTTACAATGATCACATGAAAGTAAATTTAAAGTTTTGCTATCATGCATTTTCATTTTCCTATATTCTCTTTCATATTTGTACATTATTTTAATCATAATGTGGATACAATCCAATTTTAGCAGGAGTTAGTAAATCTCAATTGAGTTAAGATGTATGAAAGCATCTTTAAAACTCTATAGGGCCATTCCAAATGCAAAGGAAGCCTGTTGCTTTTAACACTCTTACATGTGTTTCTATATCTCTACAAGGGGGAATGCACTTTTCAATAAAGGACAGGAAAGGTTGGGAGAGGCTGCGGTGTTTAGTGAAAGTGTTTTCACAAACACAGAGGGCCTACCTATGTGATGCCTCTGGGAATCAACGATACAGTACCCTCCTTGAGATGTTAGTGGTCCAGTGCAAGTGCATTAGTTTATTATTGATGCTGTAACAAAGTACTACGAATTCAGTGACTTAAAACAACACAAATATATTATCATAATTCTATAGGTTAGAATTCTGACAGCTTTCATTGGGCTAAAATCAAGATGTCAATAGGGCTGCTTTCCTTTCTGGAAGCTTTAGAGGAGAATCCATTTCTTTTCTTTCTTCAGCTACTAGAGGCCATTTGGATTCTTTGGCACATGGCCATTCCTCCATCCTCAACGTCAGCAGTGTTGCAGCTGTCTGATAATTATTCCAGTTACATCTCCCTTATACTATCCTTTTTAGGGCCCTTGTGATTACACTGAGACTCATCCAAATAATCCAGGATAATCTCACCATATTAAAGACCTTCAACCTATATACAAAGTCCCTTTTGCCATATAAGGTGACATATTCACAGATTACAGAGAATAGGATGTGGGCAACTATGGGGAACCATTGTTCTGTTGACGTAGCAAGACAATCCCATGAACAGATAATCAAAGCACAATCAATGTGATGACAGCACTTGGCCCTAAATTATCATGAGAACATAATGCAAACTTACTTCATGCAAGGCTGGGTGCAGAGGGCAGAAAAGAACTGTGAAAGGAGGTATGGGATAGAGAAGTGATGACAGAGTGACTAGGAAAGAGCCATTTGAAAAGATGCAGAAGCTGGCTTTAAACAGCAGGCGGCCAACATAGAGAGCAAGCTTCTGTTGAAATTCATCTTATCATTTCTACCACCTACATAGCTCTCACATCTATGCATTTGTTGCCACCCCACTGCCCCTGCCTTGGTGAAAGGCCTTGCCACCTCTAGCATGGTCACAGGGATATTACGTTAACTGCATGTGTCATACCCTACAATCTAACAACCAGAGAAATACTTTAAGCCATGGGACTTTGTCACTTGCCTGCTTTACTGTGTTGGCATACTATAGTTACAGGATAAAATTCATTTTGACATAATTAATAGACCCTTCCCCTCTCCAAGATTAGGATAGTTATCCACCATTTCAGCCTTATTCCTTTAACTAAGGTATGAGATTCATATATTACCCTGCGATGTCAGTTGGCCAAATATCTTTATGTCCACTTTACAGAGATATTAGCAGGTTATAGCTGACTCTCAGTGTTCTTCCCAACAGTGTGGTAAGGCCAGCCAGTCCACTGTCAAACAGCAGATTTCGTTCCTGGGGAGTTCACGGATTCAGGGACAAACTGCCTCATTGTTTTCTGCAAATTCATTTTCCCTTAAACCAGGCTAACTTTGGGATCGGGGTTTTTTGGGGGCACCATAGTGAGTCATAACAAGTTTAATTCCTTTTACTTCACATGTTAAATGGCCCACATAATTGCAAAGCATAGGCACTTCTCTGCTGTTAAGAGAATTATCCAGTTAAGAATGTCTTGATCTTAATTAGCTTTTACTAAGCCTTTTCTGATGACCAAATAATAGGTGTCGCTAGCTGATAAACAATAAGGGTGAGGACTATTTTCTTTGCTTCTAAAACACTTTTTAAAGAATCTACAAAGAGAACATATAGAAATCTTCATATCAAAAGTCTTTATGTAATATATGGTAATTTTTCTTACGAGAAAATTATGAGTTTGAATAAAGAATATGTTTTCTTAAAAAACGAAGAAATTTAAAAAGAACATGTTTCTTTTGCATCTTTATATTGGCTATGAATTGTCCATTTTCTTATTATTTTCTTTACCCCGCTGTGCAAACTCTGGATATCTTAAACTTTAATCATTGCTACTATTAACGATTATGCTCTACGCCCTATGAAATAATTGGATAACTTTCCTCTTTGTCTATGTCTCAATCTCTCTATCTCTGACATACATACTCTGGCTCTCTGCACTTATACATACAGCTCTCATCCCACATCTTTTTCCTCTATTTCTAATATGCCCCAACAGAAGCATTGATTAGAAGATCCATTCCTCTATGACTGGTGGAATAAATGAAAACTCTGTAATTATTTACTGCTACATCTAGCAGCTTTAAAAACAGATATGGAGCCTGGATTCACAAGTTACTATGTGAACTTGTCAAATTCCTTGTTTTGTTAAGTCTCAAATATGTATTTAATTAAATAAAATTAGAGTAATAAGAATTGACTTGTATGGTTTTCTAAGGATTATGTCAAGTAATGCTTATAAAATTCTTAGTGTTGTGCTTAACACATACTGAGTAATGAGTAAATGACGGCTGTCATTATTACTGTTACTATTAGCATCACCATAACTATTACATATTGGAAGATATGGAGCAAAACATGACGACTGTTCTTTCTGAGTGGGAATCATAGAGGGGTGAGGAGAGAGAAGAGTGCATTCTAGTATTTCTAGGCATGAGGGTGCTTTTAGGAACAAGGCTGCTATGAACTGTTCCTCTGAAATCTTCCAGTCTGAATGCTGTCTCACACAGTTGGGAGAGGGATAGGCAAGGGAATTGTGAGGATCCGGGAGTCTGGAGTGTGGTACTGGATGGGCCCTTATGGAGGAAGAGGCACAGGCAGAAAGTAGAGTCTCCCCACACAAACTACCCACCCCACTGTATTATTGTTTCCAATTTTACCAAAGATTTGGAGATTTGGATTTCTAAATTCTTATAAAAGAAGCAGTGAAAACAAATGGAGAAAAAGTAGGAAATTTTAATCTCATTAGTGGGCCTGCCTTAATGGGTACACCTTACACCCCTTGTCTTCTTACAGATGCAAAAACAGGCTCTGAAAGGTTAGACACTTATACAACAAACCAGTCTGGAAAGAGAGTACCTGACTCCACCTTTGTCCCGAATCCAGGCTTTTTGCCTCCACCCCTAGTCTCATTTTTGCTAGCGTCAATACTGCAGATGTCTGAGCAGAAGGCTAGTGGAAGTGCATGGATCTCTCGGCCTGGTCGTTTTGCTATGTAAGGCGTGGCCAGGCTAGTGCTCAGTTACAGGGTCCCCCATTGATCTGGTCTGCTTTCATGAATGTACAGAGGCGTAAACTCTGTTCTCTGACTGGGAAACATTTTGTTCCAGCATGTAGGTTGTGTGGGAGTAGAGTGTTGTTGTTATAACCCATATTGTTAGAACCTATTTTATGCTGTCCTCTCTGAGATTTGAGGGTTCTTTTTTTAGTTTCAATTTTATTTAAAGCTTTGCCTTTCTGGGATGACCTTATGAACTTCAAATCTCATTTGAATGGAGGGACTTAGATAAACAGCAGTCACCAAATAGCTCTCTCTGGCACAATGCAGAGCAAAATTGACATAAAGATTTTATGAGACTTGAGAAGATAGCATTAGTCCATTCATAAGATCAAGGTTTTCTCAGGTGCCAGGAAATGCTTTTTGAAAATGGAGTTTATTTGTATGTGAGCTGATGAGGATAGAAATGAAGCCATTGTACGAGAATACCCCAAACCTCCCAAAGAAAGCCTGAAATCTGTACACTTCAGGCCTTGGCATAAGACAAGGTTTACATCGGAACTCAACTATAACATTTTTCACTATAGAAAAGCTCTGTTTTTGTTTTATTTTGTTTTGTAGTGTCTAAGTAAATTGAACTTTAAAGCAAAACAAAGATGGTGTAGTAAAATATCTAATCAAGGAAACAAAGACAAGTTCCCCACAGGGAGGGTTAAGAAAACATGTCATAAACAGGGTGATATCTAGGCAAGGCCTTGATGTAGGGTAGTATTTCGACAGGCGTAGAGGCAGCGGAAAGAGTTTGAATAAAGATGTGTATAATAAATATGAATGTATATAGGCAAAGCAGCACCACAAAGCAAAGACACTCTCAGAGCCCAAAACATGTTCATTAAAAGTTTCTAGGTCAAGTAAGCATATAGTAAAGCTCCATTCCCCTTTCTCTTATCTGATGAAACATCAACTTGACATTTTGCTTTTGAACTGTGTTTTGTAATTTGCTTCCCAACATGGAAATGAATAAATTTCTTCAAGTGTGGTTTTATAAGCATGCTCAATTTTGTCTCTTCTATTTACTTCTGCATTTCATGAATAAATTTGGGGGTGAAAGATACTTTTATAATTCCTTTTAAACTTTAAACTCTAGAATATACATTTTAGTATTGATGTTGAGAGACAAAATTTACAACAGATTTTATTTCTTCAAATATATTAGTACATGAAAAAAGACAATAGCTCTCCAGGGAGGTGGAAATTGTAGTTTAGATTTTTCTTATCTGTTTCCGTACTAAATCAGTAATCATGATAGTTAAACTTTATTTTTAAATTGATAATCCCTTTGAAGCTTGTACTCTATTTTACATAAGTAAGAGACATATATCTCTTAAGAAGTGTTAACCTAAAAATAAAAGGCCTTTCAAAATGAGAGGCAACAAGCATTTATTGGAAATCAAAAAGAATAGCTATTCAGAACAAACTGACTCAAGCAGAAGCCCTGATTAGGAGGCAAAGGCAAGGGGTATTTATGTAAAAGAGAAGGGAAACAATTATATCAAAAGAAGGAAAGCATTTCTATTGGTGCAGATAATATAACATAGTGATGTTTATTCTATAGTATGTTTTAAATTTTCAGTCCAGTAACTGTCAGTCCAGTAGTCATAATACATGCTTTGTTGTTATGCTCTCAAACAGTTCTTTGAGACATAATGTTGCTTTAGGCCAAGTCCAAAGATTGTTTTGCTCTGTTTTAACATTCTAAGGGTTTGAGGCATAAGACATGCAAGGCAGTTTTTCTGGGATGGCAGCTCCGACTATTTTAAAGTGGCTCCATTTATATTATTTTTTTACTAAAGTATTTTTTAGGTTTTTTTTTTTTATCAGAAGGTAATTTCAAAAAGAAAATGTGGCCTTTTAAAGTTGTCTGCCTTTGAATTGATCAGGGAGATACTAATTTATTTAGCTAACTGAGCACATTTCAGAAAAATATTGACAGAGACTTAAAGCTTTTTTTTCTTCTGTCAATGATCTTATTGCATATCCTTCCTTCATAAAACAACAGAATAAGCTCCCTTAATATTATTTAAATTAATCTTTGGTGACAATGTCAGTAGAAATTATCTTGAATTACTGGAAGTCAGAGCATTTAAAAAGTCTTCCAATACTAGACCACAACCAGCCTTTAAATTTCATCACACACACACTACTAACATTCCCTACAGCAAAGCTTAGAATTTGGGATTTGGACATTTAGAAACACAATCAAATGAATTTCTCAGGTTAAAATTTTTAATCTATTTTCTCCAGGGCTCAGTGTGTGTAGAGTAGTAGTTTGCAGTTGATAGCATTCTCTAAAATGTCACAATATCAGATCACTTCTCTGCTAAGAAAAAACAGAGAAAACATGCTTCCTGTCACTCCAGTGCTTAATGTACCAACTGCTTAGCTTCAGTTGCATGCGTGCCCGGAGCTACCTACAAATGGCCTTCAGTCTTATCTTTAATTATCCGAAACCCTCTAATCCATCCTGTCAGTCAGAATGTCTTCAGAAACGCTTTCCCCCATGAGGATATTGGCCGATGGCATTCTATAAACAAATATTTAAGTCTTATATTACATTTTAGCTCTTTTCTGTCTAATCCAACTTGAAGTCCACATGAAACTAAATTTCTTAAGGAAGAAAACACCTGAAGCTTCCTGATAGATCTGGGTCTTAATGTTATCTTTTGTATAGACTTAGAATTAAAAAAAAAGATTTTAATTTTTTTTTACACATGTGCTGAAAGACTCAACTGAGATTTTTAAATGGATAAAAATATTGGCATTTCTATTACCTACCAAATTATATTATCAAAGGAAAGAAAAGGACAGGCATAAGCATGCACAGAGTTAAGTGGTGTTTCTGAGTGTAGTGTTTTAAAGTTTTGTTTTTCATTTTTCTCTGGCCATTCTCCGTCCCTTGCAACCAGGCTCACTGAGGCGTGACTGCAGACGTTCCAAGTCTTGTCCTCCTTTGGTCCTCCAGGCTACTCCAGTCTCTCTGGTTCTTCTCCATCACACTGTGATTTTATTTCCAGTGCCAGATCAATTACAGGTCAGAAAGGCTTTGGGATAAGAAGGACTTCTTGCACTGAACAGAGTAGGAAGGTGGATTAAGAGTGTAGAATCTATGGGGTAAGGAATAAGCAGTTCTCTTTGCCATTTCTAAAGGAGTGAACCCAAATGTGCTCTCCGTATAGTGCCTTTCCCAGTATTTTTCTTTCTTTTTTTAGAAATTAAAAGTATGGTTCAGATGCCAAAGCCACAAACCACAATTCCAATTTTAGCAAAAGAAATCAAGATTTAGGACATAAGTGTATGTTCGGAAGAGGTGTGGTAGGGCAGAAGGAGAATCTGATTCACAGTCAGCTCCCCTACTTCTCTCCCTCCCACCTGCTCTGCACCCTGAAAACGTGTCCACACAGTGAGGTTGCTTATTAAATCAGCACACTGTGACTATGTGAAGTAGAATTAAAGTAAACTTTAAAGAATATTAAAATACACAAAAAATGAAAAGCAACTACATAATCGACTGCATATTTTCTCCCTTTAAAATACACCTGGCTGGTAAACAGTTTCCATACCCCAGAGCTTGCTTTAAGAGATATGAAAACTTCACAGCCTTTCAACTGCTACAGATTTCCACCTTCTAAACCTTTGCCCTAATAAGCAAAATCTGTCTGTTTTCTTTAACAACTTAGTAAGAAATAGTTTCGCATTTTCCTCCCTTCTCCCTCACTTCAGCCCCACGCTGCCTCAATTCCTAACTGTCCATGGCCTACACCATAAGGCAGCGCTTGCCATATTTCACTTTGCATTAGGAAAGGGGCAGTGGTCCAAAACCGGTCCTTTTCAAATGGTACTAGACTTTCACATTTTATATAAAGTTGGCTTTCCTCATATTTGTTTTGTATTTGCAGATATCTTTTTCAAAGCAAACCTGAAATTAGAGCAA
>NW_006434373.1:9058178-9103381 GCF_000325575.1 Pteropus alecto
ATCTTCTTGAACATTTTCAGTACTACGGAACCCATTACTTTGTGGGAGAGTTGGTTTTTTCTTTCACTGGATAGCTAAGAGGGTTGGAAATTTCCCTCTCCTTATCAATTCATTTATTCATATATTAATCATTTATGTATTGAAGGCCTAGTCTATGACAGGCACTGTTCTAGACACCTGGAATATAGTAGTAACCAAAGAGGTGACAATTACTACTCTTATTTATTACATTCAATCCTGATGTCACTCTATCTGTTCTATTTTGTATCACAAAGCAAAATTAAATAATACTACTCTTTGTTTTCATGATAGCCCCACAAGTGTTGGAAGACAAATAAATTTTACCTTTTTATTAAACATTCTCTAATACAATTTTGCCAGGGCCCGTTGTGTCAATTGCTCTCCTCTAATCTGTCCGTGTCCCCTCATTGTGCACTTTGTGAATTATTGCGACTTCTGCATGGTCTGAGTATGCTGGAGTCCTTAACCAGAGCCTGGCCTAGGGGTAAGTGGACAGGCTGGGAGGCCAGACTCCAGGGGCTTCAATTACAGCTCCATCATTTCTTTCCCATGTTACGTTGGGCAAGTCACATACCGCTCTGTGCCTCAGTTTCCTCATGTATAAAGTGATGATAGTAATGCCACCTACCTCAAAAAAGTTCCTATAGGATTAAATGAGCTAATAAAGATAAAGAACTTAAAGTAGTTTCTGGTTCAAAGTATGTGCTCAAGAAGTGATGTCATTCTTGCAATTGTTATAATTAGTGATGGATATCACCTTTCTGTTCATGCAGCCTTATTGTTTTATGACCCACACAGTAATGTTGGCTTACTGGTGCTGGAAATAATGGACAACAATCTGATTTGGCTATGAATTTCTCTCAGTTCTTAACAAAGAGCCTGGAACAAAGTAGATGTTCAAGTATGCATGCTAAATAAACAAGTTAAATATCTTGGCTCTTGAAAATACTCTTAAACAGAGCATGGGAAGAATTTTTCTCTTATTTTCCAATGTGAAATTATCTATTTCTTTAGGTATGTTTTCGAATTTTTGTGATTGATATACCTTTAAGAATTTTTTGAGAAAATTGTTTCAAATTGCCATTCATTTTAAGCCTTAACAGATAAAAAATGGTACAGAGGCAAACTTCCTAGTAATAAAATATGCAGAAGGTTGAGTTTTACACACACACACACACACACACACACGCACACACACACACGCGCGCACACACACACACACACACACACACTTACCTGGTCATGCTGAACTCTAAATTCTAGACTAAATTTTACATCATCCGTTATAGAACTTTCACATCAATTTCCAAGCGTTTTTCTTTTTTCTTTTTGTAACTTCTGGCTTACATGTTTTTCCCCTCTACTTGAAAGTGTCCATGTTGACCTTGACAAATAGGTGTACCTGTATGCCTTCTCTCTTTACACTGCTGCTCTGGAAGTTCTAGAGGGAGGGAGTGGCAATGATTAAAAGAAGAGTTTATAACTCTCATCTCCTCTTAGAAGCAGCTGGAAGACAAATGTCTGAGATAGAAACTTAGAAGGGAAGAGTCCTCAGACACTTGCACCTTCTTTCAATGGAAGTAGCCTTAAAGTATCTGTTAGTACCACTTCCAGCTATAACACGGCCAATTCTGCCTATGGGGTGGAGGTCTCTGCACAGTTCTAGAAATGAAGCAAAATATTTGTTCTGAAAAATACTATTTCTCAAATATAGGAGCCTCAATTCTGGAGAATGCGTTGATCAGTCATTGTCACATGCAGTTGTTTTCTTAAATTCACCCACTGTCTGGCTTATTTTCTTGGCATAATACATCTAAAAATAATGCTTCCTGATCCTAAAGCAAATGTGTGCTAAAAAATTGGAAACACTTTTTTGTCAATCAGAGTTACCAGTTTACTGCTCTACAATTTCTGTTAAAAAAAACTAATAAATCTACACATCTACTGTAATTCTTATTTTCATGGTTAATGTAATATGATATATCCTAATTACAGTGTAACTCACTGAAAGGCTTTTGATACTGGATTTTCTTAAACAATAATGCACTTTAATTTCAACAGATGCCCATTGATTCTTTAACGTCATACTTTTTGTCATGCTAATCCTCGATTTTAGATAATGTAATAACAGCTGGAGAATAAATTAATACAGCTTGCTATAGGTTTGACTGGCTGTGAAAATTCTATGAATGAGTCAAATAGTGTTGTTTTTCAGATTCCTCACATTCAGGAAATTCCATTTCTAGTTTCTGAAAGGAGAAGTGAATCATACTTTGTAGTGATTTAACTGAGTATATTAAATTTAACATATAATACTCCAAGCCTTAGAATTTATTTTCTATATCCTTATTGATATTCTATTTGGTATGTAAGTTTTTGAGAAGAGAGTTGAAATATCTGACTATATTTTTAGATTTTTCTATTTTTCCCTGAAGATCTATCAGTTTCTGCTTCATGTACTTTAAGCTCTGTCAGAAGATGCACAGACATCCAGGATTGTTATATATTTTAATGAACTGTCTTCTCTATCGTGAAGTGATTCTTCTTACTCCATCATAAGATTCTCTGCCCTGAAGTCTATTTTGTCCTTTATTAATATTGATTGATCATTATTTGCATTATTTTATTGTTTCCTATCCTTATATTATTCATGTTTTTTTTTTTATTTTAATAGCTCAACTAAGGTATAATTGTCATAAACTAATCTGTAAATATGTAAAGTACAATTTTATGAGATTTGACATAAGAAACCATCATCATACTCAAGATTATGATTAGGTCAATCAATACAAAAGTTTTCTTATGCCCCTTTGTGCTGCTAACATCCTACCTCTCCCTGTCCCTTCACCAATCTCCAAACAGTCACAGATCTTGCTTCTGTCATTATATATTTCTTTAAATTTTACAAAATATTATATACTTGGAAACCTAAAGTAAAAATGGCTTTTATTCAGCATAATTATTTTGGAATTTATCCATTTTGTTACATCTGTCAATAGTTTATTCATTCGCTCTCTCTCTGTCTCTCTGTCTCTCTGTCTCTCTCTGTCTCTCTGTCTCTGTCTCTGTCTCTGTCTTTCTCTCTCTCTCTCTCTCTCTCTCTCGTAGCATTCTATTGTATGGATACAATTTATTGAATAAACATTTGAGTCTTGGGTGATTAAAAATGAAGCTTCTATGAACACTCTTTACTTAGTTTTGAATGGACATATGCTTTTATTTGTATTGGGTAAATACCTCAAAGTGGAATGGTTGGATTATGTTGACAAGTTTATGTTGAACAGTTTAAGAATTTGCAAACAGTTTTCCAAAGTGGTTGCAGCACTTTCTATTTCTACCATTAGTTTATTTGAGTTCCAGTTTATTCACATTTTTGCCAACAATCAGTATGATATTTTTAAAATTTTAATCTAATATGTATAATTGTATACCATTATGGTTTTAAATTTTATTTCTCCAATGAGTACTGATTTTGAGCATCTTTTTATGAACTTTTCATCCATGAGCAATCTCTCATAAAGTGCTCTAGTTTCGCCCATTTGTCATGTTGCAATGTTTGTCTTCTTGTTATTGAGTTTTTAGTCTTTATATAATAGTGGATACATGCCTTTAATTAGATATAAAAATGCAAAGATTTTTACTTAGTCTGTGACTTGTCCTTATAGTCTTTTAACAGTTTCTTTTGAAGAGGTTTTGAATTTTTGTGAAATTCAGTTTAGCAACTTTTTCTTCAATGGATCATACTTTTTGTGTCATATTAAAGAACAGGATAGGAGCTCAGAGCGAAATGAAAATGCAAAGCCTATTGTTAAAAAATTAAGGATTTCAAGATGACGTCAGCAGAGCATCAAACTAAGCATTGAAGCCTTTCTAATAGCATATATAGTTTATATTTGAGTACGTATAGTATTTCCTTTCTCCTAAAATGTTGTCGACATTTTACTTTTACATATTTTATGAACCCCACATTACATAGTTATTATTTTTGTTTAAACAGTCAATTATCTTTTTAAGATATATAAATAACAAGAAAAACATGCATTTGTTAACCTGTGTATTTACTATCTCCAATGCTCTTTATTCCTTGGTTTAGATCCATATTTCTTCTATCTGGTATCAATTTTTTTTTTTATCCCTAAAGGACTTCCTTCAACATTTCTTGTAGTGAAGGTCCTTTGATGATACACACTCTACTTCTGTATATATAAAAACATCTTTATTATACCTTTGTTTTTGAAAGATATGTGCACTTTTTTAGAATTTTAAGATACTGTTTTTTCTTTCAGTACATTGAAGATTTTGCTTCATTGTCTTCTTGCTTCAATTGTTACAAACAAGCTGTCTTTCTAACTTTTGTTCCTTTATATATAATGTGTTTTTCCTGCTCTTTGGGGAGAAAAGAGATTATCTCCTTATCACTGGTTTTGAGTACTTTCAGTATGATATGTCTTGGTGCAGTTTTCTTCATGTCTGCTGTATTTGGAGTTTGTTAAGCTATTTGGATCTTTGATTTTATTGTTTTTACCAATTTGAAAATTCTTCGGCCATTATTTTTTCAAATTATTTTTTTGTCCTTTTGATATTTTCTTCTGGAAATTCCAATTAAACATATGACCAGTCACTTTAAATCATATCACAGCTCACTGATGCTCTGTTAATCTTTTTAAAAATCGCTTTTTTTCCAAATTTCATTTGGAATCATTTCTATTGCTGTATTCAAGTTTACCACTCACATTTCTACAATTCCTAATCAGCATGTGTACAATGGAATATTACTTGGCCATAAGAAAAGATGAAATACTGTCATTCGCGACAACATAGATGGATCTTGAGATAATCATTCTAAGTGAAATAAGTCAGACAGAAGAAGTTGAGAACCATGTGATTTCACTCATGTGGGATATAAAACTGAAAGCAACAAATGAACAAAACAAATAAACAAAAACTCATAGACACAGACAATAGTTTAGTGATTACCAGAGGGAAAGGGGGTGGAGAGGTAGAAAAAGGTAAACGAGGTCAAATATATGATAATAGAAGATATGACTTTGGACAGTGAACACACAATGCAATATACAGATGATTTATTATATAATTGTATACCTGAAACCTATACAATTTTATTAACCAGTGTCACCCCAATAAGTTAAAAAAAGAAAAACTAAAAAAAGCAATTGATCTCATTCAATATATATATATTTTTTTTCATTTTACAAATTGTGGTTTTCATCTATAGAAGATGATTTGGGGCCTTCTTTATATCTTCTATGCTTGTACTTAACTTTTTGAATGCATGGAATATAGTTACGATGTTTACATGTCCTTGTCTAATAGTCTAACATCTGGGTCATTTCTAGGTCAGTTTTGACTTATTGATTCTTCTCTTAGTTATAGGTAACATCTCCCTGCTTCTTTTCATGTTTGGTAATTTTTTTTTTAAACATAACAAATAGGTTTTATTTGTCACTGTGAAAAGTCTGAATTTTAAACAGATTCTTGGACTGGAGGCTCATATTCATCACCTCATTCAACTTATCACATGTCTCTTCCCCAGTAGCTTTTCCAGAACTGCTACCTTCACCATGAAGCTCCATGAGTTTTACCAACTCATACTTGGGCTTCTTCAGTATTTTGACTTTTCTAACAAAGGCATCATGGAAAGGATAAATTGATTGGCAAGGCTTTTCTATGTCTTTTCCCATGCTATCTGGAATCAATTTATTGACCACTTCTTTCAAGTCGTTTGTCTGCTCCTCTCAGGTCATGATTTCCATCATCTTCCGGATTTGGCGGAACTGTTGATGCTGAGCATAAGAGGTCTTCCGAAACTGATCGTTATGTTTTTTTAGTAAAACCAATACAGAACAGATGAAGCAAATAACCATTGGTAGTCTTGACATCAAAATGAGCTTCGATCATGGTCTGCCATTTTTTGACCATGGAGCACATTTTGTCACGGGAATGATCCATGCCATGAAAATTAGGCAGTTTTTTCCCTGAACATCCTTAGTAATTAGCTTGAATTTTCTAAATGCAACTTCATCATTCTGCAGATCAGCTAGGCTCACTTCAAAAACACGACCCTTGAGACCATCAGTGCGATTTTGGTTCTTGAGTTCTTGTGACTAGTGTTTTCGCAATATTTCTTATATTGAACATAGCTGGTGCTTTCGCATCATACCAATCTTAGAAAGTGGGTCAAACACTTTCTTCTTGGCTCCTTTTTTGCTGCCTTTCATAAGGCGCTTGTCCTTGCTGACCGCCATGGTGCTGCTCAGAGAGCCAAAAGGGCTGGTAGCTTTTATTGGATTAAAAATATTTTGAATTTTACTTTGTTGGATGCTCAATATTTTTGTATTCCTACAAATATTCTTGAGCTTATTCTGGGATGCAGTCAGCTTACTTGAAAATAGTATATGTACCCTATTTAGTTCTTCTTTCAGAATTCGTTAGGTGAGACTGAAGCACTGATCAAACGAAGCCTAATTTCCCCCCACTACTGAGGTGAGACCCTTATTTGTACTATCCTCCATGCTCCATGAATTATGAATTTTTCCAGTCTTACTAATGGGAATAGGTGCTATTCCTGTACCTGTTTGTGTCTGAGCCAGTGCCAACTCTAACCTCCAATCTTCTCAGATGGTTTTCCCCAGCCTGGAGTGGTTTTCTCATATACAGTTGCTGATCAGTACACAGCTGAATACTCGATGAAACCTGCTGCAGATCTTGGAAATTCTCTGTCTCTACAACTCTGTCTCTTCTCTAGTCCTCTGTATACTGCCTACCTTGGTCTCCTGGGACTCAGCTCCATATCCTCAATTTAGAGAGGCCACTGGGGTTCCTGCCTTTGACCATGCCCTGGAATCTCTCTCAAGGCTTTAAACTTAGCCAGTGGTAGGGCTCACCTTATTTCTTTCTCATTTTTCAGAGACAACTGTTATTTATTTCCTGATTCCCAGTGTCCTGCAAAATTCAATTTGCCAATTTTTTTATTGTTTCATGTTAGAGGGACCTTCTGGTCTCTGTTACTCTACCTTTGTCAGAAGTAGAAGTCACTTAGGCTTTTAAAGAATGTTTGCATAATTATTAAGCTCTCTCAGATTAAGGCATATGACTCATGTAACATTCATATTATTTTCGGTAATAATTCCAGCATTAAAATTTTGTTCATTATGGTAGTGTATAACTACGAAATATTAGGAAATGTTATTAAGTCTTTTGGTCCTTTGTTCTTCAAGCCATTTAGTTACATTTGATTAGCCTCAAACTTTATGAACATAATGAAAAGCATGGTTAATATTTATAATATACAATTATATTTTGTATTATAGTAAGTATAAAGTAGTTTTGTGTTGAGCAGTAAGAAGTGAAAGGAATGTCTATTAAAATTAAAGGATGTAGTTTTGGCCACTTACATGGTAAAGTAAAACTTTTTTTTCTTTCCTCTTTGCTGTTCATTGGTTGTGTGTGTGTGTACGTGTGTTTTCTTTATTGTGACAAGGTATCACAAGTTAAATACAAAACTTGTGAGTGTTTCAAGATGATACAATTTCCTTCAGAATCAGTTATTGCAAAGGAAGTCTGCAGCAGTTATTGCCATAATGTTTTTTTTAAATTTGAAAAATACTATAATAAAGATATAAAAAGGTTGTTATTAAACATTTAGAAATTGGCTGAAAAATCATGGAAATCTGGTTATTTAACATATTTAGTTATATGTGCTTATTGCAAATATATTACTGAGATTTTGAACACTTCTTTGAGTTTCTTATCTGAAAATGGCATTAGGAACACAAATACCAAAATGTATATCTAGAGTTAAAAAATAATAATATTTAGATAGTAATTACAAGAAAGTACCTCAGATTCCACTCTTTCTATGACAATAACATTTGAAAATTTAAGTGAAATATTTAGTGACTTACTTAGCAATCTAGAAAATACTTTTTAAGTGAAATGCTTAGCGATTTACTTAGCAATCTAAATGCTTTTTGTCAGCTTGCAGCATGCTCCTTCCTAATATTCATGCTAATATGAAAAACGAGATATAAAATGTCTTCAAAATAATATCATTTCTTTTAGTATTTGGTGTCACTGACATACTAATGAGAAATTTAACATGAATAATGTGCTCATATTTGTAAGTGTAGCAGATACCACAGAGAACGACACATCAGCACACTGAATGACACAGAGCATACCACTTCTCTGCATATGCACTTATGTGTTCTGGCAAGGAGCACAGTCTATTATCAGGAAAGCTTTTTCTAGATATAATAATAATAATGGATTAACTTGGATCCTGTGTGTTGTCACTGAAGGACACGTATTTTTCTTACTTAAATATTCACGAGAATGTTGTATATTATTTTTTGCAATTATATAATTATAATTACAACTTAATTTAAAAAATATTTAGTTAAAATTTAGATGGAATAAATTAGCGGATCAAAGCACACAATGTTTTATGATATAATTATTCATCTTTGTAAGTGATGAATAAATAAGGTAGAACAATAGATCCAAGATTTTGTCCATTTTATTGTCCAGTTCTGGATTATGTTGGGACTATGGATATTCTAAAGTTTCTTTAATATGTTAGAATGTAGCAATTAAAGAACTTTTTCGGAAAATAGTATCGGAAAGGGGTGCTTTTCTAAGTCCGAAGATTTGTTTTTTTCTGGAGCTTGTAGACCCTGAATACATATTTAAAAAGCTAGAGAGAGTTCATCCCGTGCTAGGAATCCCCAGATTCCAGTCTCCAAGGTGTGCTACTCCTTGGAACTTATATTAAGTCATATATTAATACATTAATATATTTAATCATATATTATGCAGAATCTTTACTTCCTGCCTTCCTTTTAATGATCTCAGATGTTTTCCGCAAGAAGATGCTTTACCCACTGTTTTTTCTTAATATACTTTACCTACAGGGACTCTTTTTAGCTAAAATAGAAGAAAAGTTAAAAAGTATTGCATTTCCATTTCAAAGCCCACATTTATCTTTATCTCAAGCATGCTCTCCTCTCCAATTCTTAAATGAGATACAAAAAAGAAATTCATTTTGCCTTGAATGCAGTTTAGGGCTTACATACACATTCTTTTCAGAACTAAATGAATTTAGTTCAATTAATATTTGTTAAGAATCTGCTCTGTACAAAGCATAGTAACAGGCTATTTTCAATAATATATGCTGCAAATTGTCAAGAGACTTATAATGTATTTGCAGAGCAGAAAGATGTGTAAACCCAATAATTAGCACATGATTAATTGTCATAAAACCATATTACAGTTTCTGCCCTTCTCCCCTTACTAGACAGTAAGCTACTTGAGGATGAGAACGGTTTTCTTTGTTTGTTTGTTTGTTTGTTTGTTTTTAATGCAAGATTCTAAAGATTCTATCCTTAGTGCCTACAGGCATAGGGTTCTGGTAGATAAAGGTGGAGAGGCTTTCTAGGTTGTAGAATCAGCAGTTAAAATTAACAGATGTGATAGATAATGCATTGCATTGAAGTGGTTGGGGTTAGGCAACCATTTTAAACAGCTGAACTATTTCCTAGACAGATGAAACTCTTGAGGTAGCATGGGTCAATTCTTGGAAGAAACTGAATTTCATCCTAAGGAATTAACAAAAACGATATAGCAAATTTTCAGATACTTTTAGTTTCATTTATCATTTTCCTTAGTGCTCCAATCCAGCCTTTATTTCTCAGCCTTTGGAAGAGTTCCTGGGCATGGTTTATTTTTATGATTGAATTATATGATAATTTATGGCTTTTGGAAAATTATTCATAATACTATTTTCTGCTACTAGGAGTGCCAAAATCTAATTAGATCTACCACAAAAATGTATATTCCAAAAGTTACTTTTTACCCTGTAAAAACTATGTGATTTTTCCATAGGTTATAGAGAAATGACATTTGAGAACTTATGCTGGTAATCAATTAGTACCAAGATTTATATGTCAATAAGTACAGTGTGTGTGATTTAATATATAAAATACACATGCCAATATTGGACATTTTTCAATTTAAATAATGATTTAAACTGTATACATTATTCTATGGGTTACCTTAATTTCTCTTTTGTCAGTTTGCACATTGGATGAAAACAATTTGTGACAGTGATTGATTTAAATGAACTCACTTCTGGGAGAGTGATTGTTCTAATTAAAAATGTTGGGTATTTTTTTTCTCTATATCTGAAGGCAGTTGGACTAATTTGCATTTCTTTCAGTTCTGAGTGTTGAGGCTAATATATTATGAAACATCTTTTTTTTTCCTTGATTTTCATGCACACTAGCTTTCATTATTTCTCTTTTAATTACTATCAGAGAGGTTCACAGAAGCAGTATCCTCAAAACATTTTTAGTGAAATGTTCAGGTACAGGAAGTAGAAAATAAAAGACAAAACAGAAAAGAAAAGAGAATCAAGACAGACTAAGTTTTCTTATTTTCTTAAACAGAGTAGATATATTAAATGTGTAAGTGTTTTGGACGAAATTAAAGAACTCTAGCAATTTTATGAATTGAAAAATATTTCTCATTTTTTACATGTCTAACTCAAATATAAGTATGGAACTTTAGATATTTATTTACTTTTCAATTATTAATTGAAAGTGCTAGTTATAAAAGTTTGGGATATGTCAATATATTGGCTATAAAATTTTTGTTCTAATAGGGTTTATATTTAACATTCATTAGAAGAATGTCACCAGACCTTTTCATCGCATCAGTTTAATGAAAAAAATGAGAATGTACCTCAATATAAGTTTGATTTACACATGTAATATTTTCACCATTTTATATGTTAAGGCATAATATTAATTTAGGATGATGTCCTATTTTTATCATTGTAGTTTTTCAGATTGTCTTCCTAACATTTTCAAACTCTTTTGGCTGACTTCATGTTAGATCTGAATGGATCATCATTGTTTTGTTACTTATTTGTGTACTTGTTTTTAACCACATAATCCATGCAGAAGGTATCTTATGTATAAAGATGTCATCTTTGCTACATTCTTGGTGTTATCTCCCGCCCTGCGCCCAGTATCACCTTTAATCCATGCTATCATTGTGGGATAATTTTTCCCTGAACTATCCTAACTTTAATTAAACTACCATAACTTATATGTCTACTTAACCAGGAGCACATCAACTTCAACATATTGCAGAGCACTCATTGAGAACAGGGACTGAGAACCAGTGTCAGTGTGTCGGCCCCTCAAAAATTACAGGATGCCCCAACCTGCCTCAGGAACTTTATGAACCTGATGTGCCTTGTGACTCTGAAGACTCTAATGTGAATTTGTATTAAATATTAACAAAGCTTAACTTTTTCTCATTTTTGGCGATAATAAACAAACAGGAAGTTCTAATACTGGGTCTTCACAGAATGCAAGGCATTGCCTTGCACTCCTCTTGGGAGAGAGACACCCACTTTCAACTCTTGCTTTGGAGCCACGTGCTTTTATTGTAGCTGCCCATTGTGGGCCCTGTCCATTCTGGTATTTGTGTGAGATTTTCTTGGTCCCTTTGCATGAAATTTTCTCTCCCAGAGTCATGAAATAACACATGTAAGTGAAATATTCATCACATGTTAGACTGAAGTTGAGACTTACGGTAGAATGAGAAAATGAAGAATTATATCCTCCTGTACACAGTAGATCTAGAAGCTTAGTTATACCTTTGCTTTGCCTAACTGCCATAACTGATGTGGTTGTTTTGTCAGTAAAATTGTTTTTGTTTTATTTTGTTTTGTTTTTGCTATTATTATTTGGTTGCATACTTTTGGCTTTGGGGCAAAAGTTTCTTCTTTTCCTTTGTTTTAATTTATCGAAAGAATGATCTTAAGCTATAAATAGCCATATTGCATAATGGACAATTTTATAAATCATAAAATATCAGAGAAGGTTTCATGATTATGACTATGCACAAAAAGAAACTAATAAATGGAATCTTCAAAAATTTAGGGTAACCAGTTAATTTACAGTTGTAATATGCTCTTTAGGTTATTTTCATATATGTATGAGATATTATTTACTCATTTCTTGTCAAAAGGCATAAGTAGATTTCTACTAAAATTTCTGCATGTTCATTACAAATCAGCATGCCATCATTATAGGAAATTTTGCAAATGAAATGTTGAAAAATAAATGTTCCAATAACAATCAAAATATGGTTATATTCAACATTTTGGTGTCTTCTCTCTCATGTATTTTTTCCTATGGATAGTATTTTTTTACATAGGCATGTTCATTTTACATACACATATGTATATAAAATACAAAACTTTTTAATGCCGAGGACTTATTTTTAAGTAAGAAGTCTGGAAAGTAAAATTACTTGGTCAAAAATCGTGGACATTTTTAAGGCTTTATTGTGATTACCATCTTGGTTTTCATATTGTTCCAGTTTTCACCCCTACCAGCAATATATAGAATTACTGGATAAATTATACCCTTGTCAGTATTCATCCAAGAAATATATATTGCACAGCTCCTATTCATCTAGACCCTGGATATGTAATGGTGTGCAATATCAAACATTTCAATTTTCTTCATGAAACTTATCATCCAGTTTGGAGACAGACATCAATCATAATTTCACAAACTGGAATTAAAGTCATGAATTATGAAGCAAAATATTAACATTTGTTTAATATCAGTGGTGGAGGCATGGGTGTAGGTTGCATTGTTTTCTGTATCTTATAATGTATTAAAAACATTTTAAAATGAAGTAATTTTGATGTTTAAAAGATAAGGTACATCTATAAAGAATTCTGCCATAAAAGCCTTCAAAGGAGGAATCAGACCTTTTCTGAAAGTGCCCCAGAGGAAGCATTGATGAAACTGACTTTGGGAAGGAGGAAAGAAGTTAATTACGCAAAGATATGTATATATGCGTGTCTGTGCACAGATGTGCAAAGGAGCATCTTAATGCAGGTGGGCGTATTTGAGAAAGATAAGTGTAAAGGAACAGGATAAATGTGGGAGATTATGGAATATTTGTAGGCAGCCCACAGTGACCCAGGCTGAGCTCTGAGGGGGTAGCGTGGGAGCAATAGAAAACAAGGTCAGGCAGATCAGATGGGGCCCCACTGCTGCCGGATATAATTCAGTGAGTAATTCAGCCAGCAGCAAACTGTTGCTACACATTTCCAGATCTGATGGATTGGAACAGGCACACCACAGGTGGGAAGACCACCTGAGAGAAGGCACTGAGGGGCCGAACTGCTGCTGGTAGTGAAAATAGAGAAAGGGAAAAGAATGAGGGAGATTGTGAAGGCAGCATCAGTAGGAACTGGGCAACTCATTCAGTCGAATAAAAAAAGGCAAGCGTGGTGTTGATCTTAGAAGACTGATACTGTTCACATAAGTAGTCAGGACAGGGTAGAAATGTCTTTTGGCTGGAGTTGGTGGAGAGGGAAGAATTGAAGTGAGAATTATACTGGACAAATTTAAACTTACATATTAATTTTGCAGTTTGGGTGAAGGTTTCATGGGTAGAGATTTTTTGGAAATCCAGTGAGGTGAATCTTAGAAAGACTTTCAAGAACGTTGACACAATTCTAATAACCACTAGGTGTTCGATTTTATAATCCTAGTCTTCCCAAATCATCTATATTCTGATATGTTTAGTCACAGAGATGTGATGTTGTGGTGTTCACGCATTATTTTACAGATTTTCTTCAATATTATACTATCTTTGAAGCAAATCTGTATACTGTGGAGTCATTATTAGTTATATCAGATATACATAGAAACAGATATTGACATTCATTTTAATTTCTTGAGGACTGAACAAAAGGCTAAGGATATTCTAGTTTTGAATAGCTTTTTTCATTTGTTTTTGTTTTCGCTAGTGTGTTTTTTTGTGTGTGTTTACCTGGTCGCAAGTCCACAATTTTTGTATCGATTACAATCTAGATGCTAGGTTTCATCATTCTATGACATCCTGTTGTTTTGATGGCATGATCGCATTTGGGCGTCCCATTCAGCAATTGTGGAGATGCCAGTTGCCATAGTGAGTATTATGGTATCTCATATCACATCTAGGCATGAGTTGGGGATGGCCTTTGAAAAGCCACATGCAAATATTTATTTTCAAAGGTACAGCTGCCTCTTTCTGAAGCACTGGATCATTGGAGTGGTTACCTTTTCAATGACACATCAGATGAAAAATCTGTTACCATGTAATTCCTTTTTGTTTCAATAAACTGCCACTGTCCTCTACTTCAAACTCTTTTGGACAAGAATAAAAATCCATAGTATATAATTTTATCCTTCTTTTTTAGTTATATAAATGAGTAGAATTATCTACATTTGTCTAATTTGTCCAGATTATGGCCGCAGAGCTAACCTCACAGAAGCTGATTTTCTGATTTTCCTGTGGATCCCTCATAAGTACCAAAGATGCCTCCATGCAAGTTAGGGTGACCCTTTAGGCGTCAAGGAAACATTCTTCATATTAGGATTTTTTCTAAGAACATGTATTGAAATGTTAACATGATTTTTTTAATACAGGTTTTTCACAATTGGGGATTACTTGTTAAATTAAGTTTAAAAATTCATTAAAAATCCTTTAACGAGGTTCATTTGAAGCAGAAGTTTTGTAAAACTCTTGTACTGCCATTCTGAATGATGTTAGCTTAACCTAGTAAATGAATTTGTTTAAGACTTAACTAATAATTAAACTAATAGATTAAGTAATCTAATCATTTTAACTAATAATTTAAATACACACAGATTAGTTTTATAAAATGACCTTTTTCCTGCGGCTGACAAATGCAACTTATGACTGCATTTTCTTCACCTTCTATGACTAGTATACTCCAGGTTTGATAAGTACAGGGAAATCAACACAAAATAAAAGGTGCTACTTTTATAAAATCCCCTCTTATTTCTGAAAAAGAAAGAGAAGAAACAGAAAATAAAAAAGAAACTATTGTGACACATCATGAGGCTTATGATAACTATGTTTGCCTTTCAGATCCCCAGCTCAAGGGCATAGTGACCAGGTTATATTGCAGGCAAGGCTACTACTTGCAAATGCACCCCGATGGAGCTCTCGATGGAACCAAGGATGACAGCACTAATTCTAGTAAGTGACAACCTGAGGCCACCAATTATCACAGTTGGTAGAAGATACTCTGCTACTTAAATGACTTTTTAAAATATATTTGCAAATATTTGGTTATGTTGGCTCATTTTTACAATGTTACATACTAGAATGCCATTTACAATTTACTTGGACCACACGGATGAAAATATTAATAGAGTAACAAAAGAAACCTGTTACTTTAAAATAATTATAAATTCATATTTTCAATTTTTTTCAAACAATTGTCAGATCCAGAATATTATTGTTACTTTTAATCTCATTATCATAAAAGTCGAGTAAGTATACTAGAGCATTCAGATGAAAGTTGATTACATGTTTACTTTGAAAGTATTATTTTTATCAGGCCTGTAGCTTCTTAATGATAATTATGGAAACTAAAGAGCTATAAAGATTAGTTGTTTCAAATAATAGAAATTTAATTTTTCAAATTTTTGGCATTCAACAAGAGAATACCTATATTTATTGGGAACATATCAAAGCTATGTGCCTCTAAATACATTATATATGTTGTTTAATTACTTTATAGAACCGAGTCTGTGATAACATTTTATTCTTAAAAAGCCACCCTCCTTCCATTGTGCTGTCTGTCTTCATTTTACTATTTCTTTGTATGTAATTTTTCTTTTTTTTTTTCATTCTGGTATCTCTCTTTATTCAATTGTCTGTGTTTTCCTTTCCCATTTTCTGTTTATATTGGTATGTGATTTCTTTTAATTTAGCGCATCAGCTCTAAAATAGACATACTTTCTATTGCTCGAGAGTTAGCGAAAAGCAAAACCCGATTTTATTGGAATTTCATTTCATGAAAAAGAAAGGAGGATTTGAATGCATGTAACCAAGTTATAGGCATTTCCTGTTTTAAACTGTAGTAATCAAATTTTCAGTAACTGATTCTGATAGCAGCTAATAATATGAAATAGACTATTTATGCATTTGGTGTTGCTATGTAAATATTAGTATTTTTCCAGCCATCATGTTTATTTTTAAACTTGGGCATTATTTTTTATTTTTCTTTCAACTTTTAATTTTTCTTGATTTATCTATATTTTTCTCTTGTACGTATTATGTTATCTTTTTGTACTTTTAAACTTTTCCCTATCATATTTGTTCATTGGTTTATTTTTGTTTTATTTCCTCTTTGATTTAAGAAAAGAGATTTTAAAGCAGTTCAGACACAGGGAAGAAAGAGGAAATATTTTTATTATAAGACCAATGTCATTGTTTACTTGTTGGGATTTCAATATTAGCTTGAACCTTTTAAAATTATCAGTTCTTAACCATATTTGACCTATAAAAGATGTCAGGTTCTCTTGGTTCAAGCTAATACAATATTTTCTAAATTGTGAAAGTGCAGATGTAGACATTATATGCATCATACATAGTTATAGCTGGTTATCTGGATAACATTAACTGCTAAACTGGAAAGCTGAGATACTAAAAGATACTCAGCTTCTGTTCTCTGTATGTATGGGACTTCTTTCCTCCTATTGTGTAACTGCAGAAGAGGGAACAAAATCTCTGGTTAACTCTTGAAATCTTCCTTAATCCCCTTAAATGTGAGTGAGGAACAGTTCTGAAGATGAAGCAAGAACAGGAGCCTCTGTGTAAAAGCAACTCAGAACCAAATAACAGTGCCTGCATTCGAAGGACTTAAATTCCTGTGCAAAGATCTGGTCCACAGCTTCTTTTCTTACAAATTACATTGCATTTTCAGTGCATTTTGAGATAGGTAGGTTAGTTTTGTTGCCATTTCAACATTTGCAAAGACATAGCAGAACAGAATAAAAGATGGTGAGATAAAGGTTCTCTCTTCAAAAGGGTATAAAAATTGTACAACTATAAAATTTAATAAAATTTGGCAGAATTATAACAGCTTTATGAAAGCACTGAGAAGTACTCTACTTTTGTGTACTATCACCTTTTTAATGGAAAAAACAGTTTTTTAAAATGAATTTTAAGATATTTTCTTCTCTATGGTTTAAGATATTTTCTTCTCTATGGTTCAGTCTTATGAATTTTAAGAAATTTGTTAGCACTGAAAAGTATTATTTACAAATGAGGATAAGCATTAGAGATAGGGATGCTGACAGACAGGTCCTAATTAAAGGACTGCCCTTTTAGCTTGAGGAAGGATGTGATATAATAAAGCACAAATGTGTTTCAGTTTTTTGATAACTCTCTGAACACAAAACAAGGATTAGTCATCCATAAGTAGGAAAATAAGAAGAAATAACCTAAAAGTTGCCCTGAAGCCACCCAAAAGTTACCAAATGAAAACAACAAAAAAAAAAACAACAAAAAAACCCCTGAAGCTTAAACCTTCAAATTGTGATTTGAATTCAACACATATCCCAGTACTAAATATGAGATTATTTAGAACTAGGTAAAGTCAGAACCATACTGCTAAACTGCTTTCGTTAAAATTGTTTGATGAGTTAAGAAGATGAGAAAGGCCAGCTGGCAGGTGAACCCAAGACCAATGTGCTTCCGGAGTTTTCAGCCCGAGATCTAGAAATCCCTGGTGGGAAAAATGGCAAGAAAATGTTTGATGGTGGATAAAATTGGTCCTATTAGAGAGGATCCTGTAGCAACTTGACTGCTTATCAGTGGCTCCTGTGTGCTTTGGAAAGATTTTTCACAAAATGAAATGAACACCCAGGTTACTTCATGACCATGCTCATTTTCAGGGGTATACATATTTAGAAAACGTAGAGCTTCCTTTCTATATACTAAATGTCAGCATTACCATGAATTATAGGTTTGATTCAGGAGTGGTTTTCTTTCTCCCACTTTGCTTTTGGGGATACCATGGGGTTTTTCTATGAGATTAAACTCCATTGTTCCAATTATCATTCTTAATAGATACTGTAAGCAGAATAAGACTATAGAAATATCAATATTCTAGTAACTATGACAATTTTAAAACCTAACTCAAACCAGTTCCTCTCACCTTAGAAATTCCCAACCAGGTACCTTGTTGTGTAGAAATTACCAATAACTCACCCTGTGAGATGACCATCACCCCACTGGCCTTAGGTTGGCGGTTCTCATCTTGGCTATATACTCCAGGGTCATTTGAGGAGCTTTCAAAAATATTCCTTATGCCTTAAACCCACTCCCTGAGATTCTGATTTAATTGGCCTTGGATTGGACATGTCCATCCTATTTTTTGAATACAGCTACTTTTAAAGTGCCGACAGTGTTGAAAATCACTGTTATATGGAGAACTTTAGTTTTCCACAGAATGAACAAAATAACATAAACATCTTCATTATTTTTACTCCCCTAAACTTTGTGACATTGCTTTATATTTACATAAAATACAAGAATGAAATAGTACAACAATGTCTCAATTAATGTGGGGATATGTGGTTTTAATTAGCACCATGGATCCATCATGGTTAGCTGTGGTTGGTCTTCCATATTACAGCAATTGTATGGATTCACTTTCTATTATAACTCTGTAACTGATAATAACTTGTATTTATAATTCATGTTCCAAACAAAATCTTGAGGAAAAACCCAGTATGTTATTTTTTAGTATGTTTATTTTAGACTATTTTCTATAATTCCTATTTTTCCCATACCCCATTATTTTGGTGAGTTCATTATATACTTCCCTTCTAGAATTATAACATCTGACCTATACCAAATATATGGAACCTACAAATACTATTAAGAGGATATAAAGATTAGAATAATTAGATTTAGATAGATTAAGTTAGGACAGTTTGCATGGACAGGCATATAAGTATGTTTCCCCCAAAAAACTTTTGCATATAAATTAGGAATTATCCTATGGTGCACATCTTTTCAAAATATAAGGGAGATGGGACAGCTAAGGCATTCTCGACAAGAATGAAAATGGCCAATGTCCTTCTTCCACGAAGATGGAATACTGAGAGTTACAATGACACAACTACCTCACAGTACTCAACAACTCCACAGTTATGTTAAGTATTAAATAATAGAAATAAGGAAACATAAGCCTCATTCCTCCATAGCGATATAATAAGCCCCTAGAATCTTACGGAAGACAATCTGATGTTGGTTTGCATCGTGAAAGCTAGTATCTACCTAACCATGTATGCCCCAGAGTATTCTTCTAGGGATGATTATTTACAGCTATGGCCTGACATTTTCCTATCATCATGTATAGCACAGACATCTTGAGATCTCAGGGTCAGTAACATGTAGTAATTAGAAGAGAATGTATAATTTTCTTCACCATATTCAAAGAAAACATATGCCTGTGAATTCAATAGAACACAATTTATAAAGTTGATTTTTGGTTATGTAATGAGAAGACCTATAGATTGAAATCAAAATTGCCCACATTTTCTAAATTATTTGTCTTTTATGGAATGTAGTTGACAGCTTAAACCTAAGATATTTTATTTATACATTTACTTCAACATTTTAGTGCTGCATTGCCTGTTCTGACCCGGTCTTATTGCTTAGAATTAGATGTGAATTAAAAAGAATTTGAATGAGTGTAGATTACATCATTGTGGATAATGGCTCTCTTATAAATGTCTCTATGATAAATTCTCTCAAATAATCAATCAATTTTTACTAAGAATGATGCTAGACTACCCACGAAACCGTCAAGTTATGACACGGGCATGGAAATGAGTTAAAGGGATGTTAAGACTTTTTAAAAAATCAATTATAACATTGCTATCTGCACTATTGAAAAATATAGAAACATACATTTTTTGGGTAAATAAGGTAAGAAAACATGAAAAGATAAATGAGTTTCATCTCCAAGGTGGGTAAAATTGAGCACGTTTCTCTCTTTTAGTTTTCACTCATAATTTTATGAAATGTTAATAAAGGAAATTCTCTCTCTAAAATTTGCATTGCAATTGGTTTGATTAGCTCTTTTTAAATTTAGCGCATTAGCAGGTGCACATCGTTTCTGGGCTCTGCTGGCGTATTATGTTGGTTCAGCAAGAGTAAGTTAGTTTTGGAATTACCTTTTTACCTCTGGCCTGTCCTACGTTGCAATAATAAAGCATACGTTCTGCATGAAGGACCAAAATAAACAATCAACTTTGACCTTTTTTTTAAAATTAAATTTATTGGGTGACATTGGTTAATAAAATTATATAGGTTTCAAGTGTACAGTCTGATAATACATCATCTGTATATTGTATTGTGTGTTCGAATCTCTTCTGTCACCATATATATGACTTTTTAAAATCTAGTCTTTGAGAATCTTCACAGCTGATTACTTTTGGTATCAAGTGCTGTCAGAGACTGGGATACTAGAAGCATTACAGCCTTGATTCTGTTCATTATCCGTGCCCTGCCCCCACCACGAGTTCTTTAGAATGCTATAGGCAGACTGCTAAGATCTGCAAACTGAAGATCAAGTGCTAATTTTATCCATAGCAGAAACTTCTTAATTATAAAAAGAAATAAAAGTTAATTAATTGGAACTTCTCAGAAGGTCTTAATAAAGATGATTTCCCGAATAAAAGAAAAGAGAAAGAAATGATAGCAATGCTTTACTTCCTTTTGTGATTTGTGACAGACCACGTTTATCTTTACAGCACTGTTCAACCTCATACCAGTGGGACTGCGCGTTGTTGCCATCCAGGGAGTGAAGACAGGGTTATACATAGCCATGAATGGAGAAGGTTACCTCTACCCATCAGTAAGTAACATGCCAAAGATACTGGCCCTTCATTTAATGTTTGCAAAATAATAATAGCAGCAACAACAAAAACGAGAAAGTTCTGTGTCTATAGATGCTGCCCTTTTTGCTTTAGTATTTGATCTTTAATACAATGTTGTAGGAGCTGTTTATTCATTATTCATCAGTGTTTGTTAATATCAGCATATCAAGTAGAAGAGTGTCTTATAAAAGAGTATTTTATAAAGAAAAACAAAATTTATGTGAATTTTAAAACAAAATTAAAGAGCAGTTCTTTTAAAAATAAGAATTATAAGTCAGACAAAGATAAATACCATATGATTTGATTTCACTTATATGCAGAATATAAGGAACAAAAATAACAAACTAATCAAAAACATACTCAAAATATAGAGGACAATCTGGTGATCGTGGGGACAGGGTTGGAGATTGGAGGGCTGGGAGAAAGGGGTGAAGGGTTAAAGAAGTACAAATTAGTAGATGATAGATGGTCACAGGGATGGGGAGCACAGCATAGGTAATGCCGTTAGCATTAATATATTAGCTAGACGGAAAACCAGAGGAGAGAAGGAGCAATTAAGGGGACTTTATAAACTATATAAATGCCTAACCAATATACTGTATACTTGAAACTAATTAAAATAAATAAATTTTAAAAAATAAGAATTCAAATTGTGTAAATATTTTACTGGGAAAATACTTCTAATATCAAAATGTATATTGTATTTAACTCTAAGCAAGCCTCTCTGTTTTTGTGTTAATGTATATTAGAAGTTGAACACTTTTCCAGCTATATAACCTCTTCTGGAATATTTACTATTTACAAATAATTCACATTCAGATATGCTGTATTCATAATTATAATTCAGTTAGAATTTATTTTTGTCACAGGTCCAACCAATAGAGAGTTAGATGAAAATATTTTTTTTTCTACTATCCTATGAGAAAAAATCTATAGATTAAAGTCATGGTGCCTCAAAGAAAAATGCTCTTATTTGGGTGTGCATGTCATCGTCATATATATTCTTTAAAACTGTTGTTAAATGCCATCATCAAAAAATTACATGTCAGCATACATATATATATTACACACATACGCATACACACATGCACATGCACACACATACAAAACTTAAACATAACATTCTCTGGGGCCTATTGTGAAATTTGATATGTTTTCTACAGTAAATCTGGGAAATCCTGTCAAAGAAAAAAAAAATGTGAGCTTGTGGATTCCCTTCATGATGGAGTGGAAAGCTCTCTTGTTATTTTGGAAACTTCATCTGAGTTTTCTGATGGTCCTGGGCCTCATATTATGCAAATTGCATTCTGTTGCATAAGATGAATATTCAACATATTATGAGCAAGATCAAGCTAGAGTTCCCTAACCCCTTTTGAGGAAAAATCCGATTCAGATAAAGATCATTTTCTAAAGATGCCTTATTTCGATACAAATCAATTTTATTGATTTGACATTTATTCTGTTATTTTTCTTTCTTTTCTCCCAAGTAATCTTTGAGATGCCTAAAAATTATTAGAGGTATTATCTGCCATAGCCTCTAGTTCTTGGTTCCTGTTGATGATGTTATCATTTTGTTGTGTTCTGGTATATGCTTTGATGTCAGGAGAAATTTAAATTTTGCTTCATTTTTTGCACGTGAAAAAGATGCCTTATACTTTTTTGTTGTGACGTTGGGCATATCATCTTGAGTATGTGTATTAGCCTAAAACGCAAATACTGGTTGTATTGGTGCAATGGAAGCAGAGCAGCAAGAATAGAAATGAAGAAGGCTCTAACTGCCCTGTCTTAAATGTGGCCTCCTTGCCCAGGAATCAGTTATATGCGTAACAGTACCTGCCCCAGGATTTGTCTCAGTCACTACTTCAGGCATATTATCTGACCCAATGTGTTCTGCTTTTACTCTCCTGATTCTCCAGTTAATTGGCTTCTGGGCAAATCAGTGAAACTCAGATTTAAAGAACAAGTTGATAAAGATTTAAGTCTGGAAAATGAAGGAATCTGTTTTAAGTTTATGCCCACTTTAAAACGATCAATTTAATGTTTGCTCAGTGTAAACTAGTGTCTAATATAGGAACAATTTTACTGAGACTCTGTAGATTCAAAATGTAGGCAATAAAATAGATTATTCAAAGTAAATTCTGTTAAATGAAAACCACACTAGTGATTTGACTTGAGGTATACATTCCTCTGTTTGCATTTCAGGAAGTAACTCTCATACTCCCTTGCCATCCAAATAAAGATATTCAATTTGTCAGATAATTCCACATCAGGGGGACAAAAAAATTACCTTGACCGACATGTAAATAATCACATTTCCAACGCTGAAGCTGCTTGTTCCCGGTGGAATCTTTTCTTAAATATGACAATAGTCATTTCTTTTGTGGTCATAATGATTGTAATGTCTTACTTAAAGATGTTTCTCAAGAGATTTAATACCAGATATAAACAGTTTGCTTAAAGGTAGAATGCAGGCTGCAAAGTTGCAGAACAGAAACTGACAAGGAAATACTTTTGTTAAACAATTAGTTTAAAATGATGTTTAGGAAAAAAACGAAGTATATTTTGACCAACTAGACTATTTATAGTGCTGTAATGAAGAGTCAAGTTTGTTTTTTTTTTCTCTTCCAAACATCCTGTGACTTTGAAAGACTAAGAAAATCCTCCACGTAAATTCTGACACAAGAAAAACATGAATGAAAGAAGACTTCATCATTTGGCCAGAGATAAAGAATAGTCAAAGCCATAACGTGTTTCTGATATAAGAGAAGAGGGGGAGGGAGAAAGGGAAGGAAAAGAAACTGATATGATGGGGAAAGCCCTGGGCTTTTTTCAGAACGCCTGGATCCTGGACCTGACAGCCAGTGCCTGTGTTATCATGTCCCTGTCTCTCTGCCTCTCATTGTTCTCATCTGTAAAATTAAAAGGTTTCCCTGGATACTTTAAATTAATATTGAGATTTAAATTCTCATTTTAATCTGATTGTTTTTTTCTGAATGATGAGATAAGAAAGGTACCAAAAAAGCATATAGATTCATTATTGCTTTCTTATCACAGGCTGACATTTATGAGAATATGAGTTTCCAAATGGTGTTGTAAATGTTTCTATTACCTAGAAGCAGGCATCTGGGGAGGCAGTATGCCCTGGTGTTCTCCTGAAATTAATTTTTCATCTGAGTCTCTTAACTAAGTGATACAAGTTGAGAGGAAGACAATTCCTTTTCATGTAGTTTTTAAAAATGAATTAAGAAAATGCACTGCTACTGTGTTTTGCAAATAATACAGCTCATAAGAATAACCTGAAAAGAAGAAAATGCAGATTTCTTTGATTATCTCTAGATATTTCAATTCACTAGTCTGATGGTAGGCCTAGGAATCCACAGTTTAATAAGGGTCCCCCTACCTCCCTCATGTGCCCATTGGTGGGTGATTCTAAAGCCCAATAATCAACAACCACTCAGCAATCATTGTTGCAATGGCCTGTTGGGGAGATGATGGTAGCTTTAGACCAAGTAGTGAGAGTAGAGTTGGTGAGAGTTGGTAAATACACTACCCAGGCACAGAAACCAATATTGAATAAAATAAAATATTTTGTTTTCCTAACTTAATATATCACTAAATTGATGTTTACAGAAATTTGAAGCAGTTCTGCATTCCTTTTCACTAATACAGTAACCCAGAAGCTCTGGAACACTTGTATGCTGGCATCAACTCACCCAACTAACCATAGACAATGAATGTGCGTATAGGGATGAAATGTTCTTTAATTAAGAATGAGTGATAAATGTTGTCTATCTGTAAAGATCTTAGTTATCTACTCTACATGAGATAGTTTTCTGATATTATAGTCATATCTTTCAGAAATATTTTCATTATCCTCTTTTACAAAGATGGTACCAATTTCCATCCAGCAGTTGTCCCTTACTGATGTGTCTTAATTGTGTTGCTGTCCCTCCTCAATTTTCTAAGGCCTCCAAGACAGGAAAGCCTCAGAGCTCCTTGCCTCATTCTACTATCAATTGTACATCTTCCTGCAGAGCTCATAACTCTGGCAAAACAGGATGGAACATCTTCACATCTGCTCTTGTGTTTGTTGTTCAAGTTTGGGGCATGGAAATAGAACTGCTTCATCTTTTCATAGTGTGGTACCTAATTTCCCTCAAACTCTTTCTATTCTTCCCTGAGATTTATTCATACAAAGGCACACACAATTAGTCACCTGTATTTCCATGCTCATGGAGTATTGTGTGAGTTCTTCATCCATCCCTGGTACTTGTCCTGTCTCTGAAACACATCTATGGACATCCACCCTCAGGAAACTGTTCACCATTCATCCTAGAGCTGGTAGGCACATCCTATCCATGCCTCCTGTGTGTTTTTTTTTTTTTTCTTTTGGTACCAGGCAGTGCATGCAAATAATCAAATAATCTGAGTTACAGTGACCATAACTGGCCATCAATATCCACTGTAGGGAAGCCAAGGCCTCAGTAGCATCTGAGGACTGCTCATTCTGAGGACCAGCCTTTTCTTCTCCAATGCGACCCCTGGGAAGAGGGAGGCAAAACTAAAGCCAAGTTCATCTGGATACACAGAGCTGTCCCTTTCAGAATGGAAATTCTTTCATTCTTTCATTTTTCATTCTTCATTTCTTTCAGTGAGTCATTTTCTTTATCTTAAAAAGTATATTAAATTTGAGATTATTATCAGTGTCTTTTGTTAATCTAACAATCTATTACTTTATATGCATGCTTTCCTGCACAAACAATATACACTATACAACACCTTTTGAGAATGTGTATGTGTGTGTGTGTGTGTGTGTGTGTTTCATTGAGATTATGCATTGTGCTTAAATATACACACATTTGTTCACATGATTATACTTCTGGTCAGAATGTTTCTATTTCTTTTTATAAATGTTAAATGATAGTTTTTAAATTTACACATTTTAAAGCTTTACTTGTTATACTTAAAAATATTTCTTTTTTTACATTAAGTTTTCCTATGGTTTCTCCCACATATAACTCAGTTGGATATATCTCCCAGGTTGAAAATGGCTATTATCCGTTCTTGGTGTTTGGGCTAAGATCATTTATAGTAATAAAGAAGCAAGTATGGTACTTTAGTTCATTTCCCTTAAGTATTCATGTAATTCCTACAACACTGAACACCAATGAACAGAATATAGTTGATTGTGACAAAGGCAAGAATGCCGTCATTCTGCTTGGGGTCACTTACCAGAAAGAAAATGCAATTGAGAAACAAATGCAAATGGCAGACTAAGTATAATTAAATTAAGTAGCATTTTGGACAAAAGAAAATGTGAAACATCCCTTTTTTTCTATTATTAGGTTAATAATAAGCAATAAAAATGAATACTTTTTTAGACTATCCAAGTTTTAGTGCCATTTTATGGTATATGAAGGAAATTGGGGTTGAGGTAGGAAAGATACTGAGCGCTTAAGAGGAAAAAGAGAAATGAAAAGAAAAGGAGATAGTAAGTGAACACAGGAAGCTGCATTGGGCAGCATATGGGGAAGGGGAGGGGATGGCAGGAGGAGACAGCAAAGGGAAGGATGTGGGGAAGACGCATCATAAAGAATGGGGAGGAAGGGCCATGTTTTCTGCTCACTCCATCGCGTTCCTGGAATCCATTTGAAGCTCGGCTTCAGCCTCCCATTCTGAGGTGGAGAAAACAAAGTCCTCCTTCTTGAAGCCCAGTCTGGAACTTCTGACCACACCCAAGATACTTTTCCTGCTCTAACTCCATGACCACTTTCACTTATTTCCCTTAACCTCCTCTTTCAGAATGGTAGCTCTGCTTGGTTAATGCCGCTGTCTAAGGAATCTATATGGCTGTATTTAACTTCCCAATGATTATACCTGTGACAGTGAGAATTAGTAGAAAGAGACCAGTGGCTGTGTGAAAATCATTTTGATCAATAGCCCAGGTGAAGGTTCTTGAGTATATACAATGAAATGTTATTGAACCTTAAAAAAGGAGATTGCAGCAAAATGAATAAACCTGGAACACATTATACTAAGTAAAATAGGTCAGACATATAAAGAAAAAGAGAACTGCATGATCTTACCTGTGGAATCTAAATAAGTGAAACTTATTTAGAAGCAGAGACTTGAAAAATGGTTGCCAGGGGCAGAAAGGGAGGAGATATGAGGAGTAAAAGGAAAAAATGCTAAATAAAAAAGAGCAAACTAAATAGGGCTTACAAACTACAAATATGTGTTTCATTTGGACAGCATAAGTGTGCGTGCATGCGTGCGTGTGTGTGTGTGATCTGAATGCCTTCAGATGGAGCATGCACTCTACAGTCTATGGTTTGGCCACAATGACAACTTTCCTTAAATTTAGAAAGGAATACATGTTAACTTTGTGTCTGGGCCTGGAGATATTGGTGCTGTCAATGAAGGGAAAGGATGAGAGATATTTGAGAGTTTTTTGAGGAGTTATGGAAACAACTCTGGTTTTCTTGGTATGGGAGGTGACAGAGTCACAGCTCACTCTGATATGACTAACTCAGAACCGGGTGAGCTGTGATGCTTTTCATTAAGAAAACAAAACCCAGAAGGAGGAGAGGACTTGGGGGGAGGAAGGTTCTGCACTCGGTTTTGTACACAGGATATCCTTGTGAGTTATAATCCCACTGAATGACTACCGGATAATAACGAAACTCATTTATCCTATAAGAAACAAGTTTCCGAGCTGTTTTAAGAACAGTGGGCAAATAAAGAATTGTTCTTTGAAGACAGATGGTGATTGTCTTCCTTTTCCTCCTGCATGTGAGTCAAAGATGAAGATAATAGGGTCAATAACATCTGCATGGGTTAAGTTAAATATTAGGGAAGAACATTATTAGATAACATGATTTCTTGAAAAAGTCTCAGATATTGTACTTGGTACATAAGAATACGGATTCATTAGAGGCAGTTTTGAATACTGGGTATAGAGGAGAGAACTAACTGAGCTAAATTTGTAACTTGTGCTTTTATAAAAATGATACTAATAATATGGGAATGAAGCATCAGGCCTTCAGATACTCTCATAGTGGTTCACAGTCCTCAACATACCTAAGACTTATTCAGATAGCACTGTAAATATCTAGATTCCAGATCATTAACCTGAAAGATTCTAATTCAGTGTGTTTTATATGCCTCAAGAATTAGAATTTCATATATGTATCCCAGGCATTTCTAGTGCAGGTGCCTAAAGGAATATACCTTGATAAACATCGGTCTACCTCACTGAGCCATGACTTTTGGATCATATGATTTTATATTTACTCTTGGTGATGATGATGATGATGAGCACAAATTCATGGTCCAGTTCAAGCCCCTTAAAATAAGCAGAATGACATGACCATGAGTAGTGCCGTCCTTTCCCATTGACCAAGTTAAATGGCCTTTGAGGACATACATGGAAAAGTCCTGGCTGTGGTCATCGCTCTGCTCAATTTGCAAAGAATAGGACAAGAAATATGTCCTTGAACATCAAGATAATTTAGAGAAAGAGGAATTTTGCTGACACTTGAGAAAAGGAAATAAGAAAATATAAAAACAAAGTAAGACTTTGAATTTTAAACCAATAACAGCCAGTTTGCAATCCTGAAAAAGAGAGATTTTTATCATATAAAGCTCAAGGGAGAAATCAGCCTGAGACAGTCAGCCTGGGGCCTGTCTGAATTGAAGACACCTGCTGAATTGAAGGGAATGATTCAGGGCAAGGACATCTGTCAGAGCAGATTTCCAATGACAACAACTCTGGGTTGCTTCAGAAGTGAATGTTTTTTATTATTTTTAAAAATTACTAATGAAATAAATATATGTACATTTAATACATTGTTTATTTTTTCTAAGTCTACTTTCTCTGGGATAATTTTGTTTTCCTCTAAGCAGGACCTTCCCACACAAATCCCATTTCCAGACAGAAGAGACTTCCATTTCCTTCCCTAGGTGATCAGCAGGACCCTAGTGCTTGGCCCACGTTTGAGCTTCTTTTCTGGGTTCTATAGGGAGAGAGGGTTGATCGCATATGGGCCTGTCATTTACAGATTTCTTAACTGTACCAAAACCCGTTATATCTACTTAACAAAAATGTAAACATGTATCTGATAGCAAAAGGGTTTGCATGAAATAATGTGGAAGACCATTTCTACTCCATATAATTACTCGACAATTAAATATAGGCGATGGACAAGTCAAGTACTTGGTATGGATGTGTATATTAATGAATTCATTTATTAATTCATTCAAAAAACATTACTATATGCCTTTCAATGGCAGCTATTGTGATATAAGCATTGGGGCTTCAAATATACATGAAAATTTTTTGATTTAAAAACGAACGGACAAACCAAAATCTCTTTAAGTTTAGTAGACAGAAGGAAATCATTGGAAGTGCATCTTGACTAGACAAATTCTAAGGCTCTTTTCTCGGAATCTATGATTCCATTATATTTGTATATTTCATCACTCCTTCAGTAGTCCTGGATATGTAGGAAGTATTCAGTCTGAAATTTTTTATTGATTATTGTCAAGGTGGAATTATTTTTATCAGAAACTTTTATTAATTTATTCATTTAGTGCCCTCTTGTTCACAATATTTATTATGCGTGTCACTTTTTTTTCTCACTGAAAACCATTAAATATCAGTAACAAAGATGAATCTATTTATCTCCCAAGTTAGAATTGCAGAAAAGCCCTTATTTACACTTTTCTTTCCTGAAAGAACATGAGGAATCCACAGAGACAGTACTCAGACATGCAATGTCTGCCTTCTAATGTGGTCACATTTGCATTAATGAGGTGAGTGGTAATGTTGTCTTCACCTTAAGAGAGACTCTCAGGGCAAAAAAATAAAATTTGATCTCTAATAAATATTGCTATCATTTAAACTTGAACATTTTAAAGCAAGTGCATGAATAATAATAAAGAAAGGACTTTATTATTTCTCTATGTTCATAAATGCATGAAAAGCTTTGGTTTTATATTTCCTTTTACTGTAAAAGAAAAATTACCTTTGCAGTTTGCAATTTTGTTCTGATTTTCTCTAGATGGAAACATTATAAAATACTGTAAATAGTAATAAAATTTAGGTTTGATCAAATGTTTCAATTTTTTAAAATCTGTATTCGTGGAGGTGGATACCCTCTTGTTCCCTCTTGTAGGTGGTAGATGGTGAAAGAAATTTTTACGTATAAGAAGTTTTAACGACTACCCTGAAGATTAAGTCCTAGAACAAAAGATAAACAATATTTAAGAATGAACCATCTGTTTTCATTTTTCACATTATGAAAAAAATTGCAATAAACTGCATAAATTCTAAGACCAGTATACCATAGTGAATGACAAATCAGATTTAACATTTAATAGCTGCTAAAGTTTTGGGAAGAAATTCTGCCTATTTAAAAATCGTTTGCATATATTAGAGACATCATGATTGAAATAGCTATACATCATTCACCCAAGCTGTGTTGATGGGTTTTCTTTCTGATTATTTTTACTTTTAGAGAATTCTTTTTCTTCCTACTTCTGGCAGTGGGGTTGCATTTGTGCTACCATATCCCAGGACTCTGAAAATCCATGAACCGTGAGTTCATGGTCTCCTCTGAATAGGAATTGGATGCTTTTCTCAGTTTCTGCAATGCAGCTCCAATAACTTAAATCCCATTGCTTAGTCACTTGGGAATTATAAAGAAAAATAATTCATGAAATAATTCATAAAAATATGAAAAACTCTTCTATTTTTCTTTTTTCCCGAGAAAGAATTATAACAACCTTTATTGAAAAACCAAATTAGCTGTTCTTCATATATTATATACCAAAAATTGGAAAAATTGTTCCTTTGATAATGTCTATTGTTTTCTCTTCTTTATCCTCTCTGTTTCCACTGATTTTAGAGTTATAATATTATTGAAAGAATTATGACCATTTATTCAACTGAAAATATTGGCTATATTTTCTTTCTTGTATTACACATCAACCAATATTGATGCAACACATACTAGAACCTAGAAAAATAATGGTGAAAAACAGACATAGCCCCTGACCTCATGGAACTTATAATTTCTATAGATGTGAGTTCCATGCACAGTGCATTTTAACTCTGAATACTATTTCTACTTTGTGGAAGGCATTTTGTGCTCTGAGCTACTTAGGGTTTCACTGAATGTTGATTGTTTGTCTTAAGGTAATGTACTTAGTTTGGAATGTAAGTTATGGAAGAGTACATAATGCACTTCTGAGCAAGGATGTAGTAGATCTCTTGAGAATTTTATTTGGAGTTAGATGTGGCTTTAAGATCTGACGACTAATATGAAATGAAGAGAGACGAGTCACTTGTTTATAGGCGTGTTTCAGCCCATGCGGAGGAATTGTAATTGTTTGCTATTTGCTATCCCAATAAAGTCAGAGACTGAATGAGAACAAGATATTTTTTTGTGAGGCTTTGGAATTGCTACATATCTGACAAGGTGGAAATATTTTATTTGGTCATTTATCCTAGGTCCAGGCCACTATTTGGCAGAAATAGTTATGTGGGCAAACAGGAAACATTATTCTACTTTACTTTTTTAATTCTACTTTAGTTTTAAGCTAGTACAATTAGTACTTAAAGGTACTAACCCGACAAATGGTAAGTATTGGTTTATGTCATGAGGGCAAACAGCTTTTAGTGATGTTGTGTTATAAATTGGCTGTGTGCGCCCTTCGTGAGGGCATAATCGACAAAGGTTGATCCTCATGACTCCCCATTAATGGAAACTTCTGTAATTAACTCATCTGTCTCTCAACTAAGAATCTTTTATAGTTTTGCTCTCACTATCTAAACCTTAGACTCAGTGCATAAGACACCTTTGTCATGGCAAATTATTTTCTATGGTGAGCAATACTCTTTTATGGTTCAAGAGTGTCGGTTTCCTGGGCTGTTCTTCAGACACAGCTTTGAAGAAATCAGCATCGTTCTTGTTCATAGATAATGAAGAATAAAATTATGACAAGAGGATAAAGGATATATTACCTTGAGAGACATATTTATTGTGGTATGAGAAACAAACAACTGTTTTTATTAGAAGGCACATTAAGTGTTCACAATGAGCATTTATTTGCAAGTACCTCCTCTGTAATCAAGACGTATTTTTGCTATTGCGTTAAATGGTAAGATGATGACAAAAAATTATGTCACTTTGGAAGATATCATGGTATCTACTACAGTATTAATTTTTTAAATATTGACATAATGTTATCCGTAGAGACAATGGAAAATTGTTTTTGTATTAAGAATTTGCGACTTAGGTAACTCACTTACTATTTAATGGTGGCTAGTTTGCCTAACTTCTACATGGTTTTTATTTCAATATTGACTAGAATCTATATTTCTAGCAATATTAAGAACAGAAAAATCAACGTTTAAACTTTTGAACGTTTTCTAGACAACTCTGACCTAGAGTTGAGGTAAGAGGCATTCACTTAGTGTCTATAGAGAAATAAATCTAATGTGAAATATTATATTAAAGGAGGAAACTATTAAGAAATTGTTCCACAGGTGCCATAAGTGGGTTAGCTATTTTCCTAATGCAGTTAGAGCCCTTCAAAAAGCTATTTTATTGACTTAACCAAGCCAAATGTATACCCAGGAGAAATAGCAGTGAACCTTTATTTAATTTAAAATCATATTATATGAGAGGGCTTGCACATTGAAATGGGTACACAGAAGAATTGCCTTGGGCAATAGTTCCCCTTTGTTTATCTGAAAAAAATCATATAATACCTTATGGGAATTTGAATGCAGAAAAAGACCTTATTAATTTTCTGTGCATCATTCATACAATAACCAATAAAAAAAAAGAAACCATATCAGCAATACATGATAATTTAAAAAGCAGGAGTGCTCAGTCATACCTTGGTTCTCTGAGCCACAAAAGCCAATCCTGACTTTATTTTTTTTTCCAATGATCAGTCTTTGAGACCAATTAGAAAGTCCTTAAGACTCGTCATACCATTAACTACCAGGACCAAACTATCACATTATTTAAAATTTTTTATGAATAACAACTTCATTAAACATTATGTTTCTTGTATGACTAGGGAAAACTATGGAATGTAGCACATTGTAGCACTTAATTTTAATTACCCAATATTTTAATCATTTTTTAAATAAGTGACTTGGCCACGGGTGTGCTAAAATACTGCATATTTGGCAAATTAGTGTGTGCTAATTGATCTAAAAGCATGTTAAAATTACCTTAACCATTCTGTTTAATACCTAATTGTATTTTCTATTGATAATAGTGTTCTGCCTAGAAGCATTTGGTACTTTAAAATGTTATTTTACTCTAGAAAAAAAGTGGTAGATTGCACTATCAGCCACTCAAGGTAATTTTACATTTGAGGCAGAGATGGTGAGAACAGCAAGATAAAGGTAAAAAAACATAATGCTCAAGTTCTGCAAATGTAGGTAGTGCAAAACCCCAGAGTCACTTCTAATGTATTAGTGAATTATTTTCATTAATTCCACCTCAAAGTGAATTTGTTAAGGATCATTCATTAACCTAAAGGGGTAAATGCAGAGCACATGGGCACTTTACCCATGTACTGGGGGAGAGTAGAATGATTGTACTGTGGACACTGTGAGGTGTGTGTGTGTGCATTTGTGTATAATTATTTTATACTCAAAAACTATTAAGACATATTCTTCCCCATACAATGAAAAGGGCACACAGAAATTAATATCCTGATATGTACATGTAGATATTTTTCTCTTAATTATCATTTAGGGATTTTTCTGTACTCATTTGTGAAGTATTATGAAACTAAATAAGTATTGTGAAAATCCATCTTTTCATTGTATAGGATCTCTATATAAAATCAATAATTCACAACTCTAGTTATTTTTAATTCTTCAAAGGCTAGTGCCTTATATAATTAATTTTTTAGGAGGACTATAGAGTAGGATTGACAGGTGGACAGGTATAATGGGAGGAGAAAAGACCCAGCTCAGAAAACTAAATGGAAGCTGGCAAAACCACCAGCACTAATTTAAGCACTTGGGCCCTCTGGGCGACTTCGAGAATTTTGAATGACTTTTTTATAACATTATGATGACATTTGAAATGCTTGCCAAGCAATAGATGAAACACTTAATTATATTTTGTTTAATCTTCAGATATTGTGATTATGTTCTAGCAGAATTATGATGATTAATTACATTAGGTTACCAAACGTCACCATGCCTGTCATATACGCATTAAGAACAAGTCAGTCGTCAGTTTGTTCTCTGTATCTATGATTCTGTTTTCGCTTGGGAGGCTGGGTGAAAGAGATGAAGGGATTAAGAAGTACAAATTGGTAGTTACAAAATAGTCACAGGGTTGTGAAGTACAGCATAGGGAATATAGTCAATAATGTGGTAGTAACTATAGTGCCAGGTGGGTACTAAACTAATCGAGGGGATTACTTTGTAAATTATATAAATGTCTAACCACTATACTGTACACCTGAAACTAATATAAAATAATATTGAATGTCAACTCTAATTGAAAAAAAAAAAAAAAAGAACAAGTCAGAATTTTCCCAGCCGTGCATTGGCCTGATGAGTGGAGTGCCAGGAGCAGTATTCTCTCTCAAACAGTTCTGCTGCAGAGATCCCCGTGGAGAAACACGGGTTAGCAGGGAATGAGTGGGTGCTGCTCGCCCTCTCTGCTTATCTATCCCAGGATCCACCTTCAAAATTGTAGGAAGACTAAAATTATGATATCTGCAAAGGGCATTTATATTTATCCATGAGTGTGTATATATACTTGTTATAATCTCAGATAGAGAAAGATCGCATTCAAATACATGGTTCCTCAAAGATAGTGCTCGCACAATTTGGATATTTGTAAGAGATCTGCAAATATAAAGGTTTTCTAAGTTTTCTAAATTTTATAAAGTCTAATGAGTTTTAAAGAGAAATGAAATAGCCTTTCTTAACTAGTACTTCAATTATTAAAGCGACAACCCCATAGGAAAGGAAGCCTGGAGCTTTTGGGTCAAAATCTTTTTTCTTTCTTTTCTCTTTTTTCCTTTTTTCTTTCTTTCTTTTTTTTTTTTTTTAAGATTTACAATTCAGTTCACTTCATTGGTAGACCTCAGGGTTTCTTTATCTCGTGCCTAGAATTGTTATTGCTATCTTTCAGTTAATGTCAAATTGCTTTCACTCTGTCACTGAAATGACCTAGAAAAAATCCTGTGAAAGTAGATACCATAAAATAACATGTTCATGTAATCTTTTTATGTCCCGAAACTAGATAAATGTCAATAGAATATAAATCTATAATAAAACTACAATATTTATGAATCATTCTAAGGTTTACTTGTTACTGTTTTTAACTTTATTTACTTGAAACTAATTAAATAGATTCATCTGTAGTTTTTAAGATTTTAAAGACAAAATATAACTTTATTTAGGTGATTATTTTAGTAAAATTTTTATTTCAATTTGCGGTAATTTGCGTCCTATGTCAAATCCTTACGAAGGACATTTCATCATCTTACTTGGAGAATAACATTTTTTTTTTACTGGAAAGATATGTGTATTTTTATTACATTGGTAATTTTGAAAATATTTATTTAATAAGTCTTTCTAACAGTGATCATTTGTTAAAAAGGTAACCATGTGTCTATTCATATTGCATGAGAGAAATAAAGTTGCAAGAAAACACTAATATTTAAGTTGCTGATCTATATGTATTATGACAAAAATATTCATCCATATTTAACCATGAGATTGGGTTCAGTATATTTTCCATTTAACAATTTTCCCTGTCTCTGTCATAATGAAGGAATATATAATTATTTTCATCCTATCTAATGTATGTGTAAAAATCAAGGAAATTTCTGGATATCCAGATTGCCAAGCTAAATAAAATGTTAATGTTTTCTTTGTAAAAGATACTGGAAAAAAAAAAAAAAAACGAAGGAGAAAAAGACTTACTTAAGATTCAGTTCAAAGGGGGAGGGGGAAGGAGCCCTGATAATATTTTGATCTATTTCCATTTTTCTTGCTGCTAAGACCCTTCATGAGGTGACTTGTCATACACTTAATCTTCATTCAGTTTGCTCCTTTTCTATTCTTCATTAGTGATGCTGAAAATTTTTCAAAATAATCATATTATTTGCAGGAGAAATAAGCACTACTTCAGATATATAGTTTTGTATCGTTCTTGGACCATTATTTTATTTTTAGTATTCTTTAACTACTTCTGTTTTAGGTATCATGATAGCACTGCTAATGAACAGTGTATACCTGGCAAATAAATTAGATACAACTATTATTAGATAAAGTTGCTGTCCACAGGATTTCAAGTGAGCTGCACAGAGCAGTATGGGGAAATGTGGGAAATATGCACAGAGTCACATGCTGACCTGTTGGCACTTTGAACAGATATATTCACTATTCATGCTATTACACGTGTACGCTGCCTTCTGCCACTAGCGTTACCTTCTATAAGAGATACTCACAGATCCCTACCTCCGAAATCAAAACTGTCTGCCAACCTAAGCAATGAAACCTTTCCACTTCATTGCCCCTCCTCCTACCACATTCCAAAACAAGAATGTGCCAGGGTATTCTTTAAACTCCCATATGTTACTTGTACCTCATTAATGGCTCTGAAACCATTCTTTCTTTGCTTATTATAGATATTCATTTATGAGTCTCTGGTTCTTTGTCAAGTTACTCTTCACATGGTCACCTTCTCTTTCTATCTCATCCTTGATTTCTTTTCTCAGCATGCCTGCATTGTGGTTTCTTTCTTCCCTGTCTCTGTATTGTGACCTTCACTACTATCTCCAAGTCATAATTAGTTTCTGCCACTGGATATTTTCTAGTTAAACAAAGGTATTTACATGTATCTTTGTAATGGCCACTTTAGAAGTCTGTTCTTTTCCAAGCCAGCAGCAAGTGTCCCTATCCAGCTGTTATAATTAGAGAAAAGGCTCCCCAAGTTTCATATCAGGTTAGAGCAGTCATTTGTTGTTTTGTAAATTATGTGCAGATAAAGACTTATTAAGCAAAACATTTAAGGTCTTGGATTAGCATGCAACAGACTGTGAAAGCTGTTGTGATGATTACTGAAAAATCCAACACATCTAAATTTCTACTAACATTAATTTTTAAAGAAACTGCTTTCTCCAATTAAGATTGTATTAGTTACAAGTGCCATAATAATTTTTTCTTATCCCAGACTTTTAAAAATATCACTAAACCCTAAAATATCATATTTTTAATTGCATAAGGATTTTCTTTGTAAATGTACTTCATTTTCTCACTATTTTCTGCATTACTGCATTACATGCCATTTACAGAGTACTGGCATAGTGATGCATAGTGATAAATATCGCACAAAACAAGTCCTTCTAGGCTGGGAGTTCACATTTTAAATTGATCATGAGGATTTATCATTGTTCTACCAAATAATAGAAAGAATCACCTCAAATGAAAGACTTTTCCTGATCTAAATCCATTTCTGTAAATTTCTGCCATGTCACGGGAGGTAGGAATGTTGATCTCCTGCATTTGCAATACAATCTTTCAGATTTCCAACATCATAACTCTGTATTCTGACTTAATTAGTTTGGATTTGCCAGGAATGTTCAAGTACACATGTGTACCTCCATGGAAATAGCTACCAAATAAATAACTGCATATGATTTAGACAAATTATATTCTTCCTAAATCAAAATTAAATGATAATGTACATTGAGAATATAGGGAATGATTGTATTTTATGACTTAATGTTTGAGAATTATAAAAGAGGAGAAGCAAAAATGTGCTGCCTATGCTAAGCCCAGAGTGTCATATATTATAAATTTGGCAATTTTGTTCTGCCATAGTGAAAAGAATAAAAAAAATTAACTCAGCCAGAGAGCAGAACTGTGAAATGTATTAAATAAAAGGCGTAGGGCCTGTAAATATGTGGTTATGATAAGTGAGCTTTAAATATATGTCCCTTATTTACCAGGGCTCCAAAGCAAAAAGGATTCTAAGGAAGGCAATGCTCTCCTGTAAGCCTTCAAGCCAATTTCTAGGAACGATACTTTTTAGTGAGGATGAGAGTGAGGCAAACATGTTTGGGACAATGAGTTTGTATATAGGTGACATAACGGCAAAAAAAAAAAAAAAATCACTGATAACACTAGTCCTACTATGCATCTGGCTTTCCTAGTTTTAGTAAATGCCTGAAATTGTCAGCAATGCAGAGCTCTTCTGACTTATTTATTGTGATTTTAAGAATGTTTTAATGGCTTCAAGTTGTTATAAATAGACTTTTAAGGCATGCAAAAGTATGTTCATAGTTGAAAAGGCTTATACCTTTGAAACTAACTCTATCCCTTTATACTCATTTAATATAAATTATTTTCTTATCTTGTCCATGGCAGGCTTTTATAATAAGACACTATAGATTAATTTTGTAAGTCTCTTATTAGGGTCCTTTCTTTCTCATAATAATTTCAAATATAAATGTAGATAACTGATGTTATTTGTTTTGTTTGCTATGTCCCATGTTCTTATTGTAAATCCCTTAGATTTTGAGAGAGCCCTTTTTTATGTGAAATTTACTCTCAATATATTTTCCTTTCCCTCCTCAAGCCATCATTCACTTGCTCTGTTAGGACATTCATTGGTCACAGATTGGGACTAAGGTTACATTTGCTGATGCTCCTGTTATTATTCATTCCTACTCCTTTATATATAGATACATAATCATTTTGTTCACTATATGTTATAGTAAGGATTTGTTTACAGCACCAGATCCTCCTGTAATTAGAGTTAGACTGCTCAAGTTAGCTATATATTTTCAACTTTGTGAATAATGTCACATCGCAATTAACTGAAGCAATGCCACCCGTGTACACGGGCTTCACATTCTAACAAGTGATGCTGCAACGTGTGCGTATGAGCCCAGAGTGAGTGTAGATGGGAGACAGTGGTCTGCTTCCCTTCTTTCGGACTAAGCTCTGTGAGTTCTCATAAGGTCAGTATCTGTACCATGATTATAATTCACTGCATACAGCATATGTAACAGTATGAAACTGTAGTATACATTGGCCCTTAAACACAAGCTGCCCAGTGCACAATGAGAGGGGAGGAGGAATGGTTGCTTTTTAGTGTGGTTGGAAAAACTGGCTTTGTTGGCTATATATTGAAAGGTTACATTAAGCTCCAAAAGATGTTATAGCCCTAAGAAGTACTTAAGAATAATTCCGACTAAGTTTAATTTCTTTCTTACTTGCTAATTTTTGACTCTGATACCCCTAATGCCAGATTCAACTCTATTGTATACCATATTACAGATGTGTAATAATATTTTTTGATGAAAGCTTCAGTTATGTGTACATCTTCATGTAGATGAATAGTAATTAGGATAATCATTTGTTTTATTTATCCCAGGATGGTTCTGGTTCACATAGTTATTCTGGTATAAACATTTATAATGCCCTCTTTAATGCTTAGAGTTGTACAGATTTGGAAGATCTGTTATTTGGTCACCCTAAGTATAATTATATGTGGTAGGAGTAAACGAAGCTTCTGTCAAAATAATAAACTGTGATAAGACTTGCTTAATGATGCTTGTTACACTTCAAGCCACACTGATCAAGACAAGTCTTCTTGACCTCTGTTCTCTTCTTCTTCTCAGCTCTCTCCTTTTCCTTACCTAGTATAGAGATGAAAACCATTACTTTTTATGCTGAAATAATACTCCTGTATAGCCCTTTTCTTTCCTTAGAGTACTGTCAGCATCTACCCAGCCATCCAGTAGCAATTACCGTCTGGCTTCTTGTACACGTGCTGACATTTATTCACCCACTCTCTTCTGGATCTGAATTTGACCTATTGAATTTATCAGTATTTCTGCCCTATGGGGTTCTGTGTCCAGGACCATCTTTATTACTTCATTTCTCACTTTTAAAACTAATATTTCACAGGTAATAACACTGACAAATATAGCCTAATCTTACAAAAAGAATTGCTAACGTGTTGATAAGCAAGAAGGAAGGAAAGTCCTGGATATGTTATTAAGATGAAGGGAGTAGAGAAAAAGAGAAAAGACAAAAAGATGAAAGGAGGTTGCCATAACAACCATGGATGCCTATTTTCTGAGGGCAGCGAGGAATATTGGAAGAGCTTAATCTCTTTTTTTCTATCACATCACATTCAGGGTTCCTCAGAAAAAGGTTAGATATAAGCTTAAAACAAGGGGAAAAGAGCAATATACTCTATAGGTGAGTCACCATAAACAGATAGATACAAGGAAACTTGAAATATTTAAAAATTGATATATAGTCAATTATATGCACAGTTATATTCCACCGAGTAATCAGATGGTTTACATAAATGAGCACAGTGTGTATTCTTCTCACATGCAAAAAAGCACACTGCTGAAGTCCGCTGTAAGAAAGATGGGAGGGGCACAGGAGATCTGGAAGAAGCCCAGATTCTTGCATTTGTGACTCGGGCACTCAGATGATAGAAACTTGCACTGGTCCAACAAAAGGTCTGAGGCGTGATTCAGAAAGAGACTTGAAAAAATGGTAGTTTTTGTGTCCTGCAGAAAGAGGAGTAGTGAGAACCTGGCCACCCTGCAACTGTTATAGCATCATTATTGATTTCCTAGCTACGAGTTCTAGGGACACCATTTACCATTTCAATGCTCAATAAATACTGGCAACTACCTTCTCTCTCTCAACACTTGCCTACTCGTAATCTTATTCAGGTTTCATGACTTCATGGGAAGATGCTTAATTTGTTTGCATTTAACATGATAGCATTTTGCGTTATGTATGTTTAAGAGTAAATGGTATGCATGCTCAATAGTAAATTATGTTGGGAAACAAATCTACCAGCTAACATCTAATTTAAAATAGACTAATTCATAAATTTTTTGACTTGGAAAGCAGTTTAGATTCTGAAAAAAACATGTTTGATTTTTTGAAATGAGCATAAGAGTGTATGGGCTTATCTTATTTAGTTTAATCAGTGGTCCATTGGGGTATTTCTTGATAAACTATCCCCATATGCTATGCTTGCAGTGTATTCTGAGTGGATAACATCATATGAAAGTTCAAAATAATAAAATAAGCAATGTAATATACTTTTGTTACAAGTCCTTATTGTATATGCAAGATAAGACTATTTTTTAACCAAAGGATAACTATTACAATGGCAAAGATATAAATTTGCATCTCAAATATCAATGGGATGAATTGTCTTTACAGGTTGGAACTTCTCTGATTTCAGTGTCCATACTAGAGAATATAATTAATCCATTACATTTCCCCATGATGATTTCCACTTGAGGCCCACACTTGAAATGATAAACAGCCCCACACTTCAAAGGGTCAGCTTATTACAAGGAGATCCAGATGATAATTACTCTGATAATGATATCTTTGTATGAATCCATCTCATCTCTAGAGATAACAAATTAAAACTACAAAACTATGGTTAAAATGTTTATTAAAACATAAAATCACATATTCTTGATTGTCTCTGGGTATGGATAGGTTTAAATACTTAAGGTTATGATAACAGAAATGTACGCACCATTTTAGAGAAACATGCTCTGTTGTATGTACATATCATTTATGTGCTTTTTCTACTTTGTTGTTGTACATGTACAAAATACTACATTTGCTACTATACATGAAGGATTTAAATACAGCTAGCAAATTCTGACTTAAACCTATGATTTCTTTCAGTATTATTTTAATAGTATCCTTCTGTACATCTTTTACTATTAATTTATAAATATTCATTATAAATGTGTACCTTGTAACTATCAAATTTACATAATGAAGTTGGTCCCATTACTAGAAAATATATCATACCAATGGATAAAAGAGTTATATCACACATCACTGAAAAAACATTCATAAATATTTATAAATAGCGATGGAAATAAAATAATTGACACTTAAGATATACTTAAGATACTTAAGATTTTAAGTAATGAGAAGCTAAGGAAAAGCTGTCTTCAAGTAATAAAATAAGCTATGAGAAATTAGGAATTGCTTCTTCATAATGTGTTTCAAATGACATATAAAATGACCACATTAATTTTTGTTAATTAATGAAAGGATTAGACTAGAAGAACTGTAAATTATTCCACAATTTAAAACATGACAATCCTTTTTCAATAGATATAGTCAATATTTCTTCTATAAAAGCAGATTTGAAATATCAGCAATTATCTATGCTAAATTGAAATTAATTGAAGGACATTTATTTCTCATTTGCCAAGAGATTTAGGCTTGGTTTTCCTTCAATAGTGTCTTCATTAAGCATTGAATCACAAGTGTTTATTAAACTATCAGTATTAAGGGCACACATAAACATATCATTCATTATTCTTAAGTAGAATTGATTTTGTTTTCTCCCAACTCAGTCCAGGGGAATAGACAAAAGCATCCGTAGGGTGAAAAAGGACTATTTGTTGAATTTTCCAAGCTTAGAAGAAACATTAAATTTTCTTCATTTTGAGTCTGTACACATGGCGTGATATTCTAAATTACGTGTCATATACCAACGGCTTTCTTTAATATTCCATGAACTATAATTCGGTTTAAATAATAAAAGAGCTCAATTGGGAAAACACAGTAGCTGAAGCCTATGCTGAAGCTTTATATTTTGGCCTATGCTGAAGCTTTATATTCTAATTATATTTTTGAGGCTATCTTAAACTCATCTTTCAGTTTGTTATGGCCTTTATTAAGCTGATATCACTGATAGTTGAATTTTACTTTAATTTTACTTGAGATTTCCCTTTTATTTCCTGAGCATCATAATTTTATCTTTGTTTTCATTTCTAAATATCTTCTTCATATACTGAATGTTTATTTTCTATAAAATAAAAAAAAAACAAGGCTTTCCTCTGGATCACATTTGTATGTGGGCTACAAATTAAATTTCACGTGGTGTTACTGCTAAAATCAACCAAAAAGAACCTAACTGCATTAGGTTCTAGAAATAGAGAAATGTTAAAATGTTTAGATTGTATTTATTAATAGATATACACCATTACTAATATTATATCTTTTATGTTAAGTAGTGCATTTCAGCCTTGGCTTCACCGTGGGCAACTTTTAAAATATCTTAATACCTGGCTGAATGACCTGAGAATCTGATATAATTGGTCTGGGATGGGGGTATGAACATTTGTGTTGATAATTTTGAAAGCTCCCTAGATAATTCTAATAGATACCCTAGGTTTCATCTGCCTATGGCTCTAACAGTAGATGAGTCAAAAAAAAATTCTTTGAAAACAATTGGAAAATATGTTTCTGCTTTATTGTCATACATATCCCTTGGAATTTTTGCCCAGGCATTCTTTACCTAACAACTTTCTCATTATTTGGAAGTGTTAATCAGGTAAAAATCACTTGTACTAGTTGCTGCTTCTCCTGAAAAAATGTGGTTTTCCTGAGTTAGTTTAAGATCATGTTATGCCAACGTGTATTTATGTGAGGGCTCTAATTTTGTCTGCTTTGCACAGCACCACAACTATCCTTATAAGAGCAGAGGGTAAAAAATACTTTTACCTTGAGGAGAACTTTTGAAGGTTATGTGATTACCATGCAACTAAATTCTTTGTGTAAGCACTCATTAGTTCTACCAGTGTTTCTCTTTCAGATATAAACTTTAATTTCTGAATAGTGATTTCCATGTGTATTTTGGCTCCAGGCTTCAGGATGAATCACTGTGCCCGGAGCAAAATCTTTGTCAAGGAAGGAGCTGAGCATTTAAGGGGCGACCAGGAATCACCAGGGAGCCCTCTGGCTCCAGGTCTCCTCTTGAAGGAGGAGAACATCATCTAACAAAACACCCGAGAACTGAGAAAAGATGCAGGGTCACAGATGTACCAGGGAATATGAACAGAGTTAGGGTGAACTTTCTATTGAGGAGGATTAGAATATATTTCAGAATATACTGGTGGAATTATATATAAAACATTCTCATTTTTGTTCAAAATAAATATATCAAAATACTAATTCTGAGTTAATCTATGAGAAAAATACTTTAAAAAAATACCGATGCATGGTTCCTACTCCTTGACACTCTGATATAGTTTCTCTGGAGTGCAGCTTGGGCACTGGGATTTTTAAAAGCAACTCAGGTAATTCTCACATATAGCAAAATTTGGGCCCCATTGATTTAAATCTTTTCCAAACCAATTGAATTAGATGGGTGTGGTATCTTGTAGTTTGCATTTTAAGAAGCACTTCAGGTGACACTAGTATGCACTAAAGTTTGATAACTACTGGTTTTACTATGTGATATTTTCTCCCAAGAAATTTGACCCTATCAGTAGACTATTTTGTCCTCGTTTCTATGATTCATTTTTTTCATATTTAACCACTAATTTATGTTTATTCAATATGTTTAGATTCACGTACATACTAGGCATTCTTATTACCACTGACTTTTCCATTAGATTAAGGTAATATGAGAAACAGAAGCGTTTTGTAATTTTTCATATGCTACTAAATAGCTTGGCAGTGTTTGATCAACTGCTGAGGTACAGGGTAAGCTCCTTGAACTTGAGCTCAGAAAGTTTAAGTTAAAACCTGAAGTCTAAAGCCTAACAATTTCCCTCTAGCTAGGTTTCTCAGTTGAGCTTTCTTCATATGTGAAATGATAGTTTTTAATATATCCGTCTCTTAGAGTAGTCATATTGATAAGGCAATAATGCATGCTAGTACTTTGTAATTTGTGGAGTTCTCTACAAATTTTAGGTATGGCTGTTTATATTTTTACAAAATGAGGAAATTTTATGTATAAGGTCATTTCCATTTCAAAAATCTGTTATTTTCCACTTGAATATGCCCAACATATTATTTGTGTACCCCCAAACAATTTATACATAGAAGGTGCTTCAAAGAGTTTCCTTGATTGATTTTATAGTTTAGAGTGGTTAAATAATTCAGGGAAATAAAGAAATTTGGAAGTCAAGAGAATGATTTAGTGTGAATCTTTAATCCATCATGAGGAATTTTATATTTTCTTCTATTTTTCCTTGTTTCTAGCTTTATTTTTTTTAGGTTTTGTTTGCTTTGGTGATGGCAGTAGGGGAAATATTTTAAATTCTTTCTTTGCCCACCTTTTATGCAAATTAGGTCATCTTAATGTTGATAAAGTTCATTAAAACAATTTTGTTTAAAATACATATTTCAAAAAAATGGGTAGCTGGTTAAATGGGATAGTTTGGATTGTGTATATTTTATGTAATATTACTGTTCATATTTTACTTTCAAATGTGTAATGATGAAATAATCTGATTTTCCTTTAAAATCTGGTAAATAAGAGCTATACTTATTTTCTCAAAGAA
>NW_006434373.1:9103815-9118782 GCF_000325575.1 Pteropus alecto
ATTCACGTACATAGTAGGCATTCTTATTACCACTGACTTTTCCATTAGATTAAGGTAATATGAGAAACAGAAGCGTTTTGTAATTTTTCATATGCTACTAAATAGCTTGGCAGTGTTTGATCAACTGCTGAGGTACAGGGTAAGCTCCTTGAACTTGAGCTCAGAAAGTTTAAGTTAAAACCTGAAGTCTAAAGCCTAACAATTTCCCTCTAGCTAGGTTTCTCAGTTGAGCTTTCTTCATATGTGAAATGATAGTTTTTAATATATCCGTCTCTTAGAGTAGTCATATTGATAAGGCAATAATGCATGCTAGTACTTTGTAATTTGTGGAGTTCTCTACAAATTTTAGGTATGGCTGTTTATATTTTTACAAAATGAGGAAATTTTATGTATAAGGTCATTTCCATTTCAAAAATCTGTTATTTTCCACTTGAATATGCCCAACATATTATTTGTGTACCCCCAAACAATTTATACATAGAAGGTGCTTCAAAGAGTTTCCTTGATTGATTTTATAGTTTAGAGTGGTTAAATAATTCAGGGAAATAAAGAAATTTGGAAGTCAAGAGAATGATTTAGTGTGAATCTTTAATCCATCATGAGGAATTTTATATTTTCTTCTATTTTTCCTTGTTTCTAGCTTTATTTTTTTTTAGGTTTTGTTTGCTTTGGTGATGGCAGTAGGGGAAATATTTTAAATTCTTTCTTTGCCCACCTTTTATGCAAATTAGGTCATCTTAATGTTGATAAAGTTCATTAAAACAATTTTGTTTAAAATACATATTTCAAAAAAATGGGTAGCTGGTTAAATGGGATAGTTTGGATTGTGTATATTTTATGTAATATTACTGTTCATATTTTACTTTCAAATGTGTAATGATGAAATAATCTGATTTTCCTTTAAAATCTGGTAAATAAGAGCTATACTTATTTTCTCAAAGAACATTGGCAGTCTATAGCTGAATATTTTACTGTAAACTTTTCTAAAATGTGAGTTGGGTCCATGTTTCAAATATAAAAGATTTTATCAATTCCAGCAGGTAATAATTGGGAAATATTCCTTTAATCTCTAATTACTTTGGCGGTTTATAGTGTACTCATAGAAATCTGTATTGACTTTCAATGCATGTTTTTTAATATTAAATGTGATTTTTATTGATAGAGAATGTGAGCTCAGATGTTTTATCTTAGCGTAAAGAAGTTGATAAATCAACAAGATAAGGTTTGTTGGAGTTTTATGTATTCTTCCTGTTTTAATGTAAGATTCCTTTGTTACAAAACATATAAAAATTCATACAGTCCTCATAAATGCAATCTGTCAGTATTTTATATAAGAACTATTTGATATACCTGATATATTTCATCAGATAGAAAGATAGATAAATAGGTAGACAGATCTAGATAAAATAAATAAAGAACCTGGTCACCTGTCATAGAAATTTTAACTTACTTACTTGATAATTAAGGCTGAATTAAAATCATAAATAACTATTGCATTTGGGCAACCATAAAAATTCACAGGATTTCCAGAATATGTTTTATTTTGGCAGTGTTTATAATTAAAATGCAGTGCATAGCTGTTCTCCCCACCTACCTAGCCTCCAAGCAATAAGAATGTGAAATAGAAATTCAGTCAGACGATAGGCCTAGGTATCTTGAGAATTGCCTACTTTAAATTAGAGAGGGAGAGAAAGTATTTTGATTAATGGAGCATGATTAGAAATAATCCATTGTTTTCCTAAATTACTATTTGATGGGCAACATTCATTTGAATATAGTTTTAAAAAACAGTTGCATTAACTGCGTACCACAAAGAAAGAAAGAAAAATGAAACCTTTCACTAATTGTCTATATTACAGGAAGTTAAATAAGTCATAATAAGTTCTTACCCCTTTTATTGCGTAAATACCAATGAAACATATATTACTGAAAATGTGCAATTTGCGAGTCTAAATCTATGACTTCATACAGAGAAATGCATTTCCTTATTTATTCATCAAATATTTTATTTATTAATATTTTATATATATACATAACTGTAGAGTATGTCAGGCACCATTCTTAGTGTCGAGAACACAGCAGTGACCAAAATAGGTATGCATCACTGTCCTTATGACCCTGAGGTACTAGTGTAGAGTGGTATGTGCATAGGATGTGGGGGAGAGACACCAAACCAAAGGAAGATTTGAAATGAAGTCATAAAGTGTATCACCAAGGCAAAGGTTTATGACATGCTGAAAGAATGTTGTACATTTCTTTTACTCCTTTCACAGTCTTTGTCTAATTCCATTCTCTTATTATAAGCTTGCAAAACTTTATTATGTCTCTGTGTAGTCATGCTAAGTTTTGCAATGCTTTATGATTTTCTTAGAGTTAAAACGTTTGTTATCTAAATTGATCTGGCTGGGTTAATTTAGAAGTAGTTTCTTTAATATTGAGGATATTGAAAAAGACAAAATAAATTACGTGCACACATATTCCTAGGAAATCTGAGTGTAAGCAACACTACTCATTTATCTTCAGAAACATTTATTGCCAATCCCAATGCATCAATCTAAAGGGCAAATTTGAAGCTTTCTTATTTTGAAACAATAAGATAAGCTGAATATATAGAATTATCATAAATGATTTAAGTACACTTTTTGGTCACAATTAACAAAATTCTTTTTTTTTTTTTTTGCTTCCAAATGTCTGTGTGCCATTATACTTAAAGTTTCATTTTCCCCGTGGAACCAGCAACAAATATTTTCTGTCTAGTCCATGTGTGGCTTATAAATATGAGTACTATTTATGGGAATGTTATATATTTATTTTGACTTGATCAAGATTAGCAAGAAAGTTGTAGTACCATGAGATCTGAACAGATATCTTTAGGTCCCTAACACATTCCTCAGATATGACTCTCGTGCTGGTAACATTATGGACTTTCATTTTTAAACATTTATTGGTAGCCTATCACAATTAATGTCTAGGAGGTTTCAAGTAACTGTCTTTTGCACTACATTTCCATTCCTGTTTTGTCTTGAATCATCTGTAATAGGAAGAAAGAATTACATTTCATGTGGTGGTTCTGTTGAGAATAGAGATTTAAAAGCACTCAGTTCTTATCCCAGATCTTTCTCTGAAGTCCTACTTCATGATGAATGATATTTAGTATTCTTATTTTAGTATAGAAAATAACACATACTGCCTGCCACTTAGTACATTTAAGTGGATGTTTGGAAAAACCTTTGACTTTATTTAATGAATCGTTGCTAAATTAATGAAAAGCCTGTATCTTTTTTACAGGTAGTGCCTATTTATAGCCAGGAACCACCATATATTTGGCACTCTTATTGTTTGATTTAGAATGTCTCCTTTTGTTCATGAATGGTGACATCTTCAAGGTACCATATTCCCAAATGTTTAGATTATAACAATGCTTTACTGCAAGTATGGAAAGTCCCCAGAGATCAATACTATGATATGATAACAGACCATTTCTAACTAGAATGAGTGAATTTTGCAAAAATCAGAGTGCATACATAGCAAATAAAGATATGCTACCCACAGATCAAAATTTGCTAGGAACAGTTTAGCATTTCAATTCAGTTATTTTACATCTTTCAACCTGTGTCATACTCTCACTTAGAGGTAATTGTTTGATCACTAGGGAGAATGTGTTATTGGTTTGATAAATAAATTAGCTGTGGTGTTCTCTTTTGAATAGCACTATGTATGAATTAGAACTATGATCTTGTTTGGGTAGAACATTCCATTAAATTTCTTGGATTTATGTCAAGATATAACAAAGTGCATTCATCGGTTTAGGAGGTTGCTGATTTCTGTATTTAGTATAAGTTTAGTTACCCCAAGTCTACAATTAATCAACAAGACACGACAGGATTTGAATTTTAATGGCAATTGGCAAGATGCTGAATTGTAATTAAACCAGTGGTAATGATGAATTACTTACAGATTTAAACTGTGTACAGACATGCCAACATAAAGCAAATAATCTACGGTTTCCTCTATTGATGGATAGATAGATGATAGATAGATAGATACAATGATGGATGCATGGATGGACGGATGGAAGGACAGACATAGATAGATACTGTTATATATTACATATTATTATATAATATATACAGTCATGTTCTGCATAACAGCACTTTGGTCGATGATAGAGCTGCATAATTAGACAGTAGTCCCACCAGATTATAATGGAGCTGAAATATTCCTATCACCTAGTGACATCATAATGTCAGTGTGCAATGCATTACTCACATGTTTATGATGATGTTGATGTTATCGAATCCACTGTGCTGCCAGTCATATAAAAATATAGCACATACAATTACAGCAGTAGGCTATACGTTTGTGTAAATATACTCTGTGATGCTTGCAAAGCAATGAAATTGCCTAATGACAAATTTCTTAGAATGTATTCCCACCATTAAGTAACACATAACTGTATGTATATCGATATATTTATATGCTTACTGTATATATACATACATATATATAAATATTTCTATATAGCCTTTTGAAAATGAAAGCATCTCATGTTTTTGAGCAATTTGAAAAGAGACTGTCTTCTACTCTTCTAGTAATAAATTAACAAAACTTATAGACTATTTTTTTCCTGAAGAAAATCCTACTTCTTCATCGATGTATCCCCAAGCATTAAATAGTTTATGCCCATTGTAACTATTTAATCAATACAGTCTATAATGTTTCTTAATTGGGAATCCTGATTCTCTTCCCTCATTAGTTAAGGTAACATGGTCACAAGTCTTGCAAGTTAGAATGTGGACATTTGAAGGGCAGGCATTATTCTGCCTATCTCATCATCCTATATGGTTTTGTGAAAATAGAAGACAACATATGTCAGGCATTTAGAAGAGAACTAGATATAAAGTAGTGCTATATATGTTAGTTACTACTGAATTCTCACCAGAAAGAGTTATACGATATTCATTCATTGAACCGCATCTTCTATAGGATGCTTTCTGACTATTTCCTGTTGTATAAAACCCAGGATCATTAAAGGAAGGACCTGGATTCAGGGATACTGCCATGTACATACAGGGAGATTCTGCAGATCCAAGACCAACCTGGCATCCTATGTCACTGAAAAATGGATTTTCCAGGACAGTGTTGGTGTCCCAATAATTTTTTGGATTGGGAAATTCATTCCTTTATTTACTCATTTAATAAGCATTTCATTATTTATTATATTGAGATCTTTGCTTCAGTTCACCTGTCAATGAAATAGGAAGTTGGAAGATCAGTTCCTGAATTATAATAAGGCCAATTATCAATGTACTTTGCTGCCAAACTCTGTTAGGCCAATTGGTCTGCACTAGAGTAAAATCTGTAGGATTCCAGAAAAATAGGTAACAATCCAGTCCTGCCAGAGAAGGCTTAGTAAAAATTAACTGTCCAGTGTTGAGCATGGCAGTGTTTGATTAGGCAATACAGTAAGCTGTATAGTGGCCATCAAAGATATCAGGTTCTAATCCCAGTAACTTGTAAATGTCATTTTAAATGGGAAAAGAGACTTCGCAGATGGGATTAAGTTATGGATCTTGACTTGGGCAGATTATCCTGTAGCATTCTAGGTACAACTCCAGTTTCATCATATGTCTCCTTGTAAAAGACAGACAGACAGAGAGAGACGTGACATCACAGAAGAAGAGGGGGCAATGTAACCATGAAGGCAAAAATTAAGTGATATGGCCACAGGTCAAGGGATGCTGGCAACTAGCAGAATCAGAGGAGACAAGGAACGAATTCTTCTCTAGATCCTCCAGAGGGATCATGGCCCTTTCAAATACCTTGATTTGGGCTCATTGAAACTTATATCAGACTTCTGGCCTCCAGAACTAAGAGAGACTAAATGTCTGTTGTTTTAAATCTACAAGTCTGTGGTAATTTGTCACAGCAACAACAAGAAACTAGAGTCTACTGTGAGTTAGTGATGGGGTCATTCAGCCAAGGCATATATTTCTGAAATTCTTCTAACTCAAAAAGATTCTGATGTTTACTTCAGCTTTGTGTCATCAGTTTCCCTAATGAAACTGTTTTTTTGTTTTGTTTTTTTTAATGATGCTAGAAATGGGTTTTAAATAGGGTAGACTCTTATTTGTTCCCAATACCTCTAGACAAGTTGAAGAATGAAACATTCTGAAGAGTGTTTGGCAATGCTGTCTGGTTAATGTACTCTTAATTGATATGAGAAATGTAATTCACTACCTTTTAAACTCTTGTTTTTAGGCTTTCATTGTTCATAGTTATGTAATTTCTATCCTCTCTCTTCTTGTGGTTGATATTTCTTTATATAAAAAAATAAAACACAGGAGATCCCAATGATTGCACCTTATAATATTGCATAGAACTGACTTCACACAGATTTCGTCAAAGTTGCTATTTCCCTGCTCCCTTTCACCTGCATTTTAAAGGTGCTTCCCCATATTAAAGGTATGCATAATAAGCAGGCTGACTGTGACTAACTTGCTCCTTTTACAACTTACTTTATTTGTGCTTTCTATAAAGATTTTTGGATGGGAATAATATTAATTTTCGATTCTGCTTTTTTTTTCCTGGATGTCAATCCTCACCTGCAATTAGATCTAAGTCTCAGCCCAGAGATAAATAGCAAAGGTTTGAATTTGAAAGCACCAAGAGAACAGAATTGCAGACCCTGAAGGGCAGAGACAACAAATGTAGTTCCATGACCTTGACTTATTTTGCCATCAGGAATTTCTATTGCCCAGTGTCATACTGTTAATGAGTTTCTAATGAGGAGACAAGAAATGTATAAGAGAACTGGGGTGGGGCTCCACTCTTTGCTTTCTCTTCCTGAGCATGTGTATAAAAATAAATGCAACAAAAGCAGACTAGTAGAGAATTCTTTAAAATGCTTTCCTTCTTTTTAAATCCAGAGATATTTTTATGTCAACCCAGCAAGCATAATTGGAATAAAATTAGAGCATGTAAGGAAATGAATTAATCCATGGATTAAACACATCCATTTGGGATAGCATGGTTATTACGGATCTAATCTAAAACTCAGTGTTGGCCATGTGGCTGTGTGGAACTCAGTGCACTGTGCTGCATGCTAAGATACCAGATGTCCTTTCAGTCCTCAATATGGAAACTTCGTAACATTGATTACTAGGTGAACTCAGAAACAGTTATTACAAGACATGCTTTCTGTTATATCCTTGCCAAAAAAAAAAAAAAAAGGCTTTTATTTTTATAGTCTTTGAAATAGCTATAGAAATTTTTCAGCATTTAATAAGTGACATGTTGTGGCAGAAACAGTTACAAGGGACGAGTATGTTATTTTTAAAAGGCTTGGAGGACCCACTGAGGATATTTCATTGGCAATGTGCAGCTTCCAAGTTGGTCTTATGGAAATGTTTACTATACTGTGCTTGAATCAGCCTTGTAGAAGCAAAACTATTGGCATTTTGGACATATTAAGTTTTGCAAATTGACTTACGGTAGGTAGTGCAACTACTGGATTAAAACAATTAAAAATAACCTCATCACAACCTTAATCTGTTTAAAAATATTACTAATAATATACATATGAGATACATATGTGTGTAGTGTAGATATGTTTGTGTATATACAATGTATAAATAATACATATTATATGTAGTATATTGTCTATATATAATATATAGTGTATGTATGTAATATGTGTGTTCTTTGTAATATACAAATGATTTATTTGTATGAGCTATATTTGAGTAGCTTTCATAATTATACAGATTTAACACTGAAATGTATATGTTGACATTCAGAGAGTTAGCATACCACAGACTATGTATTTTTTTAGTAATTCAAATTTACAGTGATTTGCTTAAATTCACCTGTAATGATTCAGGTTAATGTCTTTAAGTAGTTGAAGGTAGTTTATAGCAGTAAAGATCTACATTGGTTTGATTCAATCAATGAAGCTAAAGTGAAACATTGTATCTTGGTTTCATGTCAACTAAATGAGTAGTAATTATTAATTTCATAATTAATTAAAACCTTGAATGGTTTTAAACTCATAGACAATCTGAGTTATAAAAAAAAGCCTAGGTTAAAATATACTGTTTTAGTGTCCAACTCTTCTTTGTAAATAAACTACACAAAAATAATTTGAGTAATAAATTTCAGTTCATCTTTTCATAGATATTTTTCATATATGTCTTATAAAGAGATTTACTCTTTCTGGAGATTAATGGAAAACAAAACTTAAATGGTTATTAATAAGAATTATTTTATGTATATAAAATCACATTTAATTTGGAATACCAAATTATGGACCAGCGGGAGGTTACTATAACATTTTATTATCCTTAATTAAGAGTTGAATATTTGCTAATATTTATATTACAGTTGGTAACTGTTTTGTCATCAAGTACCAAGCCAAGTGAATTTTAAATGTAAAGAAAGTCATTTTCTAGTACTATACTAAACTTATTTTTAAAAGATGACATTTACTACCGAAACATTAACTCTCTAAAAGCTAATATTTGAAACTTAGAAATTCCTATGTACTATTTTATTATATATTGACTGAAAAATGGAAAGTGCTTACTCTCCTAACTGCAGAAGAATATAAATTGCTTAAGAAAATAAGTTGCCATATAAATATATTATTTTATTTCTTCTGAATAAACTTTACTGTTTTAATAAACGTTCACAAGTTAGGCTAATCCTATACCTAAGACATCTGTAACTAGGAGTTATTGCTATGAATACTAAGACAACTGGTTATTTCATAAGCTGAATTCTCATGAAATGCTACATGTCAGAAAAGCTAGTGAGCACTGCTCCACATTAGCCAGTTAAAATCTCATTAAGTTAAAGTTACATATGTTGCAGAAATATTTGAAGGTTATTCAGTTATGTAGAAATTTTATACTTAATTTTAAATGTAGAAAATTAGAAAATTTAGAATTATGACTTACATCAATTATCAAGCTTATTTGTCATCAAATTATGTATATCATTTGAGTTAAAACTTTCAATTAATAGATTTTGCTACATGAAAAATGAGACATTCCTATTTATTTTAATTTATAGCAAATATGAGAGTTCTGTGTTCTTTCCATTCCACGTATTATATTTTCATAAAAAAAGTTTTTGAGAGCCTTGCATATGGGATACAGGAAGCTTGAGGTGATGAATCTCTTAATGAAACATTAATTAACCAATAAAATCTTGAAATTTAAATAGAATTATTTTATTGGTTGTCTGTTTATGATCTCACTGCTCAGAATTTGATTCATGTCTGTATGGATATTTAGCCATAGGATGGGACAAACGAACTACATTAGATCCAGCCTTAGTTAATTTCTATTGAATTGACTTAAGATAAAGTTTTATTGCTAAGTGTTTCTCTGTAAGAGGGGGAGAATTTTGTGAAAAAAAGGTATTAAATTATTGGAACATTGAGGGAATGGCAGAAAGATAAAGGCTGAAAAATGAATAAATTCCCGCTTGCACATTTTAACTGAAAAAGAAAATGTCTAATTTTTTAAATATACAATTTCTATTCTACTTTATTTCAAAAGAAAACAGGGTCAGATTAGAATGATAGGTATGATTTACAAATATATATATATGCACACATATATATGCATACTGGATTATGACTTGGTAAAAAGGATGTGTCTTACAAAAACATGGTAAAGGCATTATAATTGAATGTCACAGCCTTATCAACCAATTTTTAGAAGACTCCTTACATTGCTTTTTAGGGATATGTGTGATACGATTCTTATTTCTAGAATTTCAGCTCTATTTCAGGGAATGCTCAACCATCCCTTGTTCAACTCCCCTTATAATCCCCATGAGATGTTTCTAGTGTGATTGATTTCTTGGATGGCATTGTCTTAAGTTCATGACCAACTTACAAATAGCTTGTGACACTTGCATCACATCTTCCCAAAGTATTTTAATAGCATCTGTCCTATCTACTTTAGATTCTCTGGATAAATAATGCATTCTGATGATATTTACACCTCAGAAGCTAATTCAGTACACATATACATACTTCATATCAGAGTAATCTTTCCTGCAAGATTAACCATAGTGATTGGCATTATACCATAATATGTAAGTGTGATACCAGTTATCACAATCTATTCTAGTTTTCTAAGCTGTAGTCAAATATTTAAAATGTCAAAATTAATAGTCGTTAATGGATACTATATTTCAAAATAATAATTTGACTAAGTCACAGGTTCAGAATGAAGTTTAAATTTAAAATTTTAATGATCTTAATATCAAAATGATCATTTACTATAGAAGCAGATGACATATTAATTTTAAAAACAAACAAAATAATTAGTGGCATGATCTCAAGAAAGGAAAGAATGAAGAAGTAATAATTGCAGAGATCATGGTTGACCATTTTCCAAAATGTATGATTAAACTTAATGCAAGATACAGGAAGTTTGATATAAGAAGTTTAGAGTCCCAAGGAGGATAAGTACAAAGAAAATCAAACCTAAGTTTATCATATTCAAACTGCTGAAAAACAAAGCAAAGAGGAATTTCTAAAAGCAGTCAAAAAAAAAAAAAAAAGACAAAGAATCAACAATAAAAACTTAGGTCGACTGACCAAAAGAATATATGGAAACCATAAGAAAAAAATCATCTATAGAATGTTAAAAGCCAATCTAGAATTATATAATGAACACAAATATACTTAAAAATAAAATACTTTTTTTGACAAATAATGCCTGGGTGAATTCTGTACCAGCAAATCATACCACAAAATTTATTACAAGAAATTCGTCAAGATAAAAGAAAATTATCATCACATGGAAGGACAGAACAAGAGAGAAGTATGAAGAACACCAAAAAAAATTAAATATGCATGCATATAATACAATACTGATTATTTGATATGAATTAATAATGTCTTGTGAGATTTATATTAAGAATATATCTAAATGCATATATGCATCTCATATAATGAGGATAGTATGAAGAGCTGCATCTTTGGAAACACAAGGCAGTTCTTCAAATGATTAAATATGGAATAACCTGACTCAGTAATTCCACTCCTAGAAATGTACCTAATAGAAAAGCAAATACTGTACACAAATGTTTATAGCAGCATTATTCATAAAACCGCAAAGTTGGAAACAACCTAAATGTCTATCAAGGTATAAATGGATAAACAAAATGTTGTATATTCATACAATTAAATATCATCCAGCCATAAAAAGGAATGAAGTACTGACACATACTACGACATGGATGAACCTTGAAAAAATTATGCTAAGATAAGAAGCCGGTCACAAAAGGCCATATTTATATGATTTCATTCATATGAAAGTCCAGAAAAAGGACATTTATGAGAACAGAAAGTAGATTACTAGTTGTTTAGGACTGGGGTGAGAAGATGGGATAATAGGTGAATGATAACTAAAGAGTACAGGATTTTTTTTTGAGGTGATGCAAATATTCTAAAATCGACTGTATTGATTGTTGCATACACATATCTCTAATTATACTAGACTATTGAATTCTAAATGAGTAAATTGTATAGCATGCGAATCATATCTCAATAAAGGTGTTACAAAAAGAAATCAATGAAACAAAAAACAGTTAGATAATAGAAAATAAAAAATCCAATTAGATATTTATTTACAATAAAAATAAAGATCTCTGCACATAAGGAGTGAAAAAGAACTTTTTCCTATGATAAAAACTTTCTACAATGAAATCTACAGCTAACATTCCATTCAGTACTTTGGAAGCATTCAACACTTTACATTGAGATTGGAAAAAGAAAAGTCTATCTAATAACACTTTTATGCAATATTGTACTGGCAGTTTCAGCCAGTACATGAAGAAATATTTAAGTCATAAAGATTAGAAACTAGAAGTAAAGCCATCATTATTTATAATGATATGATTTTAACCATAGAAAACCCAAAGGATTCTAAAAACACTCTAAAGAATAAATAATTCAGGAAAGTTGTATCAAAGTAACCATATAAAAAACCTCTATATCTTATAAAAAGCAATGGACAAATAAATAATAAAATGTTTTTAAAATATCAGTTATAATACCACCAAAAAGCATCAAATGTCTAAGAATAAATCTAACTAAAATATTCTAGACTTATCACTGAAAAATCTATAACACATTGCTGGAAGAAATTAATGAAGGCCCAAATAAACAGAAAAGAATTATAATCATGATAGGAAGTCAATAATCTTAAAATGTCATACCTCCTCCAAACTGATCTGAAGATTTATGATGGGCCAAAAAAATCCAGGCAGGATTTCTGAAGAAAATTATAAGCTGATTCTTAAACCTGTATGGTAGTGTCAATGAAAAATTTGTACTAACAGCTCTCAATACTTACTGTAAAGATGTTGCAATACAACAGTTTGTACTTTGGGTACAAGATTAAATGAATAATGGAGCAGAGTATTGATATCAAAAACTGACAAATATATAGTTTCCTAAATTATAATAAAGTCACCAACGTAATTCAGTAAGAATAGGATAGTCTTTTTAGTAAAAAGATGCAAAATCAATAGTTTATTCATAAGGGAAAAAAAGAAACCCTAATCTCTGCCTCATACCAAACATATACTAATTTTAAATGGATCATACCTAAATGCAAAAGATAAATAAAAGAGCTTCTAAAAGACAACATAATAAATGTTCTTACAGTATATAAAAAAACATTAATTTTTTTTTTTGCAAAGAGAAAACAGAGTGCTTTATTTTAGATGAAAGCTACATATTATCATAAGAAGAACATGTTACATGTAGTCAGCATTTGTTTTACATTTTTTAATTAAATTTATTGGGGTGACATTGGTTAATAAAATTATATAGGTTTCAAGTGTACAATTCAATAATATATCACCAGTATATTGCTTTGTGTGTTCACCACCCACAGTCAAATCTCCTTCTGTACCATATATTTGACTCCCTTTATTCTTATCTTCCTACCTCCCACCCCTCTTCCTCTCTGGTAACCACTACACTGTTGTCCGTGTCTATGAGTTTTTGTTTGTCTTTTTTGTTTGTTGCTTTCAGTTTTATATCCCACATATAAGTGAAATCATATGGTTCTCAACTTTTTCAGTCTGACTTATTTTGCTTGGCATTATTACCTCAAGATCCATCCATGTTGTCGCAAATGGTAGTATTTCATCTTTTTCTATGACTGAATAATATTCCATTGTATATATGTACCACATCTTTATTCAATAATCTATAAAAGGACACTTCAGTTGTTTCCATGTCTTTGCCACTGTCAATAATGCTACAATGAACTTTAGGGTGCATATATCTTTATGGATACATGTTTTCAAATTTGCGGGGCAGATACCCAGAAGAAAGATTGTTGAGTCATATGGTAATTCTATTCTTAATTTTTTGAGGAAAATCCATACTTTTTTTCATAGTGTCTGTACCAATTTACATTCCTAACAGCAGTATATGAGGGTTCCTTTTTCCCCGCCACCACTCCAATACTTGTTACTACTTGTCCTGTTGATGTTAGCCATTCTAACAGGTGTGAGGTGATATCATTGTGATTTTGATTTGCATTTCCCTAATAGCTAGTGAAGGTGAGCATCTTTTCATATGTCTGTTGGCCATTTGTATGTTTTCTAGGGAGAAATGTCTGTTCGAATTCTTAAAACTAAGAACTTATGTTTATTACAAGACACCATTAGTGAGAGTGAGAAGCAAGCCACAGACTGGGAGAAGGTATCTGCCAGTGATGAAAACTCATGTGCAGACTATATAAAGAATTCCTATGAAACGATGAGAAAATTATTGAAAAATTACTTTAAAATGGGCAAATAAAGTGAAGTAGCCTTTCACAAAGGAGGGTTTCAAAATATTAAAGGAGTTTATGAAAAGATTCTCAGCATCATTACTCATCAGAGCAATGTAAATTAAAACGACTAATTGATATTCCTAGACTCTGACCAATATAGCTAAAATAAAACTAATCGAAAATACCTAGTGTTGGTAATGATATAAAACAACAACAATAACAACAACAGCAAAACACTTTCATATATTGCTACTGGGATATAATGCCATATAATGCCAATTGGTACAACCAGTTAGAAAAACTATTTGATAAGGTCTGCTAACATTAAACACACATATATCTTAAAAAATAGTAAGTCCATTCCTGGGCATATAGCCAATAGAAATGAGTGTTTATTTCTACTAAAAAGTCATACATAAGAATGTTAATAGCATTATTAATAATAGGCCCAAACTGGAGCAACCTAAATGTCCATCAATAGAATGAATGAATAAATTATAATATATTAATATTATGGAATACCACATGGCAATGAAACTAAACACTACAGTATGAATAGATCTCATAGAAATAATAAGGAGCAAAAGAAGCCAGACACTAAAGGGTACATGCTGACTGATTTAAAATATATGAAATTGAGAACAGGCAAATCTAGTCTCTGAAGATTGAGGTCAGAATGGTGGTTGCATTTGGGGAGAGATTATTGATTATGAGGGAGCACAAGTGAGTCTACTGAAGAGCTAAAAATGCTTTATATTTTGGCCTGCTATCTATGTGTGTGAGTGTGTGCTTTGGTGCGTATGTGTGTATATATGCGTATGTGCATCTGTGTATGTGTAGTGTGAATGTGTATTCGTGTGTATATAATGTAGCTATAGATGTAACCTTAATATTTTGATGCTTTAATATATGTAAGTTATGCTTCAATAAAGCAGAAAAAAGGGGTCTAAACATGACCTAAAAAGCATTTTCAATGTTCCTTTTCAAAATCATCATAGATTGCCATAGATTCTTTCTCCACTTATATGGGAAAAAAAAAATGACATGACTATATTTTGATAAGTTTTTGGTATGGGGACCCAAGTATGTTTTTTTTTTTAATTCAAATTTAGAAGCAAACAAAATGCCCATCAACAGATGATTGGATAAAGAA
>NW_006434373.1:9118988-9202813 GCF_000325575.1 Pteropus alecto
GGGGGGAGGGGTTGAGGGGACAGGGAGAAAGGAGTAAAGGGTTAAAGATACAAAAATTAGTAGTTGATAGATGGTCATGGAGATGAGGAGCACAGCATAGGGAATGCAGTCCGCATTAATGTAATGGCTAGATGGAGAGCCAGAAGGGAGAAAGAGTAATCAGGGAGATTGCTTCATAAACTATATAAATGTCTAACCAATGTAGTGTATACTTGAAACTAACAATAAAATAGTTTTTTTTAAAAAGAACCTGATATATAAAAAATGTAAATGAGTACTGTAGTTGCAAAAATTTTCAAGCTTACTCAAAATAAAGCATAAATAAAATTAATATAGTCTCATTTTTAAAAAAAATCAAACTTAACTTTACTTCTTAAATGTTCATTTTAAGTTTGCTGTGATCATTTAGCTCAGAAGCACAAACTGAATGTGAAGGCTTAAACATCCCCTTGGATATGTACTTTTGGTCCTAGTTCACAATTTTAACTTCATTATTAATTAATGCTCACTTTATTTTAATCTTTTTAATTTTATTGAAAATTAAGCAAAAATATTAAAATTATATAGGACTCATCTATTTGCCATCAGTGCTATACATAAAGAGACCTTGTTTTAAATAATATATCTGCTGAAAAATGGTGCTCTTTTTTTCTTATACAATCACATTGCAGAACACACATCCTTTATTGATATAATATGTTTTGATAAGCATCAAAAACATCTGTTTATTGATATATTGCTGCTGTTATTTCTCTGACATTTTATATCCTTTGGGGCCAATGAGCATCTCTCATTGGCATTTCCCTTGGTAGCTTTATATCAGTGTAATTAATTTTCATCTTAAATCTTTTCACCTGCTGTCAGCCAAGAAAAAGCTAGAGAAAAATGATTTGCCAAAAGCTCGTGGATCTGAGATGACAAAAATAATGAGTGTAAAGTTGGGGCTCAAGTACTCTCTTTTTTTAAATTATACACCCTGTGCCCTGGCACAGCTGTCATTCACATACATCAAGGGGAACCCTCCGCATCACAGGGAGAGATGAATGTCTATGAAAGTGAAGATTTAAAGTCCCAAGATAGAAGATGTACAGGCATGTTTTCTTTCTTATCATGAGACCTGTAGTTGATCTATAATGTATCTTCACGAAAATTCTAAAAATCCATTATTATGATAGTTTTGGGAATGAATGGGGAACAATAATAGAAAAAGATGAAAATTCTGGCATCATTTTTGATGCCAGGATGAGAATGATGTAGATGATTGTCAATGCACTTACTACTTGGAAGATTCAATTTTGTGCTCTTATTTTAAGAACCAGAATTATACCATATTAGCCTCTTCCTATTTATTGGAAATGTAGGTTGACTTTTAAGTTATTAATAGGTTGAATATAATGATAAAAACATAGTTATTTCTTTACTAAGACTCAATTTTGATACATGCCTTCCCACTTCTACACATGCCTATCATAATAGAGTTCTAGGCTAATTTTGCCACCTTCTGAAACTTTCAATTGAGTCTATTTTATGTTCCATAAGAAAAATAACTGCCTATAAAGGAAGGATCTTGACTGTTTGTCTATCATCTACCCTGCCCCACTTTTTCTTGTTGCTTTTCTCTGAACAATTTAATTTGTCAGCAATTAATACAATAACTCAATTAATGTATGATCTCTGTGGTACTAAGATGAGTCCCTTAAACTCTCTGAGCTTTGGTTTCTTTTCTTCTCAATTTGGGATAAATATTCACTACTTTTAGGCTTATTTTGAGGAATAAGTGAGTGCAAATCATTTGGCATAAGTTAGGTGCCAAATTGATAACTGCTCAAGACTAGCTGGCTGGTAAGCCTTGCAGGAAGGGAGCTAAGGAAATGGATAATGAAGTGATTTTTGACCTGGAGTAACAGATGGGTAAGGCCTAGACAAGCCAAAGTTGGAAAAGATAGGTAGACTGTAAATTCTATTGATAAAAATAAATCAGTTAGGCTTAGCTCTACAAAGAGATCATTGTATTTAAAAGGTTTATGTTGTGTTTCCTTTGGTAAATAGATTTTTGTTCATCTTAAATTAAGTTGTTTTACTCTCTGAAAGCTTATAAACTATTCTGAAATTGTTTATTTCAATTATAAATATAATTTATTGGGAAATATTGACGGATTGCAATTTTGCCTAAGATGCATATTAATTAGTATTGATATAACTCCCCAAACCATCCAAACACTTAAGAATATAGTTGTAATACCTCCCCAAAAAGCCACAAAGATTTCAAATTAATGTTACAGTTGTGGCCGGGACTCTGTATTAGTTTCACTTTTGCTTGAGTTAACTGAAGCACACATATATATCTTTTTCAATGTCCTTTTATCATTATAAGAAAGTTGGAGGATTAACAGAAGCTAGAATGGAGTGTATTTTCCAAAATATCCTGTATAGCAAAGGGAGGAACTGCTTTGGTAGGCATCCAAGCTCAATTCCTTTGGAAAATCCAAAGCTGACAGAGAAGTGAATCATTTGGTTAGAAGTGATTTCTTTATCATAATTGCTGAGTTTGGGTTTGGTCAAAGAATCTTATCATCTAAAGAAGTTTAAAGAAAATAGCAAAAGAGGCAAAAACTGATCTTCCACTCCCGATAATCTGACACAATATTTCCAGTGAATTCAAGCACCATTGAGCTTTCGAAAGTTTCTTGTGTCAGCAGATATTTTTCTCAAGACAAAAATATTGGTTACCAGCTGAAAACAAGAGTATATTCATGGTTTATGTCTTAGTCATCTTGACTTTCCAAGAGCCTTGCATACAACTCCTAATATATAATAAGCATTCAGTAAATGCAATTCGACTCAGTGAATTAATGAGCAAGCAAGTGAAGAATGATAAAGGTGACCTATAATTTGTTTAGATCATCTACATTCTATACATTTGTTCATGGAAACTAATATTTTTACAATCTCTGGTTCTCTTTTTGTATTTTGATCACCAAGACCATAGGTGCCAATTCTCTGTGAAACCAAAGAATAAAGATATTTCTTAGACTACTATGTTTCCTAGGCAAATTTTGCTTGTTTTCTCTGCTTTATATAAACACATGCTCATGCAGCAGCTGGATCCTGATGGCATCCAGGATGCCGATTAAGTTTACAGGAGGAAAGGCAGGCAGTTTAACTTCATAGAGCATCCTTACCCAGAACTTTAGAGGCTAAAATTAACCTCTTATTTCTCTAAATCCTTGCCAGTAAAAGGGAAAAAAAATGAATTAAAATGAAAAATAACACATGAATTTAAGTGCCTCTTCGAAGAAGTTACTGCCAAACCAAGTAATAGCATGGGTAATGGTGAAATTGTATACCTGAAGATATAATGGACAGAAGGAGAGAGCATAGCTTGACTGTGCCTTGCTCTTCTGAATAACATGTCATTTTTAAAAATATGAATAGAAGTCTCAAATAAGTAGCTAGTATTTACATTTTAGAAAATATTTTTTATTTAAGGTTTATTTGATGGGTTTTTTTTTCATTTCTTTATGTTTCAGGTACTTCAAAAACAGTTTTGTTAAATAATTAGAAGAAAAACTTATATTCATTTATTAAAGAAAAAAAGCAGGAAATCTGGGTGGGGTGGAGGAGATAGAAACTAGAATTATTAAATGAAGTGAGTGTGGCCTGAAGATTGACAGTATTCCAGAGAGTCCTTGAGAAACCAGGCCTAAGAACCAGAGAGGTGATTATAACATTTTGGGAAATAGTCACGTAAGTTCTCAGAAAAAAAATCTAACACGAATATTTTGTTTGTCTTTTTACAAAATTTTTTAAAGATGAGAGAAGGAGGCAGGTGAGATGTAGTCTTAAATATTTTTTTTTTGAAAACAGATAAAAATGATTTTATATACTTTTTAAAACCTGTTCATTTAGTCAAACAAAGAAGATAAATTTGGCAAATTAACAATTATGATTAACATTACAATAAATTTTTCCCATCTTAAAAGTGTTCATCTTTATGTCTTAGGAATAAGGATAGTTTTAAAATATACTTCCTATGTATGAATATGTATGACTTTTATGATAAAAATAAATATTATAAATTATATGTTGGATTTCCCTGTTTTAAGCTAGAGTTTGGTAATCAGACATCTATTTAATAGCATGACAATTATGTATGAGGGTATAAGAAGGTTAATGAAGTACAAAAATAGCATATTTTTCTTTATTAAAATATGCAAAAATCATGCTGAGTTAAACTGAATTTTTTTCCAGTCAAACTAAAGTATTGTTTATGCTCTATATACTTTTTTCAGATCTTTGTAGCTGTAGGGATTTTTGCATAATTTTGTTTTAATAAATGTCTTAGATCAAGATGGTGACTCAGGTAATTATATTTTAGAAAATAAATTGATATTATGTTATCTGTTAGTCAATTATATCATTTCACTTTTAGGTGAATTTTTAATCCTTCTCTTTCACCATGTTTAGTGGGGGAGAAAGGACAAGATGTTCCAAAAGTCAACAAGGTAAATGTTAAGTAGAATTTTTAAACCTTGAATCTCTCTTTGGATTTCAGGTAAGCCAACCTTTTTATAACTTTCACAATAATGCCAGAATAGTTAGTGTTTGAAATCGCCTGTGTTAAATTTGAAGAAATTGTTCTTGTCTGTAGCTACAAGAGTTTATCCCTTTTCTTGCTAATAACCCACCCATCTGTCAGCTTTCTACCGCTTAGTTCTTTCCCACGTTATCCTTGACTTTTGCACACTCAGGTATGTGGAACTCTTTCATCCCACAGCTCACACCTAGTTTCTCCTCAGAAATATGCTTAGGAGAAATCTATAAAAGTGGGTGTTATCCCAACTGCTACCTCTCCTCTTCCTCCTGCTGCAACTCCTTAATGTCTTGGGTGCTGCCTAGGAGACAAACATGTAGTTTTTAAATCAAAGAAAGGAGGGAAGTAACAATGTCATGTTTCTCTTTGGGCCTCATTTATCTGCTTTTGCCACAGTGTATCCAATCTGTTCTTCTCTTGTCTCCAGTGCTTCTTAAAGTATAAGGTTAAAGGCAGCTTCACCCATGTTAAGTCACAACTCCAGTAGCTACAACTTCATGAAAGAATGCCAAATTATCACCTCTGAGCTGATGGAGGTTCTCTGTAATTAGCTCCCTGGAAATGCCATGTTGTTCAGTCAACGAGCATTTATTAAAGAGCTAAGATGGACACTCTTAGTAAACCTGTCTTTTATCTTAAAAATTATCCCCCAAGTGCCTTTCCCCTATTGCCTTTCAGATATATATCATTTGCTTCTCAGACTTATAATTCACCCCACTTTTTTACCTCCTCATCATACCAATCCCATTATTGGACTTTCACATAAATATAGTTCTTACTGTAAGCTCTCATTTTTTTCTCTTTTCCACCAGCCCAATTATCAGTAGCCAGATTCGTAGCAGTCAATCTTCCTCTAACCTTCTTATAGATTTACACAACTCTATTCTTTCCTCCACTTGACAGTATGGGGTTCTCTCTCCACATCAGAAGATGCCCACTTAGTTGGCATAAATTGTTATTGTAAGAATAACTGTTAAGTAGACTAATAAGTCTATTTGCATCTTTTATTAATTTATTTTGTTTTGTTTTTACATACACATAACTTATAAATTGGATTGCTAATGGATAGTTACCAAAACCATTGTGGAGACACAAAGATATATATGCAAATGTTCATTTCATTATTATGCATAGTAAGCTCCAAACTGGAAACAAATATCCATCAGTGGGTGAATGGATAAACAAAATGTGGTACATCCATACAAGAGAATGTTATTCAGCAATAAAAATGACATATTATTGATTCTCATAGGTGAAACTCAAAAATCTAGGTGAGAGAAGTCAGATAAAAACCCCTAAATATTGTTTCACTCCATTTATGTGAAATTTCTACAAAAGACAAATTTATAGCCACGAGAAACAGATATGTAGTTATCTGTGGTCTGGGGTGGAAGAGAGGATTGATTTCAAAGAGCATAAGGGAACTTTTGGGGATGATGGAAACATTCTAAAACTAAGTTGTGGTTATGATTGCATAGTTGTACAAATTTATTAGAACTCACTGAATTGTACTCTTGAAAGGTGAACTTTATGGTTCATAAATTCTACTTCAATAAAGTTGTTTTAAAAATATGGAATTACATTTTTAAAGTCCCTAAAACTATGCTTTTACATAATTCTATTTTGTATTTTTTCAGTTAAATGTCCCCTCTTTCCTTTTTTCTCCAGCTCCAGTGTTCTTTGGACAATATTTCTTAAACTTTAATGTGCACACAAATGACCTGGGGATCTTGTTGAAATGTGCTTCTGATTCAGTGGTTCTGGGATGGGAACTGAGATTCTGCATTTCTACCAGCTCCAGGGCGATGCCCATGTTCTTGTCTGGGAACACATTTTTTAGGAAGTCTTTAGTTGTTGCTCCACTTGCTTGGCCTATAAGGGTTACTTGTCTTTCATTATAAATAAACAGAGACATTTATGGTTTCATCTGACAGCTTATGATTTGCAGAGAACCTGTTTGATGACTAAATTCTTTAGCTATGTCAGTACAAAGGTCCTTTGACCTTTAAAATCTTTGTTGCTGCCTTGTACTGCTCTTAGTGTCCATTTAAATTAGACTCAATGATCATTTTAGTCCTTCTGATTCCCCTTCAAAGTTTTTTTAATACTGTTTTAAGAACAAGTCTTTCTGATTACAGAATTTCTGATTACAGAATTTTGGAGTGGCTTATCTACCTACGCTTTTCCAATAGAAGGAATGTAACTCAAATACCTGAAATCTTTATTTTAATTTCAATTACTTCTGTATTTAAAGTCTTCTAGAAAGCTTTATACTGGGTCATTTTGAAATTCTTTTTTTTTTTTCTTGTCCAAATAGTACTTAAGGTTCAAAGGCTAAGGGCGTTATAATGACGTCTAAGTGAAAAGACATGGCCTGGGAAAAAGGACACTAGTTTGACAGGAGATCTGGATGCAGGGAGATGTCCTGCTGCTGCCTATGTGTACTTCTGTGAGGATGTTATGGCATCTCTCTTTACCTGTAACTTAGAAATGTTTTTGCCATGGACCTCTCCCCATTGGCATTCTGTTAAAATCTTTGGACCTCTTCTAAGCGAAAAAAAGGCATTTTGATTTAGCCCCTATTTTGAAATGCATAAAATAGAAGTTCATAGGGTTGTTAATGAAAACAATTGTCAAAATACAGTCTTCAAAATATAAAAAATGATACAGTGACATATGTGCTTTTTCAAGTTAACACATTCAAATAAGATCTAGTGGTAAACCTAAGTAATGATGAGCATAAATGTTTTGAGATCTGTAACAATATAGTATGAAAATACCAATACTACCTATAATTTCTATTAATAAAAAAAGTTAGGTATTGATAATACCACTATGATTTGCTGCTTATGTTCATAATGGAAAAAAAATGCTAACCAGCAAATGAAAAAAAATACATTATTTCTCATTTTAGTTTGCAAATCCTCTGAATTCTGTTCACTAACTACTTGGCAGTCTCTGGTCCCCAGATTGAGAACATCTGCACTAGAAATTCTACAAGATCTAAAATTTAGCGATTAATTGATGATTTGAGTAATAATTTAAAGAGTTTTGATCTCGTAACATTGTTAAATAATTTAGAATGCTATCACATGTTTTCCAGAGAACAACCCTACAAGGGAAATAGAGTGTCTTTTAATTACTTTTATCGTAGATGAGGGAACTTAAAGTTGAAGTGGTTTAGCAGAAATCATATAACTGGTTAGTGATAAATCCTTTGGAATGAGATCTGACAGTCTCTGGGACCCTTTGCATATTATACTTCAATTTAAGAAATTAAATAACTGGAATTTGCGTGTTCATCTTTCACCGCATAATTCAAACACATAATTCAAATACTTGATAGAAACCTTCAGACTTTAGACCTAAAAGATAAACTGAAATGTTTAGACCAATCTTTTGATTTTAAAAATGAAAACATAAGACTCACAGAGATTGTCATGCTTCAGGTCATGCAGTTAAAAGATGGCCTAGGCTCTCTCAAATTTGCCCTTCAGCATCTCATCATGAAAAGGACAAGATTCAGAGCTTTCTCTGAAAATCCGAGGAGGTCAGAAATATTCAGAAACAGAATATTTTGAAAACTATAAAATAAGTCTTTGTGTCTGTAGGAATGGATTGTGGACCAGCCGAAAGAAAGAGACCCTTTGTGAGATTATTAGTGATATCCACAATGTTTGAGCAGGTCTGGAATATGAGGAGCAGGTGGTGAGACAGAGACTGAACAGAGCTAGGATGAGAGAGGGCTGAAGGGATGTGGATGCCTGCCAAGGAGAGAGCTATCACTCTAGCTGAGTAGATTTCTAAACCACAGGGTACAGGAACAACTGTGTGTGCATCAGTGCTATTGGATAGCCCAGTAAGAGAGCTTTATCTAATGCAAGGAACTGCATGTAATATGAATTGTGGTGCTGTTCACTTGAAATGAATTTTGGGAAGGACAGAATTGTGGCTATTATAAGTGAACATTTGAGAAGTAATGATGAAGCGGGATTGTTGTATTTGTGTCTTAGGATAATCGTGTACAATGACTGAAGGCCGACTAGTCTGTAAATACCATAGAAATACAAAAATGATGAAGATGTGGATTTTGTTTTCAAAAAATTTATACTCTTGAGTAGTTAAGAAGTCAGACTGTTGATTCAAATAAACTCTGCCAGTTCACTAGCTGAACTACGAGTTGTGTAAAATTAAGGCATCTCTTCCTCTACAAAATATGGATTACACTGAAACTCCTCATAGAGCTGCTGTGAGAAATAAATGAGTTTATTGGATAGCCAGCCCCATTTGCTGGATTGATAGCTATCAATCAACACTGTGACTGACTTGGCCAAGGATTAACCTACACAATCTTCAAGAACTGAAAAGCTTAAAGTCCTATAAAACTCTGGATAAGTTTTTCACATTCTGTTATATTAAAAATCCTTAGTCTGTCATACACCTTTTTTTTTTTTTTACCTTAGATCTAGAGTTTGAGTCATCTCAGTTGGTAATAACCCTCTGTGCTCATTTGTAATGTAATTGATATAATCATGAATTAGAGTAGACAAATGAAGTCCTGTTTCATTACTGTAGGTTTTACCGTTTTTACATTTTGTGGTAAGCTCTTCATAGCCAGCACCTGGGACAGCCAGGTATGTGTGATGACGTCTACAGATATGACGAGACTGTTGACTGCGGTGGTGGTTATTGGCCATCAGTAAAAAGTCATATGGTAAAAAAATTTTGATCATCTTTTTTGAAAACACAATTAAAATCTTGGAATCCAAACTAAGTTTTTGTTTCTATATGAAATATTTTTCTAAATATGTACACTCTCATCAAATCATCTTGACATATTTCACTGTAAAACATAAAATAAGTGAAAAGATTTGCCTGGATTGTGAAAAAATAAGCATAACTGTCACACTTTTAATACAGGACATATACTCAAGTGAAATAGCACTGAATAAATTCCCTATTTATTGAAAGTCAAGATCTCCAGGGAGTTTTAACACACACACTCAAATGTTGTCAACATTCTGTTAACTAATTAGATGGAAGAGAATAAGATGAGTTGATGAGCAGAGTACCCAAGAATTATATGCAAGGACCCAAAATATAGTTTCCACGTGATATAGGAAAAGAAGAAATTGTGAACTGCATCATGCACTAAATTCCTGTATTTTATTAATGTGTTTTTCCTATATTAATAATAAAGTATTAAAGAATAACAAAGGTTTTTTTTAGTTGTCTGTTTAAGATCAAGATATTACCAACCTTGGAATATACTCAAAACCATTACTTGGAATAAGTTAGCTCAATCTCTTATTTTTTTGGATACCAACCTCCCAGTAGGTATTTTGAATTAATAGCACAGTGTGTTGTAGAATCATGCCTTTCAACAAGGGAGTGATGTCATATTATAGCCACCAAGCCATGTTTTTATTACTAATATCTCATTCTGGTTCTATTTGCAAAAACTGATTTATCATACTCTAGGCACTATTTTTTGTGTGATTTATTAAGGAATCTCAAGTGAATTTCTTCCTGTAATTTCTAAAGCTATAGAAAACATTAAATTAACAGCTTTGTAAAATTAAGCATGAGATTACAACATTTCTCCTAGATTAAAAATGATTAATGCATCACTTTGTTTCCAAATAATAATTGATGGAGAAATGCTATAAGTAAAGAAGCACACACAAATCCCTGTACCACATAAAACCCAGCTGAAGGTCAGGAAATCTGGTATTTTCTTATTTCCATGATATATTATTGTGAAAATTATTAAAAACAAAATTGTGAACAAAATAATTGAAATACATCCCTGAACTGGCAGCAAGTGACAGTCTCTCCCGGCCACTCCCAAATCAAATCTCTGATTCTAGCTACTTTCTTTCTACTCACTCTTTTGTTTGCAAGTAATGTAAAATAAGATGCACTTTCCAATTTGTAAAAGTTATGTATATTCAGCATTTATTTTCCCTAGGCTAAGAGTCTTGTATACCTACCCACGGCACATTCTTCTTCTATCTTTTTTCCCAAATGTGAAATACTACAGGAGAAAAAAGGATGCTTTAGTTCAGAGCCCAACATAGAAAAAAGCACATTATAGTACCAAAAAGAAAAAAAAGAAGATTGATAAAATAAGAGGTACTTTGTGAATTTATGGATCACATTGCTTCGACAGCTCTTAACTATCAAAGAGAATATTTAAGGTGAGTCTTCATCCAGCTCCAGGAAAAATCATGTTATGAAGTCCTTGAGCCTACTAACTTTCTATACTAAAGTAGAAAGTGATTCTGATTCTGCTCAGCAGAACTGGTGGTGGTGATCAGCAGGGCCATGTCAGTTTATGGGTTTGCTCAAGAAATAAGTTAAAATGTTGTTGCAATTCTAGTTTTCCTCAAAAATCACAATGGATGATCACGGAGATAGGGAGCACGGCATAGGGAATGAAGCCAGCAGTAACGTAATGGCTAGGTGGAGAGCCAGAGGGAAGATAAAATAATTAGGGGGATCGTTTCATAAACTACACAAATGTACAACCAATGTACTGTATATTTGAAACTAATAATAAAATAAAAATTTAAAAAATAATCTTAGAAAAAATCACAATGACAATGAGAGGTGGTTATGTCTCAAGAACTGATAAAAAATCTAATTTGATATTCAACATTAGTGGCTAGTCCTCTAAAAGTGATGTGTTGTATGGAGTGAATTTAGAATAAGGTCATGAAGCATAGTATTTTTCCTTTTATTCCTCTATTTTTTTGTACCATTTAATAATATCTGCTTCTTTCTCTTTCTGAATTTAGCAGGCTGTGTTATACTGGATAGAAAAGCTCATGTAAATGATGATAAATGGTATTTTATTCAAGAGAAAGAAAAACAAATCACCCCAAGGAGATGAATTTGTATGTGTGTGTAACTGTGTGTAATGGAGTTGTGATTTAAGTACAGATATTTATAAATAGGTTTTCGTCTACATGAAAGGCCTATGGAACATTGAACAGTTGTGTAGGATGCAGAATGGTTCTTTCTCGTCGTGTTAGACTAGCTTACCCACTATGGGGCACAGCATTCATGTACTAAATGCCAGCAGCACTTACTGCTACACACCAACAGGTTTCCAAAATGCCTCTAGCATTCATTTCCATTTATCTTAATTACCACTGTTATTAATATTTCCTCTGCTTTACTTCATCATTTTCTACTCTACCACCTACTTTAATCTGGCTTCAACTACCAACTCACCTAACCTAAGTTAACTTCAAAACACAAAATTGAAACTATTCTTATTAAGGGCATGACAGACTGCCAGTTGCTAAGTGCTCATCATATTTGACCTTTCAATGGCCTTATACGTGGATCGTTCATTCCCCGCCTTAACCACTTTAATGATCTCTACGGTATTACACCCTTCTGTGCTCCTCCCTCCTCTCTGCCTTTATTGATGGCTTCTCTACTAGTTATACTTTACATATCATGATTCCTTAGGGCTTAATCTTAAGCTCATTTTAATTTTATTCATCTACTTCCATGGTTGAAATTTCTATCTAAATGCCGATGGCTTCTATATTTATATTTCCAGTTTAATTCTCTCTTCTGAGCTCCAAACTTGTATATTAATTCAACTGCCTACTCAGAAGTTCCACATCAACGCTTCATATACATCTGAAATGCAATATGTGTTAGACTGAATTCATGTTCTACTGTCCCAAACCTGGCTTCCTCCAGTGTTTCCTGGCTCAGTAAATGTAGCAACATCTGCCCAATTCCTCATGCCAGAAGCCTGGGTGCCATCCAGGACACATCTACCAGACCACGTAGTCAATTGGTTACCAAGTTTTGCATATTTTACCACCTATATAGCTCTTAAATCCATCAACTATTCTCCATTTTTGCCATCAACCAAGTAACCTATCCAAATCAACCGCTACTCTTACTAGGGTCTCTATTGCAAATTAGTTCTTAATTGTTTTCTCAAATGCTCTCACCTTTTCTAAATACCCACCTAAACAGATCAGAGAGAGCTTTCAAGAACATCCAAATCTCATCGTATTGCCCCTTCTATTTCTTTGGTACATTAGAGCAGGAGTCTGTAAGATATGATCCTCTGTCAAAATTCAGAAAGTCCCCTGGTTTTGTAAATAAGGTTCTACTGGAAAACAGCCACACTCATTTGTTTATGTATTATCAATGGCTACTTTCATGTTATAGTAGCAAAGATGAATAGTTGTCAGACAGACTTTTTATGTCCCATTAAACCTAAAATATTTACTGACTCTTTAGAGAAAAAGTTTGTTGACCCCTATATTCAACATATATTAAATATGCAGTAAATATCTAATAAATTATTGTATATTCTGTGCTCTAAATATAGCATAAGACTTCTTGCTTTATGGACTCTACATGATTCTTTATAATTTTCCTCATAGACAAAGACTTCATGTTCAGTTTAGATTTTGTGTTCTGTTCAGACCTCAACCATATGAGGAAAATAATTATGCATTTAGCATCAATGATGGCAGAGCTCAAGAAAGAGTTGTTTGTAGTTTTCATATGTGTGTTCTTTGAGAATCATCTTCTGTCTGTCTGCTATAAACTCAATGTTTGCGTCCCCACCCCCCAAATTCGTGTGGTAAATTCTAGCATCATAACCAATGAGATGAAATTTAGAGGGAAGGCCCTTGGGAGGTTATTAAGTCAGGAGTGTGAAGCCCTCATGAATGGCATTAGTGTCCCTTTAGAAGAGACCCCAGAGAGTTCCCTTGCCCTTCCTAATCATGCGAGGACACAGTAAGAAGATAGCATGCTGTCTGTGAACCATGAAGCCCTCACTAGACCCTGAATCTGCCCATACTTTGATCTTGTACTTTACAGCTTCCAGAACTGTGAGAAATAAATATATGTTGTTTATAACCCACACAGTCTATGGGATTCTGTTATAGCAGCCCAAATGAACTAAGACACTGTCGTTCACTGGAACACTCACTGGCACCCTGCTTTGATATATCTTTTAAGGGAATTATGCTAGGCTATTATGTCAGATTTTCTAAAACAGTTTAACAGCCCATCCTCCTGGCAGTTTCATCATTAAGTAAATATTTGCGAAGGTTCAGGATGTTCCATCTTTTGATTAGGGTTGTGAAAGATGCCCTACTAAAGCACTAACTCTGTATCCAAAGCTCTCTCGAAGGTGGAAGATTATACACAATAGAGTGGAGCTGCACTTTGTCAAATTATCTTGCCATTTGCATCACCAAAATGTGCCAGCTGGAAGTGCACAGATACATAGGATATAGAGATTGTCGGTAAATTTGATTTCCTTTTTGATTTTGGTGAAGTAGATATCTATCTTACAAATGGAGGTACTTTTTGTATTATGATCAAGAGAAGTTTTATAATCAAGTGCTGTCTTAACTGAGGGATAATTGAGTACCAGGTTTTTACACTAACACAAATAATGGTTGGTTAAATCTCTTTAGGTTTGGATATACTTCATGATTGTTATAATATACATTGTTATTATTATTACTATAAACCTATGTTATTACATTATTACATACATAAATTGTGATGATTATTATATTTAACAGTTAAATTTGAAGAACAGTTATCAATTTTTAGTTTTTACATTTTATATTTCTGAATCATTTTTTAGGAGATGAAATAGTCTTTGAATTATAAGTAATTTTGAAAACCACTTAATAGTAAAGGAGAGGATAGTCTCTTAGGAAAATAAGAGAAATTCTTGGCTGACGTGCAGCTCATGATGATTTTTGAGATACTCAGTTTTTATTCAAGACACCCTTTCTGTCTGGAAACTCTAAAGTACAAATTCATTAAAATAAAAGCCTATTATCTCATGGCACTTTTTCAGTGTCTCTGTGGAGGGCTAGGTATAGAACATCCTGAAAAAATAAACATTATTCTATTTCAAGTTTACCTAAAAGACACTAGATACTGAGGCTAATAACACCCATATGCAAGCTTCTATATATGTTATCATATAAGTCCCATTGTAACATCCATAAAATGATTACTTTTGACAATTCTGAAGACCATTTTTAGGTGTTCTCGTCCTGTTGATTTATTCTCTAAGCATTTTTAAAAGCTTTATTATCTAAAGTTTTCTTATGTCATATTTTCTCTCACTTTTCTTCTTGCTTTAAGTAGTCTTCCTATTATCCTAGGAATAGTTCAGTGGGAAGTGGTCTGCCAGGTAGAACAGAATCATAATAATGAAATCAAGATGATGAGGAAAAGTAATGACTATTGAAGAATAATACATACACACAATATATTTATTAATTTTCCCCCAAACATTTGACTGCATAGTGTTTTGTTAGTGCCAAATATTATTCAAATTTACCTAAAGCTATGTTTCTCTGCTCCAAATCTATTTTTTCCTCTCAGCACCAAACTATGAAAAAAGATCTTTTGCTGTAGCGAAATGCCTCAGCAGTGCATGTGCCTTCATTGCTTGCAGGCACCCCTTTGCTTATCAAGAGAACAACAGCTGATTCTGGAAAGGAGAGAAGGAGGGCTTAGGAGACATCACATCAATGTCACACCAAGGCATTGATGTGACTTCTCTATCCTTTGGGCTCATACATCCTAAGAAACTTTAGATTTGAAAGACAAAAGGGATATCAGAGGTAACAGCTTGAATGTAAAATGAGAAAGATCAGACTGGGGAAAAAATTGTCTCCAAACTTCCTTCCTCACATGGACTTGAGGTAAAGAAAAAGCCAAATAACGTGAAGATTTGAGAAGATGTGTACCAATTCTGTACACTCACATTACATTAAAAATCCAGTGGAAGCTTTTCAGCAGAGTTAACCTTATCTATACAATGCAATCTTTACTTCAGAACAACTCTTCGCCAAATGATTAATGCTCTAATTAACTATACCTCTGTCCAATAGTGGTATGTTGTAACTAGTTTTAGAAAACACTACTTCAATATTGAAGTTAGAACAAAATTTTGCAAATGTCACGCCAAGGTCATTAGTTATGCTGACTTTCTATTTACTCCAACCTATAGAGTCTTAAGTCTAACACATACACACACACACACACACACCCCTCCATCTAATACTGTATTTCAGTTATTTGCATAGGCACATATCTGAAAAGCCCTCCCTTAGGCACATAGAAAAAAAAAGAACCTATGTACTCACACAGTACTTGCAATGACAGCTTGTAAGATGCACAAGATTTAATTAGCCTATTCATAGCAAGATCGTTCATTGGCCTGTAGGCATATTCAGGTTTGACCACCATCTCCTCCCCTCTGAAAATACCTGTAAGAATTCTGAGATGTGGAATAATATTATTCAAATTTTAGTTTTGACTTTTTTCTTATCTATTATTTTCTAGACAGATTGTCATGTGAGTTACAATGTCAATAAAGTCAGCTGTTTATGAATCAACATGATTGAATTATTTCAATGTCAAACTATTTTATCACTAGATATTTTTCAGAGCAGAGGCTGAGATTAAAACTGGAAAGTTTACCAGAGCTTTTCTAGCACACATCATTAATCAAAAAGCAACAAACTGGTTTGTTGGTTTTATATGACAGCATAATATCTGTATGGAATTAAATTGTCTACCACATGCTCTTAATATGTTTTATTTTTTATTATTACTCTAGGGAAAATGTGAAAGATATATTGAGATTGGGATTTGTTTGCTTTCTTCCACTAGAAAATAATAGTGATTCAAGTCTGGGTTATTTTGTATAACAATGCAGAAGTCCTTAACAACCAAATCCGAAAATAAATAAACAAATAAAGAAATAAATTAATAAAGTCCTTTCAAAACATTGAGAGAAGATAAAAGGGAAGAAATTTCAGACCAGCTTATCTAAAGACAGGAAATGCCTTTAGCAGATATATTCATAATTTAAAAAAATACTATCATCTACTGATAACTATTATGAATTTTATTAATTCAGCCTTTCCTTTTAGGAAGACATAGGATGAAAGAGAGCAAATAAAGTAGATGCAGATGAAACACATAAAGATGAGTTATAGAAATGACAGAGTGAATGTGGTCAGAGGCAGACTATACCAGTTTCCAAGGAGAAAACTACATGAGTTGCTGATATGACATTGGAGGGGTGTGTGTGTGTAACAGAGAGAGAGAGAGAGAGAGAGAGCATTTCAATATCCCTCAGTGTATTTACCTATCTCTGTTCATCTCCATGAATCTTTGCAAGAAGCCTTATCACCTAAGGTCAACAGAGCTACTATTATTAGAATCCCATTAATAAGTACAGTTACTTGATCATTTTAATAATAAAATGTAGAAGCAGTGAATCATGAAAGTCCTATTTGTGATTTACTAAAGGATCTCAAACTCAAATGTCTTTGAGCTCAGTCAGGTAAGTCGGTGAATCAGTCTGGGTGTAGGAAGCAGCAGACGATAGTGACAACAGAGGAGGCAGCTTCTATTCAGCTCCATCAGATTGTGTGTCAAAGGCATAGAAGGCCTGAGTTGCTAAATCTTCTGATTTTTCAAGAGAAGCTAGAAATCTTGATTTTATGTGAGCTCGCCTGATTTTTAAATATAGTTCCAATTGGTTAAAAGAAAAACAATATAGGGCCAAAAAAGGTATTTGTGCATAAGCTTTGTTTTGTGATGTTGGATTTATAACTAATGACAAACCTGATTTTTGATAGTCTTCTTGCAATGACAGTCTGGGTCATAAGTCAATAACTATTTCTACGATTTTTCTCCTTCACAAAAATGACCTTGATCTTAGCTCATCTCAGGAAATAGGATTTCACTGTGTTGTTCAGAGTTTTCCTCCTTTTTTGCTGGAAACTTCCAATGCCAATATCTACAAGATAGTCAGTGATGAGTTGTGGCATGTGTCCTGTATATCAATTGTCAACCTGAGTGACACTAAAATGAAAAACTGTCATTTTGTACCAGAAACCTCTTTGCTTTATTTCCTGTTGTTTTTCAGAGATTCAAAGTAATGATGGTGTCTGGGTATGAATCGGGGCTCTTTACCTCTGATCTAAGGATTTCATCCGACAATAGGAAAATAGCTTACAGTTCACTGTAATCGTTCATCTTTATATCACCCTCGCCAATTTTTTCCTGTTTTCCTTTCTTTTTACTTATTCTTCCTGAATTGTTCTTAAAGTATGTATTGTTAGTAAGATGGTTTCTGGTTTTAATATTATTCCCTGTGACAATTCTAGATATTTCTATTGTAACCATTTTAATTTACAGTTTTTCTCATTTTTCACAAAGGCCAAATAAGGCTTAAATAACAATTTTTATTTATTTCTATTGGGTGCTGTAATTAATAACACCCATTCTCTAAGAAAAGTTAATATTGTGTTAATTTTATTTTTAAATGCCAATACATAAACACATACAGCATGTCATTTGACATCCAGGGAACTTTACTTTCCAAATGGATGAGTTGAACTCAGTCATCTATTTCTTTAAAGCTCACAAATCCTAAATTTTGGGACACCCTTTTACACTGTGGTTTTTCAGTGAAAATTTATGAACTTTACTTGAAACCAACCATAAAAGTACTAAAATTTAACACTAATGGTTGGATGAGAAATAATAATGCTAAGGCCCTTGACCAGAGCCTAGTCTTCTAGAAACCTGCTATTTTACAATCTTTGCAGAAGCTATTGCAGAAAGTCATGACAGATTCACTAATAATAATCCCCTTTCTAATAAGGAGGTATTGGAGAAAGGGGATGAAAATAATATTAGCAAAAGAAAGATGTTTACTAAAGTATAGATATGCTTATAAAATTACTTGAAACTTTTATGGAACAACTGTTCTCTGTAGATGGCTGTACTTTGGAGAGTTCCTAAGGAATAAGCTGAAGTTTCTGAACTTACAAAACTTGTCATCTAATTGGTGGGTGGAGGGGTGGGAGAGGTTCTAGGAATGGAGGAGAGTAGAATTCTCAGTTTCTAAAGTCCAGAACATCTCGTATACTATATTAAGTCTCACAATACTTTACAACCCAAAATATTAATGTCACCTAATGTTTGCTTCCTATTCACCTTGTGGCAAATTCTCATTTAATTCTCACAACAATCTTTTTAAATAAGTGTTGACATTCCCATATTACACTCATAGAGAATGCAGGTTTCGAGAGGTTTTGTGTTCAAAGGCCACCCAGCTAGAAAGAAAAATTAGAGAAAGTGCCAGAAATGAGCCAGAATTTCTTTGTACATCTAGTACTCTCCTTCACTGCCACCCTCAGGAATATCTAACCTATGTGTTAATCACAGAAAATATTTTCCATCAACATTGCCATTCCTTCATTTCATTTGGCTTATTGACTAAGCAAAAGAAAAAATAAAAAACAAAACCGCACAGTACATGCTTTTAAATGTAAAATACTAAAGAGTTTTTTTTCCCCCCCTTTGGCACAAACATTCATACCAAATATACATTATAGTTGGTATAATGAAAAAACTATGCCAGATTACTGATACTCTAAAGATATACAACTAATGGCTCTTTTCTATCCTTTATCATTGATTATCATAATACAATCCAAAGTCAAGTTGCATCAACATCACTTTGGATCCCTATTTAAAATATATATTCTCAAACATAAGCCCAGAAATATTTAACCAATATCTCTGTGGTGGGACCCAGGAATAGCCTTTAACACTTTTCCAAAAGGTTCAGTGAGGCACACTGAAGTCTGAGAAATACAGCCAGCCTATAGAATTTAGATATTTATGTGTTAAGCATGAACTGAATTCTGGAGCAAATATAGATATTTAAAAGAAAATGAATAAAATCGGCCAGTAATATTATCCAACTTCTAATTTCCCTTACTCAAATGTAGTTAATGTAGTAAATGTATACTCTCTAGAAATTCAGAGCAGTTTAGGTCTTACATATTTATTATAAACTCTTATTGGATATAATTATGAAAAGGAGGGAACTCCTAGATTGCAAAAAGAAAAAAAAAAGAGAGGTTGAGTGTATAGCTGTTTGTGAAAGAAGTTTATGGTAATAAAATAAAATGATAAAACTTTATAAAAATGATATTTAGGGGAAATTAAGGGAAAATGTCAGAAGAGACCTTCATCTGGGCACAAACTGAGACAGTTATAAGAGTAGATGATGGAGACAGGGCCCTGGAGGCAAAATGTAAGGTCATAAAATCAGAATGACATTTAACATCTAGTAAAAGTCCAAAAACAAAGAAGAGCCCTCTTACAGTGTACATTATTTGCAATAAAGCAAAAAAATTATTGAAACATTATTGGAAGAATTTCTGTTAATTATCTGGTGATCAAAAGATAGTAAATCTTTTTTACTAGAGAGTTAATTTTATTATTGATATGTATAAAATGTCGCTTATATTGTTTTCATTTAATATGCTCTTTATTGTTCCACCTTAGGAAACTAATAATATCTGTAAGGATTTTCATATGTTCATTCTCAAAATTATTCTTTTCACCTTAGTTTTTCATAGGATCTTAAGTTCCTATGATCCTTAGAATTGTACTATAATCTAAAATTGGAGAAAACATGAATCTCAAATGAATGATAGTTGGTGCTCTAAATTTTGAAGTGATCCAAATGACTAGAGAAGAGTTTAGAATACTTATATGCATTGACTTTATGTTGGCTGGGGAACATGTAAACGATTTGAAGAAGAGAGTATCTGATTTGATGGAGAGTAAAGGGTGTGGTTTTCTAGACAGGTCACAACTTATGATTTAAGGTGGAAAAAGAAAACAAAGTCTTACAAGACTAACATGGAGATGAGAAACTAGGGCATGAGGATATCTGTGAAACTCTGAAAAGCCAATAATGTTAGAAATTGAAAGAAAATAATATTTGGTACTTGGTGCTTGTCAAAGGTCAGGAGCAAGACAGGTAGAAAGAACTCACAATGGATCCCAGAATTATAAGCCTAGAAATGCAGAAAGGCAATGGGATGATAAAAGCAAAAAAAAATTGGAAGAAATGATTTCTTAAGGAAGAGGTCTCCATTCCAGATACATTTAATTCTACCTACTGAATTAGAGTAGAAAAAGTTCTGAGCATGTTCAACTATACCACAGTGAAAGAGAAGCAGGAAGGTCTGAAATCAGAGATGTTTGTACATTATGTAACTGAAAATGTAGTAGTAAGTAAACCGCTAAAATGAGAGTGTGTATAGGGAGAAAGGCAAACCAAACCATGGGTCCTTCTGTAGAAGGGAAGAGAAATATCTTATAATAAATATATAGAAAATGTATTGTTAAAAAGGCACAGAAAACAATGGAGTAAGAATTTCCCTTAAATTGGGGTATATCCTGGAGGGAAAAAAAAGGTGGAGAAATATCCAAAATCCCAGACATGGGGGTCTATTGATACTTCTACAACTTAAAGCAAATCCTTCTGGTTGAAATTACAAACACAAAAGGCACTTTAAAAATCTAATTAAATGTCTACATCGCCTTCCCTTTGTATTTGGCTTTGAACTTGATCATATTCAAAGTAAGCAAAGAAACAAGCCTGTAATGTCCAAAACACGTTAAAAAAATGTGATTAGGTCTCTCTGATAACTACATGCTTTGGGTTCATAATAAGTTAATTAAGATTCCATCTCAAGACTGCTGCTTTTTATTACACTAGCAGATATTTCAGAATTTTCCTCAGTGCTTACGCACATGTGTAGATTTCCTGGAGGAAAGATGGTGATTACAGTCCCCCAAATTAATTTTCCCATTCAGAGTCTTAATTACCAGTTAATTGCCCTAATCTGACAGTGGCAGCCTGGATGGGAAAATCAGAAGGCAGATATTTTAGCAACCTCAAATTAGCCGGGTGGTTTTCCCAAATCGTTGAGGCACCCAACACTAGTGTGTCTGCATGTCTCATGTTCTGCGTGCCAGAACAACTGCCCAGGTGGTTTTTAGAAAGAAAAAAAAAGGTAATTGGAAAGAGCCAGGCATTTCTGTGTGATTTAATCTTCTCAGTGGGCAGAGGTGAACAATGGGACGAAAACAAATACCGAACCCAATTACAATACCACACACTGTGGGTGACAGTATAAGAGCTTTGGAAGTGTGCCTAGACACCCACTGCCAATGGATGGAGGCTGTGAGCTATCTGGGGAGGAGGAAGGAAAAAGGACAAGATGTCTGCTACCCGGAATGAGAATCAGGTTGACGGGCTCCGAGGAGATGCAGTAAATAATCAGAAAGCACAGAGTTTCTGCTGAGAATCACGCAGGGTTTTACATTGAGGAAGCAAAGTGGCTTGCAGACGTGATTCTTCAGAGGGAAAACGAATGAGTGAACTTAATTAAGATATAATATAATAAACACTATGAAAGGGTAAGTGGGGAGGCTTATGAGAATACATGGGGGGATCAACTAACTGAATTTGAGGTATAGAAACGGTGAGTCATCCATTCACTCACACAATAATCATTGCAAAAATGGATAGTATTAGCAATCTAATATTGTGCTTGGATAGTGCTTTATGGCTTTCAAAAGACACATATAGATTTTTACTTTCTTTGTTAGAATAGTGGTAGTATTAGAAAGTTAGGGAAAGTATTATGGCTTAGTTTTACAATCTACTCTTGTACAATATGTTGAAGGATACACTATTAATTAATAACATGAACTGACACATTTTTAAATTTATAGTCCAGTGATTCTCTACAATGTTAGCCTCGGGTTCTGGCTTTTAGATAGTATACAACGTAATGTAGTTGAGAAGACAAAATATAATACATTGGCAGGTGGAGCAAGATTAAATAGCAACATGACTTGAACTATCAGTGTTGACCTCCCTGGCATGTATGTCATAGAATCCATCATGAGAACAACTGATTTTTTTAAAGTTCCTTAAAATGCACATCATCAGTCTTGTAGCAACCTACATAAATGTTATTGAGTTTACTAGTCAGCAACCATAGGGAGAAACAAAAAATAGACAAATAAGGAAAAGAAAAGTGTTATGGGCTGAACTGTGACCCATCAAAATTCATATGTGATTGTCTATATGTACCACATATTCTTTATCCAATCATCTATTTGATGGACATTTAGGTTGTTTCCATATCTTGACTGTTGTAAATAGCACTGCAGTGAAGATAGGGGTGCATATATCTTTTCAGATTAGTGTTTTGGATTTCTTTTACTAAATACTCAGAAGTGGAATTGCTGGGTCATAAGGTAGTTCTATTTTTAATTTTTTGAGGAACCTCCAAACGGTTTTCCATAGTGGCCATACCAATTTGCAATCCCACCAACAATGCACGAATGGAATATTATTCAGCCATAAAAAGATGAAATCTTACCATTTGCAACTTGGATGTATCTTGAGATTATCATGGTAAGCTAAATAAGTCAGACAAAAAAGGTTGAGATCTGTTCGACTTAACTCATGAGGGGTATGAAACTGAAAGCAGCAAACGAACAAGAGAAACGCACAAATAAAAAAGCCTGGGTGATAATGGTAAAGAGATTAAGAAACACAAATTGGTAGTTACAAAATAGTCATGGGGATGTGAAATACAGCATAGGGATTATAGTCAATAATATTGTAATAACTATAGTGCCAGGTGGGTACTATGCTAATCAAGGGATCACGTCATAAATTATATAAATGTCTACCCACTATGCTGTACATTTGAAACTAATATAAAATAATTTTGAATGTCAACTCTAATTTTAAAATAAAAATTAAAAAAAAAAGACTAAACAGGAAAACGCTGAAAGATGAGATAAATATATCATTAAACTACAATAAAACTGTATAATGTTGGGGTATAAAAAATTCATATGTCAAAGTCTTAACGTCCACTACCTCAGAATACAACTGTATCTTGAGATAGCACCTTTAAAGAAGTAATTAAGTTAAACTGAAGTCATTGGGTAAACCCTTATCCAATAAGACCGTTGTTCTTATATAAAGAGATGATTAGGACACTGGAAAAGAACAGGAAAGACCATTTGAAGACATAGGGAGAATATGGCTATCTAAAAGCCAAAGAGAGAAGCTTTAGAAAAAACATCCTACAGACACCTTGTTTTTGGATGTCAGGCCTCTAGCACTGTGAGGAAATAAATGTCTGTTGTTTAAGTCACCCGGTTTGTGGTACTTTGTTATGGCAGCCCTAGAAAACTAATAGAAAATGCATTTTCTCTTTATAGTGAGAATCAATGAAACTCTCTATATGCAAATAGATAAATCTTTGCCTATGTAAAATCCCTGTTCGTGTAGATAAGTGAGTAAAACAAACAGTTCATGAAACTTACTGAGCATTAGTACTTTTATAATTCTATGAACTGGAGCAAAAGACATTGTCTGAGCCCAGGATGTCAGACGTGGTACCTTGGTACAAGGACGTCAGGCCAGTGATGGATGCATTGAGGGCAATTGGTAGCAGCCAGTCCTGTCCAGCTGATGCAGAGTAAGAGTGACATCCAGTGGCTGGTTCTATCAGCCAGGCCCTCGGACACCAACTCAGGGGGTGTGCCAGATGGCAGAGAAGGGTCTTTAGGAACACTGATCAATGTCCAGTACAAGTTTCTGGTTGGTAATAATGAAACTTGACTAAAAAGTTGTGATTGGTCTATGTCCTCAAGCATAGGTAGTAGGATTCTCAAGCTGTTAATATTAGAACATTAGGAACATGCTGATAGCCAAATAAAAATCACTATAAATTAACTTACTCTTTATACTCAATTTATTTCTACCATTTAGAAAAGACCCAGAATGAATTTGTGAAAGGAAGAAGAAGCCCAATTAACACATATGTTACTATCAAACCAGGTACCTTGATAATGGAAAAGGAATGAAATATATATAATGCATTTTAGTTTAAAAATAGATATGTTTAATTACAGTGCACAGTTACTAAACTAACATCAAGGATGGCTTGAAATAACATTTAAAGCTATAAAAACTATATATCGAATTACCCAGCACTCAGAAATAGTATTGTTTTACTTTATATTTTTGATTAACTTTTTTCTTCCTTTTACTCTGTGAGGGAAGCTGACCCTTGAAACTTTGAATATTTAAATAGAGGCTGTCATCATAAACTGGAGTTGCTGATCCCATTACAAACATCTTCTAAAGAAGAAAGATGCTATGCTCCCTGCTTTTGAGTAGTTTACATATCTATACATAATTTAAAAAAAAATTAAAACAAAAGATAAGTGAATGAGTGTCATATCCATGTGCACATCGCATGTGTATATTGAGGACAGATGTATTTTTATGTGGAGGATGTAATGATTGCATTTTTCATTCTGCTCAAATAGAAAGAGCATTTAAGGGCCACTGAGGAAAAATTGATATATTTTGCCAGATGTAGAGTATGCCATCCCTTCTTTATGTGGAACAGTATGAGTAAATCTAGACTGATCCTGAGGGCTATTCATGAAATAAAATGGCGGAGGCCTTTCATCACCCCACCTGCCCATTGCTCAGCTCTTTCTAGCATTCGATATATCTCCTTCACTGCATTTGGTCCCATAGATCACATGTACTAACATACGATGATTTGAGTGACACCTTTCTTTCTCACCAAAGCAAAAATCAATATGATTTGTTCAATGCTGTATACCCATCACTTGCCTTAAACGATCTAAGACAGACATTAGGTGTTTAACAAATACATGCTGACCCCTAAAAGCCAGGGCAAGAATTGACAAGTGAAAGAAGGGAAAGACTAGTACGAATAGACAAGTAGATGGAGAATGAGAAGATTATATTCAGGACATGTTACAATTCAAGCACTGAAATGATTAAAGAATCTTCATAATGATATCAATTAAACATTACATAGGTTTAATCGCTAAAGGAAAGAAAGGCTAATGTACCAGAGTAAAAAAGAAATATGCACCCTGGGACACAGATATGCTAATGGTATCTCCTAAAGTGGAGCCATGGGGCACCCAATCAGAAAAATCTTCATGATAAATGCAGAGAAGAAGGGACTGCACTCCAAAAAATGGTCAGAGTGTGGAAAAAGTCCTGCCAACAAAAATGAATAGGGCATATTTAGAAGACTTCCCTGAACTGGAGGATGTTAAGGAACAGTAAGAGTTAGGATGAAAAGGCGTATTGGGACCACATTTCAGATAGCTACTTACAAGCTGCAATGTGCAAACTTTAAACACAGTGACTTTTTGAGAAAACTTTAAGGAATAATAATTTGCAGTGATGTACAGGATGGATTCTAATAGGGAGACACAAGAATCAGAAATTAGTTAAGAAGCTGTTTAATAATCCATGTGAGTCCATGTGATATTGGCAGTTAAAATAATAGAAATGAGACAAATACAATACATAGACATAATTTAAATAACAATTGATTAAATATAACTACCTTTTGGTTAAGTAGTTAAATACGGCTAATCTTTAATGACTAGACTGTGACGCCATTGGGAGAGAAAATTCAGTGCAAAGAGCCAGTTGGTGACATGGAGAAATATTGACTTTGTTTGGGAACATGATGTATGGAACCCAAGTGAGAACGTTCACTAGATATTAGGCCAAAAGGGTGGAGTTCAAATGGAAGTTCAGTCATAGAAATACAGAATTAAGGTTTTGAAGCCATAAAAAAGAATGAAGTGTCTAAAGAAAAGACTAGATTGAAAAGAACACATACCTATTGCCTTAAACAATTTAAGACACGCATGAGGTGTTTGATAATGACTTGTAATGACATGCTGACCCCTATCATAAGGGATGCCTGTATTCAAGAGAAATTGGGAAAAAGTAGAGCCACAGAAGAATGAGAAATATTAATCATACTGATTCACTTGCTAGTTTGATTCTCTTCTTACATAAACATTCATTAAATTATTTCTCTCTCATCCTAGCTTCTGAGTCAGAGTTATCTTGTAATGTTAAACACTTAACTAAAAATTAATAAAGTCTGCCAAGCTCTCTAAGTTTCTTTAAAACTTATTTTACATCTGTGTCACATATAGACAAAATGATCAAATTTGGAATCTAAAATCCAGATCTCAAATCTTGGCAGTCACTTGCTAAGTGTATGCCCTTAGGCAAGTTTCTTAAATTCTAAAATCTCAGGCTTCAGCTATAAAATGAATATTAAAGGTGCTCCACAATGATTTTTTTTTTATGTATAGAAAATTAAGTGTGACAATGCAGATAAAGAAAATAAATTGTGATAACACAGTAAATATTAGTTCCTGATTCTTCCTTACTTTCTTTGAAAATGCAACATTAAAATGCCACTATTCAATATTTATGTATAATAATCGTGCATTCATTTATTCATTTAATCTTGGAGTTTCCATCATGATCAGGCATTTCCAAATGCTGAGGCTACATCAGAGAGAGAGACAAATCCTTGTCTTCTTGAGGTTCATAGATTAGTGTAAGAAAGAGAAAATGAATAAACCGAAAATACATATAACTTTAGGCAGTGATAAATTCTTTGAAGTAAAATAAAGCAGTGGAAGAAAATGAGAAGATTTGTGTGGGAGTGGCCTTATTTTACATAGCATGACACTAAAGGGACACAAGCCAAATGAAATAAGACAGAGAAAGAGGGAGAGAGAGACAATGCATGTGGAGTGGAAGGCAAGAGTCAGGTCCCTGAGGTGGCACTGAGTGGCAAATAAGAGGAACAGCAAAAAGACAGACCCTGTGGCTTGAGTGGCATAGGCAAGGGGCAGAGGTCAGAGCTGTCGGCAGTGTTCATTTAAGATCATGTAGTTTCTCTGAGCCAGAATGGGAAGTTTGCATTTTTTTCTAAGAGTGATGAGAAGCCGTTGGGGATTTTAGAGCACGGGGATAATATCATCTGCTTTGGAGGAAAATTAGAGTTCCTAAATTCAGTTACGGAAATGCTTACTAAACCTTTAGGTTGTGCTTCCTAAGCCTCTCATTTCCTTCCCTGCCCCGTAGCCTGCATATCAGTGTATTGAGTTCTGTTTTGGTGAACTACAGCAAAGATCCTTTCAAGTCTGAAGTGAGGGGGAAAAGGTGCAATATTTTCAAGAGTTTAGGAAGTTTTGATTAAAAATTTTTTTTTCAGAGCACCACATCTTTTCCTTATTTACCTTACACTACTTCAAACAGACAAACAAGAAAAGAAAATCCCAGTATATGTCATTATACACATATAAGAAAATCCCAGTATATGTCATTATACACATTATACACACATTAGACAAAGATACCAGTCATAACAAGTTAATGATGGAGATTTTGACTTCATGTTTAAGAAAAGTGGCAAAGACTTTAAGTTGTAGATTGGCATTCATAGAATGAATCTTTTTTTTTTTACTGTTGCAAGAACTTCTTTTTAAAAAAAGTTAGAGCATATGCTGTTTCACAAGTGCCTTCTGGAAAACCACAAAATCAGCAGCAATATTTCTGGCTGCTGAGATGCTGTGACAACTCTTTGCAAAGACAGAGGGTAACAAGGAGCCGAGGATGCCTTTGTAACTCCACGCAGTTTGTGGTGTTTTACAACTCATTTCCTTTTAGCTAATAGAAGCAATTCTATCAATCGAAGGACTGGGACAACTTAGCAATAATCATTTATCTTAGCTTTATTCTAAATTTAAATAGTAGGCATTGACCCACCTCTGCCCTATTTATTCCAGCTACAAAAATCGATGCTCCAGGATATTAAGTGAATTGCCTGATGACACTGAGTTAATAGGTAGTTGTGCCAACACTTGAACTCAGATCCATTGGGGATCCAAAGCTTATGCTCTTGATATCTTACCATAGAACAGCAGAGTGGGGAAGTTTCCTAGGGCATTATCCTTTTTGAAAATAAATAGAAACTACTTTAAATTCCCACCCCCCAAATTTTTATTATAGAAACACAGCTCATATAATTTGTCTCTCTTACCCTCCTTAACATTATCGTTTGTCAGAAGAGAAGGTGATAGCTTGCTTTTTAATAAATATGATAGTGAAATTGAATGACCACTGGAGCACATTAAATAAATTAAATTATATTGGAAATTAAGTGGGCATATTAAAATAATAAATAGTGTTTTCAGTGGAAGATTCAGATCAATAGTTTAAACCCCAAATACATAAATATATACATACATACACACATACACATATATATATATATATATTCATATTAGATACATGAAAATGCATTGATTTTTATGCTCGGTGCCTTTTTCATTTATGAGAAACACAAGAAATATTTAGAAATGGAATTAATATTAACTTAAGCCCAATTTTTAAATCTAAAGATATTGTTGAGGCACATTTTCCCTGAATTATTATTTTCTTAAAATTTTATTAGTCCTGGAATAGATTAAAATAATGAGATTGAACCTCTCTAAGGCTTTCAGTATTAGGTTCACTATATTTTTTTATTGTTGTGAAATCATGTTCTGATTTCAAAATTAGGACAAAACATTTATTATGGTTGATATGTACAAATGACATCATTGTCTGCCTGACTTTTGGTCCCAGCTACAGTCTCTAGCTTTTAAAAAGGATTCTTTAATGTCACATATAGATAAAGGGATGAGGTAACTAAGGGAGATACTTCAAGATTAGGAGGCCAGGGCAAGAAGAGAAGATAATACTTTGACATCTTCTGATTTTTTAGTCATTTATTTTTATTAATTGGCAGTAGAATATAACTAACCCATGATTGTCAGGCATATTTTGTAAGCGCAGAGGAATTCACAAATGGGTCTCAGATAGTTTGGAAAGGACAAAAGAAGTAGAAGCCACTTTAAAATATTACAATTTGTGTCTATCTATCTATAGATACCATGTATTCACACATATACACAAAATACATACAACCATATTTGAAACCCATAATACAGTCTATAAACACTTTACAGAATAGGGGGGATCTATGTGGACCAAAAGAGCCATGGTTCATAGATGGAGTAGAACTTGAAATGGACCTTAAGAATGATAAGCATTTGATAATGGGGAGCAGGGAAGAAGGAGAAGGGCATTACAGCCAGTGAACATAACATAGGTAGATGCAAAGACATAAGTCAATGAGTGTGTTGTATATCAATGTCAATGAATCAGCCAGAAGGCTGGCCTGCCTGTAGGAGGAGGCTGCCAGTAGGAATGGTATGAATGAGCACTGGCTGCAAGCTTAGGCTATGTGATAAAGATTTAGGCTTGCTCTGAGGGGTGGACTGTTTATACAAGGAGAACATGCTGGAAGTGATGCTGTAATAGTCACATAGTGTGGATAATATTGGCAAGAAGCAGACGATCGGTTGGCTTAGCTGATGGAAATGGACATCATCGATCAGAAAAATGCTAGTTTGAGATTTCAAAGGAAAGACCGGCAGAATTTAACTGTATTCGAACACTAAGCTAGTGTAGGCAGACAATTGCTATTGAATAGAATAACATATTACAGCCATTTCTTAAGTAAATAATTTGGCAACCTTGACTTTGTTTGCCTGATTTATAGAAGCAAGAATCATAGCCATTTGCTATCAGCTTCCTCACAAAGTAGCTCAAGGATATGCTTCCCTTCACATGTCTAATCACAATTTCATAACGGCATGCATATAGATTTTTCTCCTCTGGGGTTTTAAAGGGCATTCAGGGTTTAGACAAAGTTTAAAATCTCTCTCTCTCTCTCTCTCTCTCTCTCTCTCTCTCTCTCTCTCTCTCTAACCTTGAGATTAAATTAATGTTATTTTAGGCTCAAAAGTTTCTCCTGCGCATAGTAGATCATTAATGTAATTGAAAGAGATTTGAATCCCAGATGTTTATGCATTTGCTATTCCAAAGGCTTCCCTTGGGGAGTCATTCTTCTTGCAGTTAGAGTCACAATGGAAGGACAGCCTCAAAGCAGGCAAACAGTGTTGGTTAAATTCAGATGTCAACCTGGCTCTTTGGTGACAGCCCTGGAATGTAACATGGTTACGCTAGGTTTCACATCAATTTCTGAATTTTGCCAATTATGATATTATAAGGACTGCCTAACAAAGACTGGCATCCTAACAAATGACCACTCTTAATGACTATTCATTCCTCCTTTATTCATCAGTGCAGAACAAATCCCTTTTGTAACAAAGCAGGTTTCTGCTGACAATCATCTAGAGAAATCTCAGTGGAAGAAGGGGTACAAAACAGTGGTGCTCTGCTCTAGAAGGTTAGAAGTTAGATAAAGAGATAAGACAAATACCAGGAAAAATGAGTATGTTGGAAGTGCAGATGAATAGAATTCACTGTGTCAGTATTCTCTCTTCAGAAATAAAGATGTTTGCTGTATTCTGCTGTAGATCATCAGAATTATCATCCAGCTTGTGTTAAATTGTGGAATATGGTGACTCATGAACCAAAACAAACTGTTTTTCATTTTTTTTAACCACTTTTCTCCAAGCTTGATGAACTTTCTATGCCAGTCCATACGTAGGAAGGGCCATGCAAGCTCTCACACTTCTTCTGGGCAGGATTCAGACACATGGGAGTATTCTGAAAAGTTTGCAATGACCTGGGCATTAAACTGTATTGAGGCAGAACTTGGAACCTGCTGTTTTATTCCTGGCCTTTGTTCTTTGGCCTCTAACGACAGATATTTCTATAGGAGTGTCGTATGTTGTGCGGCTTTGTATAAAACAGAAATTACTTAAGGGAACCCTGACATGCAGCTTCAGAACATGTCACTTGTGACCAGAGCTTGACACAGGAATGTGATTTGAGTAAGTGTGGATTTTGTGCAGTGGCAAGAATTTCCTTCATCTCTACCCAGCTTTCAGTGACTGTATCTGGAGTTGTGGTTTTCTACATTTTGAAGAGTTCAACTTGAAAGCTGCCATTTGCCAGCTTAGATCTGACATTGATCTGTAGAAATTGGGATGGGATTTAGTGTATTACACTAAACTGAAAATGGAGTCCCTGAATGGCAAGCTTCACGAGAAAATAAACTGATTATTATCTGTGTGCTCCCTGGACACTACCCTTGAGAAATGTATCCTAATAACTGGGCTTCCAGTTAATAACTATGGCCAAAATAACACCAAGCAATGTTCATTGTGGTGTTTCACAGAACAACAACCTTCCTGGAGCTCTGTTCTAAATTTTAATGTCTTCATGTTCTGACTGATTAACCAACAAATGTGGTTAAATAACAAGCTTTAACTCAGAGAGAGAATTCATGCAGAAAGAAAACTGACCACTGATATTCCTACTGATGATAGTGGGAAGCGTTGAAAGCCTGAGACATCTTTTCTGGATACCTGTATGTAATTTCCACTTATATTAATGGAACTGCAAAATGTGTCATGTGAATGAGAAAATGGAACTTCAGAAGGTAATCCCTATTGACTGGGCTGGTTTTTAATTTCAGGGAGTTATATACTGCTTCATGAACTTCCCTTCATCCTGAAAAAATATTTTCATGTTGTATATTTTATTATTACTCTTAGAAATACAGTGTTTCTAATTGAGAAGTCTATGTGTGTGGCCTGAGCATTACAGCTCATATTTATAATTGGTAGCAATGAATACTTATAAAGGATAAAGTGCTTTTTCCCCTTGCCTCAGTGATTGTTAATATCAAATGAAAGCACATACTGGCATCAAGGGGAACAGAGACTCTTTGCCTTTCCAATTTAATTTAACATTACCTGTCGACTTCCACAAAATCCTTTAGGCATTAATCGCACTTTTTTACTGAGTATCATTATCCTCCCTTAAGACTTCACTTTTTGCTATAATAATCTACGGGTGCAAGGAAATAAGTCTAAGTGCATCTCTTTTCTTTCCTAAAATATGTTATTTAAATGGAAGAGAAAACTAGTTGGCAACTCTAACTCCTCTTTCCCCCCCCCAGCCTCTCAGAATTTCTCAGCTCTTCACAAGAGTGTTTTCTCCTCACAGAGATGTTGATATGGTTCCATTTATAAAAATAGCAGCTATTTAAATGGGAAAAGCTTTCCCTTATATCATCCTTAGGCCAAATGTTTTTCTAAAAACATACATTCTTTTTTTTATAGCAGAGAAAGATTTCTAAATGGATTCAAAGTTCATCAACTCCCAAAGAGTTTTCTGTGGGTTAATGAATTTCGCAACTAAATCCTAAATCCACATAAATGCCAAAATAAAATATGTGAATTAGATAATTGTCCTCTGTAATTTTATTATATGTGTGTGTTTCCATCTATATGCATTATATAAACAAACTGTCATATTTATGTTAATATACAATTATGTTTATTTCCTGTATAGAATTTTATATAGTGATTTTTTTTTTGGAAGGCAGAAGGTACAGCCAATATAAATTGTTGCTTAAACTCTTTTCTATAGGGAAGAAAAAAAGAGAAGTTTGTACTTTCTTTCCAGTCATTTTTAAGCTCATTTATTCATCATCACCTTTAAAAATTCTAGTTTCTCCAGCTTATATTCAGAGACTTGCAATTGGATGTGACCTTGAAATTCAAAGTTTAATCTCTAGCTGAAGAAAGATTCACTTTATTATTTATATTAGCTTCTGTTTAAAATTTTTCACCAACGGTGGTGTCAGAATGTGCCCAGGGATAAGAGTACAGGAGGGCAGGCAGGACTTCAGAACCAACATACTCTCCATCAACCCCTTTGGCCACAGTAAATACATGAAAAAGCCAAGGAAAACAGTGAGCTCATTATGCAATGAACTGAGCTTGTTCAAGATGAATCTCTCACCCTCTACCCTGTTGTACAGCCAGGCTGCTCTACTTTTTTAAGCCCAGTTTTTAAGAAAATCAGTCACAACTGATTTTCTGTTAGGGAGAGAATTGTAGAATACGTACTAACTAGTATAGATTATCTTTACATTAAGACATATCTGCCTGGCTAACTGGCCCCCAGTCTGCCCCTCTGGAGCAATATACAAAAATGGGTCCCATCTCTTTTTAATACACTACTTCTTCAAATATTTGGAGACAACTATAACACTCCACTAATCTTAGTTTTTCCAGGCTAAATCGTTTTAGTTTCTTTAAGCATCATTGGTAGCACTTGCCAACAATAGTAGTAATTGCTTACGTATCTATAGCAGTTTGGAGTTTCCAAAGTTCTTTCATATAGTTTCTTATTTTATACACAGAGCGACAACTAAAGGTTATTAATTTTACACATGAGGAAACTAAGGCTCAGAGAGGATAAGTCATATACCTTAGTTATTGATTCAACAAGTACATATTGAATCCTACTGTATTCAAAACCCTAGGATGTAGGAGGGAATAAAACAAGTATGGTGTCATTCTTGACACTCTTAAAGTCTAGTGGGGAATGGCATATATTTTAAAAATTATTACAGATGATACTAAGATAATAGTCACCACTGTAAAAGAGTTTGAACTTTAGCACAAATCTTCTGCTTTCAAAATGAATACAGTAGGATCATTACCTTCACTGAAGTGAACATTCACTTGCATTAATGAGGCCCAATTATTCTAGTCTTTTTGGCAAACAATTGTTTGGTGTGAGCCCTTTGTAAGATGGACCTTCTGCATCACGTAGCTGTAGAATTGTGTGGGATCTACATGTGTATGGTCACCTTGGAGGAGAACTTTACATAGATTTCTATCGAATTTTATTTTTCCATTTTCTTAACATTACTCTAATTTGCCAACATTCATTTGAACTCTTATTTAACAATTAGTTCTTTCCCTCAGTTTCTGTTCACTTGCAAATTTTATGAAGTTGTGTTAAACTATATCATTGGCAAAAAATGTCCACAAGTGTTTGGTGTGAAAGAAAGATCATCATATTCTTGTCATTAGCTGCAAATTAGATTTCTTATTAGCTAAGTGACGTTGGGCAGATAGCATTCTTTCTCAGAGCATCTGATTACTCATCTGTGAAAGGAAGAAACCAGGCTGAGGATTTTTAAGAGATTTCCCTGCATTAAAGTGTTATGTTCAGTTTCAAAATCCTTTTCTTCTGGGTGTGGAGAGAAGGAAATGCAGAACATACACTGACATGAACTGATGGGCACCACCTCCCTGTCCACTAATGGAAGGAAGAAAATCAGCAAACACTGGTCCCAAAACCATACAAAATGGCCAGTGGAAGTATAATAGTTGCCAAACTTGCCTTATCTAAGACAATGGCTCCATGAGGTCCCCAATCATCTCTTCAGCTATTTAAAAAAAAAAAAAAAATTTAGAAATCAACAATGAGTAGACTGACTATAAATAACTAAGCCAAATTAATTATTTAGAAATAATCTATAATTTGGGGTCTTCTGTGAGTCCCCTTTTCTCTTCTATGTAGGAAAATTATCTTTGATTCCACAGACCTCTTGCAAGCATCTGCCTAAAAAAAGAGAATTCTTATTTTCTAACCTTAATTTATTTTTGTCTACAATTTATTTTTGTCTTTGAACTAGAGTAATTTTTGGAATTTTTATAATATGCTTTATTGAGTCATATAATGTATCTATTTTACATCAACTCTTTTGTAGTTGCAATATATGCTACAATTTATTGCTGTTACAATATGTATTATAGTTTATTCCTATCATTGTTAGGAGTGAATTCAGACTTAATTAATATAAAATTTCACCCACTTTCAACTAGGAATAAATGGCAAGTAATTATAGAAACCAAAGCCTTTTTATCCTGAGAGAAGAGAAAATAAAGGGCCACCCACTCCAAAATGTAATGAGTAATCTTTTTATGTGTAAAGTCTGTCCTGATACTGTAGTTTAAATAACTATTCAGAAGCCATGTCCATGAAGAGAAATATTGTAAATATTTTATTTCTGCATTCAAAGATAACTTCATGTTAATTATATGAAGTAGTGGATTAATTAACAAATATCCATGAATTAACTTTTAGATTTTGCAGTTAAAAATTTCATCTGTCACTCTTCAGTTTCTTAGTTCTTTGAAAGCTTCTCATAATGTACCCAGACTGTCTCTAGTCCAGGGTGCGTCCCCAGTGTTCTTGTCAATACAGTAATCCATACCTGATTCCAGTAAGTGCCTTTTCTTTGTAGGGAATGTGAATGCTGCTGTATTTGAGTATATTATTTTTATTTACTGTATTTTATTGAAATATGTCAAAGGCAGGCATCAAATAACATCTGTTCAGGAGCACATTTTTAATAAATGTATATGCAAAGGCAAAGTGGTATAAGTACTTAATACTTTTTTAAAAGTTGGTTTTCTTAAAGCTATGCATATTTTTTTATTTTGAAAATCATTGAAATGTGTTTGAAAGAAGTTAAAGCCAAATACATGGAACACCTGAAGTTCCACAAATTTAAGTTGATAAACTTTAGAGAGCTTTACCTGAAAATGCTCTGTTAGCCCATTGTCTAAATTCATAGATCAGAGAATTGGACTGTATGTTATATTAGGGACCAAATAAAAATTCAGTGTTACAGCAACCCTGATTGAATAAAAAGTCAGCGATTTATTTGTCTAAAAATCTAAATTCTGAGTAAATATGTCACATTCAAAGTCTTCATTTTGGTAGTATAAAAAGATTTACTACATACTAAGGCTTTTATGTTGATTTTTAGCCTAACTGTAATGAGAAGAAATCTCTTATCTCAGGTCAATACTTGAAATGAATGAATGAATGAATGAATGAATGAATGAATAAAAAAGGTCATTGCTCACATTAAATAATTAAAACCTTGCAACATGCTAAATTAACCTTTCATCATGTGTCTTATTAGCCTCAGTGCGTTTGCTGAGGCTTTCTTAAACCCTCTGAGCATTGTGCATGTAGAGATAGAATGCTAATTAAATATATTACCAACTGAAGCTAAGTCTACAGAGGCTTGAGTCTTTCGACACAGTGGGGGAATATGAAGATAAATGATGATCTGCACCAAAATATCCTTCTTCACTATAGATATATTAAAATATTTATGCACTTCTAAGCATCTCCTAAAATCCCTTAGACTGAATATATATTATACTGGCAATTTGAAAATACTTTTGATGTGTTCTTTTAATTTAATTTTCCATGTGGTTTTAAATGTGTCTATTTCTTACTGTTTATTGTATATTTTCTGAGTAAGTTCCTTGGTAGTTCTATGTCATTATTTGATTCCAAATAATGTTCCTGGTACACTGCGATATGTCTCTGAATACTATTAATTGGGTTGTTTAGAAATGCAGTGTATTCTATCTTCTCTTAACAATTTTTTAAAGCATCAGATTTAATATCTAATTATTACATTAAGCCATTTTAGTTTTCTTAAAACTTCTTACTTAGTATTTTAGACTGCAATTTAATAGTAATTACTTATCAATATATGGTTTACATTTGTTTCTTGTAGTTAGAGAAACTTCATACAAGAAAATAATTAGAGGGGTATGTTTGTCTTACTAATAATTTAACTACACAAATCTGAGTTTAGGCAGTAGGACTACCACTAGTATTTCGAGCTAATTCTTTTAAAAGCGTAATATTGATTTTATTAGTTATTAAACAAAATTTAACCTGCTATGTATTATTTAGATATTTGTTTTCGTAAGTCCTGCTTATAAAACAATACTCAATATTCCAGTTAAAATATTTGAGTATCTATATGTTGAGTTTTACTGTAATGCACTGTGAGGAGATGGAGATGCAATTATATAGCAAAGATGAGGAAATTACTAATACCACTTATTCTGAATGTGTCAACATCCATTAGTCCATAGCAAATGATTTGTACAAAAGTTATGGTTAGATTCAAGCATTCATAAATGGTTCTGCCACCATGAATAGAATGAAAACCTTGATAAAAATGTTCTTTTAAAAATATCTTCCTAATATTTTGCGTGGATATTCATCACATTTTTTATGCTTGAGTCAGTCATTTTCGTGTAAAATGATTTTTAAGGATGTATGGTTCTAAAAGTAACAAACATTTTATCTTATATATGTAGTTAGAAACTTCCCTGTTCACACCAAAATGTCTACATGTTATTGACATTTATGGTTTACTTTTATGTCCTTTTTAGAAACAACAGTGTTTTCCTCTAACTTTAATAAACAATAAAATATAAATATGGGTATTCAAGAGGAAAATGAGAAAGATATTTTAGGCTGCCAAGATATGATCTCAATTTTGTATTCAAAGTACTTCATTTGTGTAACAAAATAATTAAATTTATATCCACACTTAAAATTGTAAAAAAAAGAGAATATAGTCATTTTTTCCTTCTGTTTAGTTGCTTGTTCTGGTATGTTTGGTCCCAAAAGGAGATAATGGTTGATTTTTATTGTCTTTAAATTCTCACCCCCTTTTTCTCTGCTACTCTGGGAAGACCATACCCTCCACCCCCAACCTGTGGACTGCCCTGTCTCCAAGTCCATGAGACATTGCTGTCTCTCTGATTGAGGTCACATTTCGTGACCTTTTACTTTCCCACTGTCTTTTTGAAATCATATTAAGGTGAAATATTGCATAAATTTATAACAAAGACTTAGTGAAACATAACCACAAATTTAGAGTTTATTCCTTGATTATATTTGTATTTTCAACTTAATACCTTCAGGAAGTCATTTAACACTCTTTGCTTCAGCATATCTGCTTCTGGTAAAGCCTTGCTCTATATTGGTTGTTTTCAACCTGGGCTGCACATCTGAAACCCTGGGGAGCTTTAAAAAAAAAAGTGTGACCTGGTATCACATCAGACCAATTAAATCAGTCTCTTGGGCCAGGATTCTGGCCTCAGTATTTAAAACAGCTTCTTTGGTGATTCTCAAAGCAATGATGGTAACAAATCATGGCTCTATACAATAGAACGGGCTGCTTTTTTATAAACACTAATCTTAGTCTATATTAATTCAACATCACATCGGTGTCTAGAAATATTTTGAGACAAAGGGATAAGTAAAGGTCTGCAATAATTTAGACTGTTTGAGAGGAGCTATTATCTTACCTCCTGTTGATATAAATCAAAAGGATAGACAGACAAAAATCCAGGAAAGTGATAAATTGCATTTCTAGCTTAATAAAGTAAGGACTATCATGTATAATATAGGGGAATTCTTTTCATTGATAATATTACTTTACAGAATGACTTGAGAGAGAGTTTATCTTGAGGCTTTATATTAGTTTCCTAAGTATGCTGTAAAATATCACCACAAGTTGAGTGGCTTAAAACAATAGGAATTCATTTTCTCAGAGTTCTGGAGTCCAGAAATCTGAAATCATGGTTGGCTCTTTCTGGAGACTTTGAGGAAGAATCTGTTCCATACCTCGCCTAGTTTCTGGTGGTTGCTTATATCCTTGGCTTATGGATATAAGCAACTGACTCCATCTTCACATGGCGTTCTTCCCTCTGTGTGTCTAGGTCTATTCATATCTTCTTCTTATAAAGATGTCAGTTATGTTCAGGGACCACCCTAATCCAGTGTGACCTAAATTTAACTTAATTACATCTGCAAAGACCCTGCTTCCATGTCAAATCTCATTGTGAAGTTCCAGGTGGACATGAAATTTGAGAGGATGCTATTGAATCCAGCACAGTCCTTTTATATCTCGATTTCTCTGCAGCTTTTGATTCTGTTCAAAACTCTTCCTAAAATTGCCCCCAAAGCCTTCTGTATATATTGTGCATCTTTTGCTTACTTCTTTCATAAAGCCCCTAACATTATGTTGCAAAAGTATATTACATACTTGTTTTCTCCCAGCCTGTGAAATCATAGAGAGCAAGGAGAGTGACTTATTAAGGTTTCTATGTGAATACCTAGCATGGTTTCTGGCTCATGTAAACCATTGTTGATAAACCCTGGAAGAAAGGAAGACAGAATGAGAGAGAAGCATGTGGTCACTCACCTGAACATAGCAGCAAGGTAAATATTCTGCTAGTACAGTTTCTGGTTATAAAAACATAGATTAGGATCAATGACAATTGAGGCCTGTTTTTCAAATGGCTGAGTTCATGATTTTTGGATATATAATCTCCATAGATTTATTCAAGGAATAAAAGGCTTCTATATGTGCACAAAAAGATTTGTTTTACATGCTGATCCAGCTAGGTGATCTTCAGCTCCACAATAGGAATCTGCAAGATGAAATATTTACTTGGCAAATAGAGATTCTCTAAAAAAAAACAACACATACCAATTTTGATATGTTTACCTAGTCAAGCAGTTTACCTGCAGGTCTTGATGGAAACTGTCTTGGTCTTCTAGCACAATTTGAGAGTTGATGACAAAGCATCTTTTTACTACCATTATCCTAATCTTCAGTAGTTGTCCCTCTGACAGATATTTTCAGTTGTTTGATCATGGCATTTAGAGACTTCATAGGTCTACAGCTTTGGCCAAGTAAGGATCTGCATGTAATTGGCATATACAAGAGACTTTCAAGTTATTTCCATTTTTTTTCTTTAGTGAGAGTTTCTGTGAACTCAAATTGTATTGTTGTTAACTCCAGTTTCCTTTAACTGAAATATGAAGAAGGAAGAGAAAAAAAATAGAATTAAGGGAAGGAATATATATGCCAGAAGTATAGGAATATCATGTAGTCCACTGTTTAGTTGGATTTATCTAAGCCATTCTTTACAACTTTCATATATAGGTTGTAGAGAGTATGAACCAAAACAAAATGGATCAGTGAGAGCTGCTGGCTCACGAAATGCCAATTATATATTGTGTGCATAAAGCATTATTTTATGACAGCTACATGGAGAATCTAGATAGGGAAAATTACTGTCTGTGACTGATTATATTGAATCCAGTTGTATCTCTATCACTTAGTGGTATATTAAAATGCTAATTCTTATTCAAGGTCAAATTAAATTCCATATAAGCAATTTGAAAATGTAGGATTAATTGTCTTAAAACAATAAATTTGAGATTATTTGGAAATAATTAAATACTTTGAACAAATTTTTGTATTTCTTTACTTTGGTACCTCTACCTTTTTCCCATCTCATTCCTAAATAGTGACGTTACTTTAGAACAGTTATTAACCTGGGATGATTTTGCCCTGCCCCCAGGGGTCTTTAGGCAATGTTTGGAGATACTTTTGCTTGTCACAGCTCGGGGAAGGGTGCTGATGGCATCCCAGGAGAGACGAGGAATGCTGTTAAGCATCCTGCAACACAGAAGACAGCCCCCAGGTTCAGGCAACAGGAGATTTCATTGTCTGCACAAAATTAAGAAGTAATAATAATGAAACAAATTAAAAATTACTCTGTTTTGTAGTACCATTTTAAACAGTGTCAGTGATGAAACACAATTTCACATGAGACAGACTTCCTCTAGCCCTCCCATCTTGATCTGCCACCGGTTTGGGAGGATAAGTAAGTTTCTTACCTCAAATTAATACTAGAGAAGAAATAGGAATTCATAGCCATAAGACCAGATTTCACATCTGATGTCTCTACATGCAGTGCTCCTTCACTATCCCAGTCTAAATATTCTAATTGAAGCCGTATATCTCTTTAGGGAGAGAATAGATAGGCCATTAAAATACTGTTAAATTCAACAAGTTGGGCCAATTACAAATTAATGGTGGTTCACTGGGTCCAGTTGAGTCAACTAACCTTTTTATACCAATCAGTGATACGGAAAGCTCTTTCTGCTCTTTGTTGCCTTGCCACTGGTAGGGATGACTGGCTAGGGAATTTTATGGATCATTTATTTTGTCACAGGTAAAGTAATGTTTTATAACTGTAATCACAGGTCCCTCCATATACTGTGCCTTCCATTTCTTTGCTCTTTATTCTCTCAAATTTCAACCTCACCAACCTCGTAAAGCCTAACACTCTTACTTCTGTGCATTTTGCAAACTTTCAGCATAGTCGATGCCCTATATTTGACTTTCTTTTTGATGAGAAAGAGAAATGGCAGTTGGTAAGTCTGAAAGATAGCCCTTGACCTTTCCATGACGGGACGGAAGGCTAAAGGCTGGAGTCAGGGTGTGTGTCTGGCACAGCACTAAAAGATATTCCCTACGGCTGTGTGGGCAGCCTGCCAAAATACAACTCCTTGACTAGCATGGAAATATTCCTCAGGGCAAGAAAAAAAATATGACAAGGCAGGAGGTAGAAATTGACATGCTACAGATTTGGGAAAATGAAATATGACAATTGCTAATACCATGCAGTTTAATGAAAATTGGCACATTTCAGGTTCCCAATAGGTATTTAAGTGTATAAGTATTAAACTGTAGAGAAAAGTAGTAAAATTATGTTGACTGCACTATGGTTATTTCCATTTAAGTAGAGGAGCTTCATTTACAATAGTGTAGCCTTACAGACTAGCTGTTTTTAGTTGTGCCATTTTTTAATTTCTTCACTCATCTTACATAATAATGCAGATGAACAACAGTTGACTGAATTGATATTATGTTTATATGTGTTACCTACAGTTCTATGTCTTGTTAGTCTTTCAGTGGATAGCTTAAAGCATATGGAGTGAAGAGGGCAACGATACCTGCATTTACTTGAGTAAGAATGCTCAAAGCAACAGCTATTTTGGTATAATTAATTATTACATTTATTGTTTAGGATCTCAAACTCAAACTGAAAGTCTGGATTTTCCACAATGGGCTTAGAATTCCCTTGCATAAAGACAGGCTTGTTGCTGTGGGCCTAGATACCACTTGACATTCGTTAAGAGAAGACAGGCCACCCCTTCATGTATTAGGACATGCTATTTCAAAATATTGCATTACTGCGTGAGATTTAATGTAGCAATTTGTAATTTAACTCTCTTTCAAGTAAGCACATATCTCAATAAACTTTTTCAAAACATATTTAAGAGTGCAATTAGGAATTAGACAAATTGGGGCTACATTTGGGTTTTGGCTTCATCAAGTTTAGTCAAGTCTTCTCGCTATGGAACAACCTGTGGTACAATACCTCCTATATCTACAGTACAATATTGTACATGGTATTTCTTCCTACACAGATCATCAGTACATATTGTTTGTGCTCAAAATATAAATTGAAATTAGCAGAATCAAAAGAACTAGAGTTAGCAGATTTCTCCCTGATTTGAACTCCTTGGCAGTCTCTCTTTCTCTTTGTGACTCTTCTGTTGACTTATTTCTCCAGAGATGAGATTGTGATTTCAAGCCTTTGGGTTGTGAACTGAATATTGGCAGAGAAATGCCCACCCCCTTGCAGCCAGTGAGGAATAGAGAGGTTTTTCACTGTTGTGAACTCAACCAAGAAACCTAAACAAGCATTTGTTTGCCATTGGGTTTCCTGCAGGGCTCAGAACACTAACAGTACTCTTGATAGAGAGAACCAATGGTCAGGTGGGTTCCAAATTTTGCTCTTTCCCCTGGCCAGCCAAATGACAGACACTAGTCACTTGAGCTTTTACCCCAAAGTACAACATAAATTGTGATATGACTTTCTCTTAGAGTTGTTTAATTAGCTAGAAAATCTGTGTGTTCTTATCTTGTTTTTCATCATTTTAAAGCATTATTTAAATTAGAATGGGGAGTTTGGTTTATGTTTTTTTTTTCCCTATATGATCTGTTATTTATTTGGGTATTCATAAAGTGTATTATTGGAGTCAAAAATTATTTTTAATATAAATTAAACACAGAATCCCACAGTATTATTTGGTTGTTTTTATATAACAGATGTCCCTAATTTAAGGCCTTTGGCTTTATCACCTTTGTTAATAAAGAGTACTAGAGAAGGAATATACCTAATTTATATTTTGCTATATTAGCATTTTATGCAAGGTCTAAATTCTTAATGGGGGTTTGAATGAAGTAATACTATATTTTTCCTTCAAGACAATAATTAATTCTACAAAATATTATGTATGTTGACTTTGAACTTTTAAAAAATGCTTATTCTGTGCCAAGGATTGTTCTACGTAAGTCAGTCAGTGTTCTCTTGAAGTTTAAATGCTAGTACAAGGAGACAGATAGTAAACAAATAAATAAAAACACAGTGGGTATTGGCAAGAGAAAAATAAAGCAATGTGATTGAGATAGGGCATGTCAGAAGTGAGAGGAGGAATATATCTTATAATGGATGATTGTGAGAGCCTCACTAATAAGCATATTTGAGCATGGATATGAAGAAAGTGAGGGAGAAGTGTGTGTCTTGTGTATATGAGAAAAAAAAAAAAACAGTCTGGGGAGAGGAAACAGCAAATGCAAGTGCTCCATGGTGGGGAAGTCCTTGAGATGAATGACAGAGTACAAAGAGGCCTTTGGGCTCAGGAGGCCAACATGGCTAGTGTGACTAAGTCAGGAGTATTTGGTTCAAGGAGAAGTCAGGTCATCTAGAACTTTATATTAATTCCTAGTGAATAGAATTTAATGAATTTTGGGGGGCAGCTAAAGCAAAATCAAGTCTATAAAATATTATTTTTGTAGAGATGTAGTACTATAATGCAATTGAAATTAACATTTAAAAATAAAATAAATCATAGTGACATTTTGTTAAAATAGGCATGTCTTTGCTTCTATCAATATTAAAGTAACAGAGTCATCAGAAGAGAGCCTAAAGGCCACCTGTCTCAGCTAAGGCTGCTATAACAAAGTACCACAAATTGGGTGGTTTAAACAACAGAATATCACTTATCACAGTTCGTGAGGCCAGAAGTCTAAGAAAAGGGTGGCAGCATGGCTGGTTTCTGGTGAGATCCCTCTTTCTGGTTTACAGCTGGCTGGCTGCCTTCTCAATATGTCCAAACATGGCCTTTCCCCAGTGCACGTGCATGGAGAGAGGGTTCTCAGGTCTCTTCCTCCGCTTATAAGGGAACTGATTCTATCACGAGGGTCCCATCCTCATATCTTCATCTGAACCTAATTACTTCCCAAAGACTCCTCCAAATACTATCACATTGAGGGTTAGGATGTCAATATATGAATTAGAGTGAGGAGGACACAGGCATTCAGCCCATAATACCACCTACAACAAACATCCATCAAGTGCTTGACCTCTCTTCTAATATTTTAATGACACTTGGTTTTCTTCCTTCTAATGATGAAATTACATGACTACATGCTCCATCTCTGACAGTTGTAACTGACAGAAGATCTTTTTTATTTTAGGCCAAAATATGTTACATGGTGAGTTTTATTCATCAGTCTTTGCTGTTAAAGCTGTATGGGACCATATAAAATGAGAATATTATTTTCTGTCTTGTACTCATGTTAATTTCACATCATCTGTCATCTCAGAGTAAGGAACCAAGAACTGAAGGTAACGGAATACAGATAGACTAGGCTGATTGGTGAAGAATTTAATAGAGTTATTCTTTTCACATATGCCTAAAGACTAGTGAAATACATATAGAGTAAATTATCCATTAGAACATAAATGTCATTAATTACAAATATATGTTTCATTTTTCTCATTGAACTCTCATATTCTAAGAAGTTATGAGTTGAATGAGGAACAATTTTAGGTATTATTAAGAAGAGATTTCTGAGCCAGGCAGGCTCAACCATCATTGCAGTTGCCAATTATCTCCCAAGTAGGTTGCCTAGTTAGTGAGTGCTCAGAAAAATGCAGTCTTAACAGTGCTTGTTACAGATAGAACCTGAGATTAAATTTTATTGACTTGGCAGTCATATCCCTCTGTTGAGTCATTGAGCCTACTATGAACTATATTCCTCTGATATTTTTCAGATCTGCTGCTCCATGAGTATCCCATCAGGTAGTTGCGAAGAAAAATCTTGGACCCAAGGGCAGGACTTGAATCTCATTTTATTATATCTAAACTTTCGCTTCAAATTCTTAAAAAAATTTTAGATCTAAATTCTATCATTCAATATATGTACTGAACCTCTTAGCCTCATGATATCTTCAATTTGCTGACTATCCCATATTTTCTAGGAAAAGTGTTGAAGAAGATTGGATTAAACATGGAAGCTTAGGGTAGGCCACTATCAACCTTACTCAGATTGAACTAGATTCAACAACCACTGTAAGTTGTTAATAACTTCTAGCTGATGCATTCCCTAGTCAAAGGTCTTATATACTGTACCTTCCTCATGATTCTATCCACAATCTGGTAACCCTCTGGAAAGAAATTTTGAGTCTGAAATGGTTTCTTCTAGTGTATACATTCCAGATTTTAGGGATATTGACTGTTTTCATTTATTCATAAACCATTGCCTTTAATGATCAATTCTAGATTCTTGCTCAGAGTATACACTGAGATAACAAGTATATGGTTAAAGGATCTATTTTTCTCATTTTGAAATGTAGAGCTACCTTGATTTTTCACAGAGCCACAAAGAACAGTAATGATGTTTTAAGTTGTTCTTCTGGTAAACAAGAAATCTATAAATAATCAAACACCAGCATTTGCTAGATTTTACTTTTTTCCCCATGTAACTTTCAAATTTTAATAGTAGGAAACTAGGAATCATATCATTGAAAATAAATAAAATTTAACAATATTTTCACTTGCTACTTATTATTAGAATTTTTAAGGCAGTTCTAAAGTTTGTTCGAGCAATCGTTTTGAAGGAAAAAAAAAATGAAGTAGAATGGTTTTGGTGTTCATGATCCTGATTTTTAGCGTTGCTTTTTAACAATGAGTTTAATATGTCTTCTTTACTTTCATGGATAGCAGTCATAACTTTTTTAAAATAAATTTTTAGAAATTAGGTTTATAATTCCAGTGCCACCTTTATTTCAATAGAAGATAAAAAATCAGAAGGCTATCTTGTGTACATCAAGAAAATTAAGATATGGAGATATTTCAAAATTGATTATAGGGCTACAGTTTATATAATTTTTTCCCTTAGCTTCAATGGGAATGATTTTTCAAGATACCTAGTAATGAAATCAATTGCAAGCTACCATGTGCCAGTACTAGAGATTCTTTTTATAAACCAAGAGTTTATAACCCAGATTTAGAGATAAAACATATATAGTAGTAAATATGATATAACTCAGGACATGGCCAATATTATTGTAATACAACTAAAAGGTCATCATCAGGAAACTACAGAGAATTATTTATTACAGTTAGGACATTATAGAGGGATTCATGGAATAGGCAATATAATCTGAGGCTTCAAGTATTGCAATTGTTGAAAATAAAAAGAATGAAAGAACATTTCAAGTGGAGGGAAACATGGTAATGAGAAAGTTCCATTTTGCTAGAGTGTGAGAAAAGTTGGAAAGAATTAAAGAAAATAATATTACCAGGCAATTAACCCACAAAAATATTCAGAAACTACCTGTTAGTTATTTGAATGAATCATGGATGGATGAGATGGTAGGTTAAAGCAGTCTCATCATATCACATGTCAAAAGATATTTAGATTTTATACCTCAAATTGTGAGAGCCACTAATGGCTTTCGATCAAGGGAACAGCACGAACAGTGCTTTGAACACCTGAAACACTAGAAAGTCATTTTAAAAGTGCATTTTATGCTTTCTTCTCAGAGATTTTGTTGCCACTTTAACTAACCCTGTGACAATCTTTGTGACTGAAAATTATGTTAATAGGCAACAATGAGTGTTGATAGGGAGGGAGAGTATTTACTCACCAAACAACCTTAGATTTTAGACAAAGGCCTTTTTAATGGAGGATAGAAGCTAGGCAAGCAGCAGTGAACATAGAGTAAGCCCCCCAAAAGATATATTTTGTTTCCCAGACTCCAGGAACTGAAATATTTCCAAAGAATTTAATTGGAATAATTTTGCCTTTCATTCACAGGAACGGGTTCATATTTCACTCAATTTATCTCTGTCAAAAATATTTTCATCTAAGGACACATTGTTATACTACCTTGACTAAAAATTAGATTTTTTCTTGAGTTGCTAGTGCTGTAGTCTGTGCATAAAGAACCATTGGAGCCACCCCTATTTTTGGTAAGCTCAGGGGTTGGTGTTAGATGAAGAGACATGAGAGTTCCCTGACAGCTGGGAAATCCTTTTTCTTCTGAGGAGTTTATTAGGTTATTTAGCTGCCACTAAATTTAGCTTATAAGAAAAGGAAGGAGCCTCTGAAACTTCCAGGCTGATCCTTTCATTTATCTAAATTCCATTTCCACTTCTTCAGAAAAGAGCCAGATAATAAATTAGATTCTCTTTCCTCCACAGTAATAGTTCCCACCCAAAGGCATTTATTCTAAAGCTAAATAGGACAGAATCTTGAGGACTGGGAAGTGCCTTAGAGATCATCGAGTCCTTTCTCTTAAATTTATAGCTGAACACACTGAGACCCAAAAGTTTAAATCATTTTCCCAAAAGTAACACCAATAGAAAGGTCCCATTTAAAACTGAAATAGGTGAGACGATTGTTTCATGAATGATATAAACATGCCTCTTCATCCTAAGAATCTGAGGTTAAGAATTATAGAAATGCATTGACAGCATAACGGGCACTCAGAGTTATGCTGATAACCAAACACCGATGGGGGCCAAGAGAAGCACAGTCCAATCAGAAGCAGTTTGCATATGACGTACCATTGACACCATTCTCGCTGCCTACTTGCTGCCCACTGATGATAATATGGTCCTTAGCTATCTCAATCATAATCACTTTCCGATTCACCACCACAATTTCTACTCCAGTCAGACTCCCTAATATATTTGGTATGTGCTTCATTTGCTCTAGATTCAGGCTCCTACATGAAAACATCATATGTGGTACCCTAGTGGCTAGGACTGGAAAAAGAGGTGAGGTGGGGAAGCAAGTGGATCCCTTGCTCTTGCCTATCTTGAATTTCCTCCCCAAGTTTGGAGTAGTCGGTATGACCAGTACCCAGTACACCTCTGTACACTTCTTTATGTAGCTATTTTGCACTTGACTCCTAAAGCAGTCCCAGAGCTTGGGTAGAGCATGGTCAGACAGCTTGAACTGAGATTTGGCTCAAAATGGCGATCCTGATAGAAAAGGCATTTTTGTGATTATTGTCATTATTATGATTTTTCTCATGTCAGAAGCAATCAAGTATCTGTTAAATTTATAAGTCAAAGTTGCTCAAAGCATGTTGAAATACTGCCTGCAGCAGAATCATCTGAGCGCTTAAAGCAGATAGCTCATTCCAACTCAGAACTGCTGAATCAAAATTTGTGGGGCCTAGATACAGATTCACACTGAATTTAGGAACCATTGATATATTCAGGTCAAATATCTACATTCTAGTAGGATATTACATCCTTTTACTAACTTTCCCACCTTGTTGTCAATCATAGAGAGAATTAGAGAATTCTGCAGCTAGATTCAGAAATGGGAAAAGTGTTAGCTTTAGATTGTTGGGTGCAAAGCCCACACAATTATTTCATTACTATCTTTATGGTTACTATGTCTTTATAGTTACTATGTCTTTATGGTCTGCAAGGGCAGAAATCTAAAATCTGTTAAGCTCCTACTATGCACTTATCATATCTATGCTGAAGGAATTTGCATTGCAAATGTCATATATGTATTCTAACTTTGTGCTGTGATTTTCAGAGTGTGGTCTCAGGCAAGCAGCATCAGAATCGTCTGGGGATATGTTAGAAATGCAAATTGTCATCTGCTCCAACTCTAGACTTATGTATTAACTAGCTTTCTAGGTGGTTTTGATGCATGCCAAAGTTTGAGGACTGCTACTCTAAGCTTCCTTGTTGGTAATGAAATAATAATAATAATAATAATTTTAAAATTACATTGAATTCTGATGTCTAATTGAGAGACTATTAGCAGTTATTATAACATTTACAAATATTTTTATTTCTTAAATCTAAACTATGAAAAAAGAAACCAACCCAAATCTGGTGTTCAGTATTCATTTCAAAGCGTTTGGGTCTAACTGAGCTCTCTCATCATGGTCTGAACATTCTGATTGTTCCAGATTTTTATTATTATTATTATTATTATTTCATATCTCACCATTACCCTTCATATTATTTTTTATTGTTGTTCCTAAATTAAACTAATGGACCAAAAATGCATTTGGCCCAAGGGAAGTGTTCAATACATAGTAAGAATATCATTGAGTCTATATTTAATTTTTTAAAGCTGCTTCAGTTTTCTAATTGCTTAGTTTCAGGTGATTCCATAGTTTGCCTATAATATAAGCAGCTACATACAAAGGTTTTAGAAGGGATCTAGATGTTACAAAATTATGGTACTTAATAAGGGAAATGAGGTGATTTTTTTTACTCCCCATTAAAAAACTGAGGACCAGGCTTCCTATTTTTCTACTGTTATCGAAAGCCATTTTAAGTCATTCACAGGTGGTTTCCAATTTCTTGAGGCTATGTACAAGAATCTCCACCTCTTCACCTTTGATGCCCAGATAAAAATCACTGAATCTAGACTCGCCTTTGATTTTCAGAATTGGTCATTTTTTCGACTGAAATTCATAAGTGACATTTCTCCTTCAAGAGTAAGGATTGAGGTTGAAATATGTGTCAACCCCACTAGAGGGTGACCTTTATCTGAGTCCAGGTCATATAACTAAGGGCATCCTCTGCAGCCATCTCAAGATTAGATTCTGCTGCTATTTATTCAAGGTAGGGAGAAGCTAAAGGCACCTCTTCACGCCTTCTCAGACCTGAATTACTGCCCATTTCTAAATAATCTAGCAGTCTATTGGGGGCATTTAAAACTGAGCTGTTGCATAATCTCGGTTTGTGTTTTAGGGTAAAATTCCTTATTGATGAATTCGAGTCTGAATATAAACATTTTTTGTTTCAGTTCTGCTTTGCAAATATTCCCCATGCCACTCCCACCCCCGGAAAACACACACACACACACACACACACACACACACACACACACACACACCTGAAATATGAAAAAAAGAACTCTCTCTCTCTCTCTTTGATTTATAAAAAAATAATAAAACAAAAGCCTGCAGGATATTGTTAAGTTCCATTTTGTGATTGAAAAGTAAGACTAATGAGTTCTCTACATACCAAAGAATAATGGCACAATCAGAATGTTCAGACCATGATCAGAGAGCTCAGTTAGACCCAAACGCTTTGAAATGAATACTGAACACCAGATTTGGGTTTTTTTTTTTTTCATAGTTTAGATTTAAGAAATAAAAATATTTGTAAATGTTATAATAACTGCTAATAGTCTCTCAATTAGACATCAGAATTCAATGTAATTTTAAAAACCATCTTAGTAAATGCCTTTTTGTAACATGAAAATTAACTCAACATTTTGCAACACGATAAATTCAAGTAACATTTATGTATTCTGGATGCTTTAGATACTAGATATTTTCTACTTTGATTTTTAATAATTTTAACAGAACTACTTTGATTTTTAATAATTTTAACAGAAAAGAAAAATAGTATTGAATAGTGCTAATTATTAAAACATGCAGGTTGTATTGTATTGTAAATAATATTTTAGAACACTGTACAGCTGTCCTACCAAGGAGAAAATCGGTCAACCTCATGCAAAAAAAAAAGAATGCAGTAATTAAACTTGGGTCCCCGAATACAACTGATTTTCATTTTTATCCGCCTCTATAAACCCAAAAAACACTGTCTTATAAAATGCATATCTATTAAAACACAAGAAAAAGGTTTTCTGTGGAATTAGTCTGAATCAGTTTTTAGCTTGCATCTGAGTTTAAGAAAGATTACCTTTAGAAAGAAGTCTTTCTTTGAAAGATGGGTGGTTTTATCATAATATTCTTATAGAAACAGATCACAGCCTGAATTGAAATCTTTCTTCCCAGAAAAATAAGCCTGTTGTATATTCATACTAAAATAGTTTCTATGTACAATTGCATGTTTTTATATAGAACTGGTAAGAACTACTGTGATAACTTTGCAATTCTCTCAATTAATACATTATTTATCTGCGAACATTTACTCCTGCGTTTAAGATTAGGTGTTTTTCCCATTAATTAAATAACTCCCATTTTAAAACCATAGAAAGACATTCTTGAAAATTATGTGGGTTTATGTGTAAGCATATCCTCTTACAACCGCTCCAGCCGAAGGATGATATGGAGCTGAACTCTCACTTGCCAATTAGAGTTCGAAGAACATGCAATTTAATTACTTCATGATGATGCCACTCAGATTTTCCTTCCAGTTGTAAACTATGACTAAACTATATGACTAATATGCTTGATTGTCTATCACCTGCTAAGATTTGACAGTTCCTGTGCATATAGAAAGCAACTAATCAGGCAGGATCTTCAATTCTCTCCCCAGTTTAAGATTAGATTGCTCCAATTTTTCTGAATTCCTTGAAAGTTTAAGGCTTCATTTTTTTATTTTTAGTCAACTGTTTTTATTCTCCATTTTAAAGTTAAAGTTTAAGAGGCAGTTGACAGACATAAAGAAAGCTAATTGCAAGAGAATAGATTAGGGTTAAGAGGTGGGTAGTATGGGGGTGAGAATTGTCAACTCTCATTTTATTCTTATCTTATTCATCTTTGTGAGAAAATGTAGATAACTTTAGCTATTCTAAATATTACTAGAATATTTCTTCTGCATTCTTTGTGAACAAAACTCAAAAATAATTTCAACCATATTTAATGTTTCTAGACATTTTCATGATTTCTATAAGTAGTGAGGTTTTTATAGTATTCATGGAGGTTTATATGTCTATACTTAGATATTTCTTTTTACCTGTTTTCTTCCAATATTGTGGATGTGATATATAAAATATCTTTCTGCCTAAGTACTTTTAACTTCCCTTTCTCTAAAAAGTGCAATCCACTTAGCATTTTAACTCTAGTTCATAAATGAAATGATGAGAATTGGTTACTGATTTTTCACCAGGTTTAAGAACTATTTTCTTCCTCTTCATCATTATTAGTGGCATTTTGGATTTTCAGTTTCTCCATTTACAAAATGAAAATTATAAGCAATGTCAGATTTTTGTTTAAAAAATAGCAACTTAATTTTTATTATTAGAATAAAGGTGTGCTCTAACGCTGTGATTTAAAAGTATTAAAAACACTAAAAATGAGAGGGCATCAGGGAAAAATACCCTCTAGACAGAACTATGTTATAACTCTCGACAACAAAGAAGCAGGAGGTTTTTTTCTACTTATTTTACTTGATGTATGGCTATCTTGAGGCAGGAGGAGGTATACACGTGCACATTGCTTGTATCTCCAGCCATCTGCACTGAAACTCTGACCTGCCGAAGGCAGCAGCTTGGACCAGCTCTTACTCTTCCAAGAGCTCTTCAAACACCAGGGATATGTAAGGGAATAAATCAAAGATCACGTCCCTCATGGAGGTTACATTCAAGTGGAAAATGAACAAAATATATAAAGACAGAAAAAAAACAAGGGGTAAGAGTTTGGAGTGTGCTGAGGTTGCAACAATTATATAGAGTGGTCAGGGTTCAGGAAGTCTCTCCCCGTATTAGAAAATTATAGATAGGTGTGGACTCCCATATGCATTCCAAATCCAAATTGTTGACAAATTAGATTCTCCTGATATGAAATACCTAGATGAGGGATTGGTAAACCATGGCCCCTTTTTTGCGTTTATACAGTCTAAGAGCTAAAAACAGTTTCTAAATTTTTAAATGGTTGTAAAAATCAAAAGAATAATAATTTGTGATGCATGAAGTGATATCAAATTTAAATTTCAGCGTTCATAAATAAAATTTTCTTGGAACACAGCACACCTATTTTTTCGGTATTGTCTGTGACAGCTTTTATACTCAACAGAATTGAATATTTCCAGTCAAAACTCTATGGTCCAGAGGGCCTGAAATATTTCCTACCCAGAAAAAGTTGGCTAACTCCTAACCTGAATAATCCAAGTGACCTTTCCTAATTTTTGTTCTAGGTATCTAAGTCCTTCGTGTATTATTATCTACTATCCTGATTACTTCTGTGTATTACCTAATGGCATTATCTTGCAATAAATATTGGAAAAAGGAAAATCCATTTAAAACCAATGCACTAATTAAATTGCTTATTTTGAAAAAGTCTATCCAAGAGCTGTTTGAAAAGGAGAGTAGATAAGTATTTCCATTCTTAGTTCTGGCTGCTATAACAAAGTACTGTATACTGGGTGGCTTATAAACAACAGAAATTTATTACTGTTTTAGAGGCTGAATTTCAAGATCAGGGTGCCAGCATGGTAGGGTTCTAGTGAGAGCCCTTGTCTGGATTGCCTTATCCTTTCATCTTCAAATGGCAAAAAGACAGTGAGCTAGCTCTCTGGCATCTTCTTATAAGGGCACTAATCCTATTAATGAGGGTTGCACCCTCATGACCTAATTAACTACTAAAGGCCCTATCTCCAAATACCATCACATTAGGGATAGATTTCAACATATGAATTTGGAGTGGAGTGGGGACATAAACATTCAGTCCATAATAAATAGTAACTACATGACCATAACTTTCAACCATGAAGATATGTTTCATTTCTTTCAGTTGACACTTGTTTTGTTAAACTGTATGAATGGTTCTGATTTTAACTTCATAATAGAATTTTTACTGTTATGTCCTTTATGTGAAGAGAAATAAGTAAGTATCCAGAAAAAATGATTCATCCCAAATTGCATGGATGGCTAAAGAATTATCATCCTTTAAACCACTAGTAAGCATTGCTTTTAAAATTAAAATTTCAATAATAATACAAATTTGCAAACCACAAAATTGAGGGGAATAAAAGTAATGTTTAGAAATAAAATGCTTTAAGATTTTAAGATGAGAAGATAAATAAAATGGAATTGAGGCCCTTTTATCACAGTTCAAATTATAGACTGTATAATATCACACATTTATGTGCAAATGTATAATATAATGGTATGTGAGTGTATATATGTTTATATATGGTATATGTAATATATGTAATATATGGTATCGCTGAGTTGCATTTGCATGTTGTATATTTAAAATTGGGTTAGATATTATAAAATTGTAACATTACATATGTATTACTCATGTATTTAAAATACTGCAAGAGAAAGATAAAGCTTAAATTCCAGATATCTTCTTCCTCATTAACAGAATCCCACTTTTATTTGAGTGGCCATATGCTCTAATTCAGGAAATTAATAATGCTTGGTTTAAGGCTTACACTTTACACTCATATCATAGCTGCCCCATTCCACTTACACAGCAGTTACTCTAGGTGTGGTTCTGTGCCCTTATTCTGACCAATAAAATAAATAATAAGCTCTACTAGAGAGTTTTTGAGAAAATACTTCCCCCATCAAAAAAAAAAAGAGACACAACTTTTTCCTCTTCCTACCCCCATCTTCTTCCAACTTAACTCTTCTACAAAAATGTGATGATTAGAGCTCCAGCAACTATTTTACGAGAGAAAATCACCAACACACTTAGGATGGCAGAAAGGCAAAGCAGAGAGAAAGCATGAGTCCTTGATGCATGAGGCACTGATCCAACTCTACAAGCACTAACCTCTAGAGACTCTTTAACATGAGAGAGAAGTTCAAGTTCTACTATTTAAGCCACAACAATTTAGATAGTCCATTTCTTGTAGCTGTAATCATTCTAAAATGATACAGAGACTGACTCTACCATGTTATTCATATGTGATCATTTTTATATCATCAGTCATAACAATAAGCCTAGTTTGGTATTTTATACTTGTAAATTATTGTTCTCTTGTACCTTATGTAACTGATTAAAAATACGTATTCTAGAGGGTATCATGCTATGTGAAATAAGTCAGACACAGAAAGACAAATATCACATGATTTCACTTATATGTGGAATCTAAAAAACAAAATAAAGGAACAAACTAAACAGAAATAAACATAAATAAAAAGGTCTAGAAAAAATTATATTAAATATTTAAAATTTTATTTACATTAAATTCTATTTTTTTAATTTTTACTTCTCTGATCAATAGCTCATGAGGCCATTGAGAGGATAAACATGATGTAAATCTGTTTTTTGAATGTTCTTCCTGGTTAAGCAAAAACAAATGTTTCAAATTTCTATTTTTCTTTTTAACTGTTGATACTTCTTTAATTACAGATTTCATTAGAAATATGCTTCTATGAATTTACTGATGAGAACTAAAGTATATCCATGTAATAATTAAAATAGAAATAAAACATATAGTAGAGAATGCTGCTCAATCTATTTTATAATTGGGCTATTTAATGAATCACCATTAATACTGTTACCTCTATAGTTCAAATTAAAAAAAACTTCTCCAGAATCATATGTCCAAATCTCAGATATTCTCAGAGGACTCTGTCCACAGATGGAATTCTTTTTTTTTTTTTTTTAAAGAAGGTTTCTATATCTTACAATTATTCTAAAATGAGGGAATCCCATGGACGCTATACTCAGCCAGCCCCAATAAGAATCTAGTGCAAGGATTGACAAACTTTTTCTGTAAAGGGCCAGATGAAAATTTTAGGCTTGTAGGTCATATGGTCTTAATTGCTAGTAAGCGGCTACTATTATAGTTCAAAAGCAGCCAAAAGCAATATGTAAATTAATGGACTTGGCTGTGTTCCAATAAAACTTTATTTACATAAACAGTTAGCTGGCTGCATTGGCCTGCAGGCTGTAGTTTTCTCATTCTTGATATAAAGGTTTCAATTTTTCCTCACTAACTTGGGCCTTCAAATATTGTTCTTGAGAACTGTTACTATGTGTATCTTCCTTAATGCATAGTCCCTGAGAATTCCTACTGTGGAATATATTAAGACATTAATGGAACCTATGCAGAGCCTGCAACATCTCTGCCTCTGAACTAAAATCCTCCTCCACCCTGAGCTGATTTTTTAAAAAAATTTTTCTGTTAATAGGCTTTATTCTTTTTTGGCAGTTTTAGGTTTACAGAAAAATTGAGCAGAAAGTAGAAAGAGTTCCCATATATCCCCTTGCCACCAACACCCTCCAACTATTTTCCCTTTAACATCTTCCATTGGTGTGGAATAAATGTTACAATTGATGAGCCAATATTGATACACTATTTTCAACTAAAATTCATAGTTACATTAGAGTTCACTCTTTGTGTTGTACATTCTGTGAGTTTTGACAAATGTATAATGACTTGTATTCACCACTACAATACCATACTTAGCTTCACTGCCCTAAAAATCTGAGCTCCACATATTCACTTTTCCCCCTACAGCCTCTTCCAGCCACTGATCTTTTTATTCTCTTTTTAATTTTGCCTTTTCAAGACTGTCATAGAGTTGAAATTATATAGTATGTAGCCTTTTCAGATTTGCATCTTTCGCTTAGTAATATTTATTGAAGGTACCCCATGAATGGATCATTTCTTTTTATCACTGAATAATATTTCATTTTATAAATTTGTCACAGTTTATTTATACATTCATCTATTGAAGGCCACCTTGGTTGCTTTCAGTTTTTGGCAATAATGAATGATGTTGCTATAAACTTTGATGTGCAGGTTTTCATGAGGATGTAAATTTTTAACTTATTTGAGTAAATAACAAGGAACATGTTTGCTAGATCATATGATCAGTTATTTTTTTAAACACAATCTCAGTACATTTTTGTTTTTGCTTAAAATGTCTGGGATCCTTCGGGGGTAGGCACAGTGGCACTTTATAACAAGATGTGGTGATACTTGATAATTTATTTTCAGTTTTCCTCCTCAGAGGGTCTACCATTTGGTTGGTTGCAAAAGCAAAGGGGACCAGTTGAATGAATGGAAGAACTAATCTATAAAACTAGACCTGAAAGTTTACACAATTCAATCTAGAAAGATAAATGTGACAAGTAAGGATCAAAGTATATCGATTAATGCAGAGAGCAGGGATGGAATTTGTGTTGCTATATGGTAATACAATGTGAAAATAAAAAACATTTAGAAAGGATTAGGTGTATTCATGAGTGTTGGATAAATAACACCTATTAAGGTAGGTTATAAAATGTTTGTTTCCAACAAACATTTTATAACCTACCTCTCACCCCTTGTCCTAATATCAGAAAAAATAGCTGTGCTTCATATTCTGAAAATGTCAAAAATTTACTTCTTTTGGAAAGTTTTGGATCATTCTTATGTATTTAACTGAGCTGACTAGGACTAGAATAGGCTCCTACTGTGGTAAACTTATGAGATAAACCTTTTGCAAATTTTCTGCCCTCAACTCAGAAGTCTATAATAGCCATCATCCTGTGATGTTTTAGTGGTTATCTGGGAGCCATTTTGTTTACTGGCTGAGACTTTAAAAACAAACAAACATACAAACAAACAAACAAACAAAAAACTTTAAGGAACCATTCCCCCTAAAGTTCAGTCTTTTCCCTTCCAACTTCATTTGCTCTGCAACTAATAATAGTTCTTCAACTGTGATTTGTCATAAAGTTTTTTAAAACTAATCTGGAATTAAATACACAGACACACACACACACACACACACACACCCTGCAGGCTACTTAAGGAAAAAATTTTAAATACAACATTCTAAGCAATTATCCTCTGGATATTTGAAATAATATTCTATAAAAGAACAGAAAGCACCATGTAAACTTATGTTATACACATAGGTTTATTTTACCCAAGAATACAGAACTGCAATATTTAAATTAAATACACACACACACCCCCACACCCCCACACACACCCTGCAGGCTACTTAAGGAAAAAATTTTAAATACAACATTCTAAGCAATTATCCTCTGGATATTTGAAATAATATTCTATAAAAGAACAGAAAGCACCATGTAAACTTATGTTATACACATAGGTTTATTTTACCCAAGAATACAGAACTGCAATATTTGACCTTTCGGAAACAACAATGAACATATACTAAATGTCATCCAGTTCCACAAGCAAGGAACCTACACATCGTGCTTGACACTCCTTTACCCTTAGCTGCCATAGACAATCACATAGCACTGACAGTTTGACCTCTTAAATATTTCTCCAATCTGCCCTTTTCTCTCCATCTCCACTGCCCATGTCCTTGCCTGGTACTGCAGTAGAAAAACCAGCATTCTTGTATCTAAACTGACTGTCTTCTTTCCCTTCTTCATTCTTTAGTCAGAGTGGTCTTTTCAAATGCCTACATGACTATGACATGTTCTTGTATAAAAACTTTTAATATCTTCCCATTGCTTTTAGGGAAATACCAAAAGTTTTAACATGATCATCTGGTTTGGCTCCTGCCTAACACTCAGGCCTCAACTCTTACTGCTGTCTTCTTCACATCTGCATTCCATTTTCAGTGTTTCCATTTTGTCCTTCAAATGATCTATACATGCTCCTACTCCAGGGTCTTTGCACATGATATTGTCCTTTCCGGAATTATTCTTCATCCTCCTGTAAGTCTGTTTAACTCATACTGATGTTTCAGATTTTAGCTCAGAGTTTGTTTTTCCTTACCAATCTAGGCTAGGTCAGGTTTGTTCATTATGTGTTCTCATAGAAATCATTCCTTTTCATGCAAGAACTTGTTTTATTTTGTAATGATATGATCATTAATATGCATGTCTGTTTTCCCACTAGACTGTATACTCCTAGAGAGGACAGACTATATCAATATTTGTTCATTGTTATAACTCAAGATCAAGAACAGTGAGTGACAAGTACTAGAAGCTTGCTAAATATTTATTGGATAAATGAATGCATTTTAGACATTGTGAAGTATAGAATAAGTAGAAACTTGTTTCCATGTATTCATAATATTCAAATTTTCAATTTATCATATATTTGGGATTGATATTAGTATTAGTACGAATATTAGTATTCATAATGAGGATTTTTCTTACAAAAAAGTAAAAGTCTGAGAGCAGATGGCTTTACTAGTGAATTCTACCAAACATTCAAAGATAATTTAATATTTATCCTTCTCAAACTCTTTTAAAAAACTGAAGAAGAGGCAATACTTCCTAACTCATTTTATGAAGCCAACGTTACCCTAATATCACAACCTGTCAAGATTTAACACACAAAAAAAGAAAATTACACACCAATATCTCTGATGAATGCAGATGCAAAAATCCTAAACAAAATACTAGCAAATCAAATACAGCAATGCATTAAAAAAAATTATACATCACGATCAAGTGGGGTTCATTCTAGGTGCTGAAGGATCATTTAACGTGCAAATCGGTCAATGTGATACCCCACATTAACAAAATAAAGGATAAAAATCATATTGTCATATCAATAGATACAGAAAAAGCATTTGACAGGATACAACATCCATTTATAATTAAAACACTGAATAAAATGAGTATAAAAGGAATATAACTAAACATAATAAAGGCAAACCCTCAGCTAATATTATACTTGATGGTGAGAAACTATAAGAGTTTCCCTTAAGATCAGGACCAATTTTAAATAAAATAATTCTTCCCATTTTATGGTGTCATATTCTCAACCAACAACCAGAAAAGAGAGATAATATATTCAACAAATTGAATATATTGCACAATTTCCTAATATAACATTAAAATAATTCAATGCTAATTTGGAGAGAAAATCCATAACAGAAAGGAATGTGGGTGACTTTAGCTAGTTAGAGTTATTTATCCAACTTCACCTAGTTAGAGTTATTTATCCAACAGGTTGATATTTTCTTCTCCTTGGTTGCTTTTCTTCCCAGGAAAGCATTGTTGGTGCCTCTTTTCTTACTTTCCTGGCCTCTTTCTTCAGGGTTCAGTGTTTGTCCTTTTGTGTTAACCTTTGGAATTATTGAACAAGTTGTTACCAGAATCTGGGAAATCATGGCGAATGTCTTTCTACCTAATGAAGCAAAATCACAAGAACATAATCCTAAGGCGTTTCTTTGAGCACCATGTGAGTTTCTCTCTTCCATACGTTCAGTATTGTGATTCTTAGCGGATATTGACTTCTCTCTTGTTCCAGTAAGATGATTTCTTTGATATTTTGAGGGAAAATTAAACTCTTTTCATTTGGTTCATATTTGCAACAATGTTATTATTAATAAATATGTGCTAAGTAGCAGAATGCTGTAGGTAAAATATCAAATGGATAGAAACAAAAACATCTTAATCCATCGGGATTTGTGCTCTCTAAGACTGAAAATCATTATCTATGACATGGGATCATGCTATTTTTCTTCTCACTTAATACAAAAATTGTTCAATAAAATAGTCTAACTTAAAATGGGGTTCAAAGAAAGGAAAGTGGAAAAAGCTTGTAGATGCATGTAGAAATAGGCCTAAGGAGAGAAACATGCAGAAGTTGTAGGAATAATATTAAAATACACTTCAAAGCGTTAAGTGGAAGAAAAAGCTGATGAAACAAGTACGTGTTCAATCACAGAATCTAGCAGAGTTACAGTCACAGCCAAATATTTGTCATTTTATATTCAGTTACTTAAGATAACATGGGCTGAGGAGTACTGGGAGCTAAAAGAAAACATTGATAAAGGAGGATAAAGCAACCAGACTAAGTTTGGGTAGGACATGGCAAGATACTGAATCAATCTATTCTAATTACGTGAACTACAAAATTTAAATTTTGCAGAACAAATTCTGCTTTTGTTTTGGCTAAAAAGAAAATTCTATGAAATTAATTGAAAACATTTGCTAGCATATGTGATAATATCTTTGTCTAGTTGGATATAGGAGAACTGAATATTTTTGCAGCGCTTGTTTCATTCAGGATTATCTTTGTCGAACTTCACACCCACTCCCGCTGTCACCGCCACCATTAATACCCTGAGTATTGGAACATAGGTTTTGTTGTTTTTGTTTTTGTTTTTTCCCCAAAAAAGTGCTTTGGAATCTTTAATTATGCACTGATTTTTTAAATGATATCCCTTTGTAACTCTTTCTTCTATTTCTGGTACATGTAATGTCTGACAGAGCTAGACCACGTAGACCATCACACCAGGTCAAGTCCTATTCCAAACTCAACACTCAGGTGATATTAAGGAAATTTAATGAGATAAGATTAAGGAATAAAATAGTAACACTAAGACTGATAATTTTTTAAATAATTCATTTAAATGGAGTTGATAATCTTTTTAACTTCTTTCTTAACGGTCATTCATTGAAGCAGAAATTTTTTTTCCTGGAACTATTTAATTTCTCTTGTGGTTGCCCTGGCTATTGTCAAGCCACATTCTTCTCTTTGATTCCCTTTTAGAACTATATTGGGTCAACCAGTGGGATAACAAGTGATTTAGAGTCCAGGCTATAGATTCAGACAGTCTGAGATGAAAAAGCCGCTCTGCCACTTACTAGCTATGTAAACTCTCATCGAGATACTTAACTTTAACATCATAGATTGCCAAGAGGAATAAAATGAGATGATGCATGTAAAGCATTTAGCATTGTGACTAGTTTCCATTGGTAATTAAGGAAATGTCAATAATTACTAATTCTCACTTTAGTTTTCTTTTAATTCACATCCGTATATAATAGATCTGTGTTCCCTTGACTATTTATGGTGAAGGACAGTATTTTTTTGTTTCCAATTTTTTGCAGACAGATAATTTCAAAAATTATAATAAAATTAAATTACTAAAAAAGTACTTTCGAAAATACAAAGTAAAACCCCAGAGTTTCTATTTTTATATTTAACACATGTAAAAATATTTTTAAATTGCTATAGGAGTTTTTAAATGTTTTTGCTCAACTTCTGTAATTGTTTCATTGCAGACAGAAAATGGGTAATTTGTAGAGGGGAACAGGTTTCTGGGCCATTGTTTAAGTAGTACTGTGATGAAGACTATGTAACATATTTTTTTTTATCTTTTGAATGAGATAGCCTCATTTCTAAACTGTTCAAATATTTACTGACACTCTTATGTTTGGTATATGTAAATTTGATTTAATGTGATTTTTGTTCTATAACAAAAGTAAAAATCACTAACAATCTGAAAAACCCTTAAAATCGAGGATGGGGTTATGAGGGCAGTTTAACTTTGAGACATCACTAATCTCTACTTTGATGAAGCTTCTGAGTATTTGTCAGATCAAGAAACTCTGTATATCACTGTGTTCATGTGTTATCTGATGACATTATTCACTTGGATCATCCAAAAAAATTTTTAAAACTCATGGCAGCACTTTTTCTGGATTTTATTACATACTTTTGGTCTGATTTCTTTCACATAAAGAAGTACTAGCACTATCAGTTTTATATTTTCCTTTTAAACAAAGCTCTATACAGTTAACATATAACCCTACGTATATTGGAAATATAAATTAATATTATTAGCATAATAATATTAATTTGTATACTATTGGGAAGCTGATATGTAACAAAACACCAGAACACATTTGATCTGAGAGCTCAGTTTTTACTCATAACACTACCTGCTATGACACCTTTATCTCATTCCAACCTTTCCCTAGAGAATTTATGAAAATGGTTAGTTATGTTTTCCTGGGGAATGGTTGGCAACAGATGCAACCAACCCAATGTGTTTTGTTCAATATTTCTTTAATTGATTAAGGGGGAAAAAGGTACATACAGTTTGAACGAAGGGAGAAGAGATTAATTTAGAGTACTTATATATTTTCTTGTTTCTTTTTTTTAAAACACTGAAGAATATATGTGTCCCTCTTAACAATTGTATTCTAAGAGATGTATCACCTATGTAGGTATGATAGCATATATCATTCATTACTGTTTTTCATCTCTATTGTTTTCCATATGTGGGTATAGATATAAAGAGCAACACTATAAGTTACATATTTTCTGTTTTAGTTCAATGAATAATTCAATTGAATTAGTAATTATCTCTGTCAGTTAGCAATTGCCTTTTTGATTCTATGTAACAAACAACCACAAAAGCTGATGTGGCATATAATTGTAAACTCATCTTGTTTGTGCATCCAGAGTCAGGTGGACTGGCTGTTTAGACCATGGCAGGATCGATCACATGTCGGAAAATAGGCTAGTTTAGATTGGGTCATCTTGGCTTTGCTCCACCTGTGTCTCTTCTCCAGCAAGGGTAGCCCAGGTATGCTCTCATGGTAGAGGTGGAGGCAGAGTTAGGGCAAACCCCATTGCACAAGTGCTTGTCAAACCTTTCCACCCGCCCCTTTACTTCATAGTGGTTAAGACACATCAAATTACACACTAAAAGGCATTGATTCAAGGAAGGGTGAATAATTTGGGCCACTTTTGCAATTGATCACATATCTAAATATAAATCCTTTCAATTAAATAATATGAAAAATATGAGAAATGAGTAGAAATAGTTAAATATATTTATCTTGATGTAAATAAATGTACCTTGGTCAAGTTACACAAACTCATCTGTGCTGTTTCTTCATTTCTAAAATGAGAATAATAATACCAATCTCATACAATTATAGGGTCATAGGATTATAGTAAGAAATAAATTAATTGATTATGTGAAGTGCTTAAAATAGTGTCTGGTTCAAAAGTATGTACGATTTAAGTGTTAGCTATAGTTATTAACATTATTATTATTGTTGTTATTAATTATTATTTATTATTATTATTATTATTATTTTGAGATATTCACTGTTGAGCACTGACAAATGTGTGAAGATGGTATATGGTTGTAGCAATAATTTAAGCGTATTTATTTTATGATATTTCTTGCTAACATTTATAGCACGGGTGCCATCTATTCATGTTACAAGCACTATTATTTTAGGAATTTATACATACCTATATTCTAGAGAAAATACATTTAACATTATAAAGCCAGTTGTCATGTGTTTTTATTTATAATTTTAAAATTTCTTAAAGTTGTGCTGTAAAGACTTTACACTTCATTTTTGTTTGTTTCCAGTGTCTTTAATAAACTTTATACAATTGTCGAGAAAAGGTAGTAAGCTTATGGATAATACTAATTTGTTGATATTTCCTAAAATTTTGTGATCATTTATTAATTCATTCTGTATGGTAATAGGAACAAGGGACAATGCTTCCCAAGCTCTAATGTGTGTACAAATCACCTAGGGTTTTGTTAAAATGCAAATTCTGATTCAGTAGGTCAGGGATGGAGCTTGGGATTCTGCATCTCTACAAGTGACCAGGTGAAGAAGTTGGTATTGGTCCCTGAATAAATTATGTATATTTAAATATTATATATATACATGTCTGTGTATATATGGTATATATTAAAGTATATAAAATACATCTTTATATTAATAAATTAAATTAATTATTTAATATTTAATTATATAATAAATAATATTCTTGCCACAGTTCTTAAAAACCATGTCAATAAGTCATAAAAATAATTAAATACAATCTAAAAATACATTTTAATATGTAAAATAATATGTCTAAAGATATCTTAAGTGTGTATTTATATTTATGTAACATCTCTAAATGTTAAATAATATATTTATTGGCAAAAAAGTCTTTATTTAAAATTTTGTTTCCCTAGAAAACTATTAAAGTAACAGCTTCTAGTCCTATAAACAGAAGTGCTATAAAAACTGCTTTGTTGCTGAGAATATCTGTAAAATCACTGGGTCCCATAATTAAATAAAAGCTGTCTCTTAAACACATATATAATAATACATTAGTTTGAAGTATACACACAATTTATCATACCATATTTTTTCTCCCTGTGGGCATTACAGCCCAATATTATAAATATTTGATTATGTGGAATTTCAGATAAGTAAAATGCATTAGTCAACTATATTTTCTACTGCATTTTTAAGTACAAATTATTTTTTATTTCAAAGTTTATAACTATAAAATCTGAAAGGTCAGAATATTCGTTCCTTTATATGTAATTTTAAGAATGCTCTGCATTTTTTAAGGAAATAAGTAGTGTCAGAACAATATCATTAAAGAATATAATTGATTTAAAAAACTATAAAAGATGAAGGGAAGTGGGATCAATCTCTGCTGACTTCATGATAAACTCTAGTAGACTACATCTCCAAAAAGAAGGGACGATAATAAAAGCTGAGAATACAGTTTAAATGGATCATTGGGATTCTCACCTAAAGATATATCTAATTAAGTTGAAACTTGTTAAGAAAAAATAATTAACTACTGCCCTGGTCATGAGAATAATTAATATTTGAGTTGTACTTTTTGACTTAATTTATGGTTTATAAATATAGCTATAGTTTACAACTTAATTTATAGTTTACAAATCATTAAGCACCTCTATTATCTTATTTGATATTTGCAGGAAATCTTTGTGATTTGTTATTATTTTCCAAGTAAGAACTTGGAATTGTGGCTTCCTCCTCTTCTCAGTTTAAGGCTGGGAAGGAATATCTAGAAGTCCAGGGTCAGGTTCCTTACTGCTCTGTTGATGAAAGGAGACTGACTTTTTGATGACTCTGGAATATAGAAGTTAATAAAATACTAATAACTTACTTATTATGGATGTATTTTGTGCTATTTGATACTATATATCTAATATTACTTCTATATCCTCTCTATTTTGGAATTACCTTGTATTCTAATAAATGCTGTAAATATGTCTGGAATACCTGTTTATGTGTTTCCCTTTGAAACAGTGGTGGTGGTGGTACTTGTGCTGGTGCTGGTGCCAGGCGAACTTGCAGTTATTAACCAAACATAATTTCCATTTAGTCATAGATAACATTAAAGATGATACAGTAACTACCTAAATGGGAATTTGTGGGATACAACTTGCATATTCGTATGGGAAGCACAGGCTTATAACACACAATAAGGCTTTTCCAGGCATGAAACTGATTCAAATCGTATACGTATGTATACATGAAAATAAGTACAATCTAAGTTTAATTTGAGAATAGTTAGCTCACTAGGAATTTTGAAATTAGATTAAAAACCCCTCTCCCAATTACCTGTGTTGGAAAGCCCTCAGAATTTACTTTACATCAGGCTTGGCAAAAATTTTTTGGCAAAGAATCATATAGCACCATTACAGGCTTTGCTGGCCGCACAATCTCTGTCTCAACAACTCACCTCTGAACTTTGTAGCATGAACTTTGTAGGCAAAAACTGTAATTTGACAACCACTAAGATAGATTCTCAAGGTCACTGTTAGTTCTTAGGTGACAGTTATGCTAAATTATCTGGGTTTATGGCTAATTCCTTGGTTATAAATTATGGAACTTGGGCCCTCTCTTCCCTCCACTCTCTCCTTTCATCCTTAATCCAGAAGCTTAGCTGTGTACATGCAAGTGGCTCATCAGGGTATTTTCCTAAACAAAGACATTTCTCTTAGAAGAGGAATCCTGCTGCTACTGTTAAGATAGTAAGTACACCACAGATGGTGCTTTCATTTCAAAAACAACCACAACACAAAAGAAAATATGAAATTTTTGTTTAATTGTTGTGTTTTTCTATTCTATGGTTTCATGATTTAGTTTGGCAAGGATACAAATTAATATTTAAGCTTCTACTGGAACTCAACTGTTGATTTTGTTGTAGTGGTGTTGCTGGTTCTAAATATAGCCAGGCAAGATGAGAAAAAGACACATTAAACTTCTTATCTATTTCTTTATGGCAGTTTCAGAGAGTTTATATTTAAGCTTAAATTTAAATAAGCATTCTCATATTATCACTACCTGGTTAGAGTGTTTCACTGGCGCAATCATCATATTACTCAAATGTATAAAAACTGTAAGTGAGGCTAGGGCCGCGTCGATAAGCCACCTGGGATTCCTTCTTTCTTTATACTTCTCTTTCCACTCTACATTGGAGGTTGCAAACTGGAGGTTTGTGGGCCCCATCTCATCTCCCTGGTCCATGCTATACAGAAAAACAAAAGCAAGAACTAAGAAATATTTGCTACTATTAAAAGGAAATTTTATCTAGAAACCTGGATTTCTTACTTCCTTTGAAAAATCAGATCTACTAAAGATCTAAGGTTTTATTTTCACATGAGAACCATGTAAAGAACAACTGCTCCTTTTACCATCCTTTCTACTATTCTCTCTGTCTGTTCAGCACTGAGCCTGAGTAAGGGGGCATTTATACTCATAACAGTACTATGATTACCCCAGCTTGCTTCTTCACTCTTGTATCTGCCCGGCCAGTATAGACATGTGAGTTTCTGGCCCCTGCTGGGTGCATGATCCCTGGAAATTTCATCAATTATAATTATTTCAAGTCCTACCTATGGGACTTTTCACTGAATCTATCTCCCTAAAGCATATTGTAGGACTCAAACACAAAATTATGACTTTATTAACTGTACAACTGCTATTAAGAGCATTTTTGTTTATGTTGGTTAATGTCCCTTTTTCCTTGAGAGGAAGTGCCAAGAAAAAAGAAAAGATTTTTTTCTCGTCAATAAATTTTATAGCATATAGCTTTTCTCTTTTTGTCTTGGCTACCAGGAAGTTCAGAACTCAATTTAATAATGTGTCATAATTCTCGTGGTATTTCTCTTCTTTATGCATCATGGATTATTATGTTAATACTAAAGTTAGCACACACATACACATGTTCTACAATTTTCAAGTGCATTTCGCAAGAGTTCAGGCTTCAACACGTCAGTATGTAAGTGATACATATACTAACTTCTCAAAACTATCCTCCAAATTAACAACAGATTTGTATTTATTATACTAATCAGGCTATGCCCTTATGCCCTTGCTTATTTATGAATCCTACATATCTACCTCTTGCTTATAAGAAATTTAACCTGTTAATCGGCACATCTAAAACCCTTTATCACATTTCTGCAACCCACCCTCCTATCCACTTCTGCCCCCATAAAGTTCAGTAATGGACTAATTATAGTTCTCCAAATGTACCATGGCACTTCCCACCATTGTCTTTCACAATACCATTTATTCTATCTATAATCCCTCTAATATTTTGAAGGTAAATCTACGATGGCAAATATTACATTGTAGTGTCATTTTTTAAGCACATGAATTTTAACCAAATTCTTCCAGTGAAGAACCTTGTTCATTTTGAATATTTTCATTTTGGTATACCTGATACTCAGCACCATATTTGGTATACAAATTGTGCTCACTGGCTAATTTATTAATTTAGATAAATTAGTAAATTGACTAATTTAGCCAAATTTGGTTTGCTGAAATATTGCTAGAATTGAAATAACTGATACAGGGTATATTTTAGACTTTAAGAAATGGGGAATGTTTTTTAGAATAAGTTTGATTGTTTACTATATGCCAGGTTCTCTTCAAAATATATAACATGTATTAATTCACTTAATCCTCCCAGCCACTCTATTATCCTATGATTTAGTACCCATTTTAGAGAAGAGGAAACTGAGGGCCAGAGATTAAGTAATTTCTCCAAAGACGCACAGTTGGTAAGGAATGGGCCAGATTTGAACCCAGGGGGTCCTGGTTCCACAGCTGGTGTTTATAGTCTTCTACTCCACTGCCTCTCATTTACATATTGAAAGTATATCTGTTCCTTATGAAACCAAATAAATAGTAACTAATCTTTTTTTTCATTATTTATTTATTTATAAATTAATTAATTAAATTTTTATGGTGACATTAGTTAACGAAGTCCTATAAGTTTCAGCTGTACATTTTAACAGTAAGGCGCATATATATATATATATATTTACATTATGTGTTCACCTCCCATATTGAGCTTTCTTTCTGTCACCACATATTTGACTCCTTTTACTCCATCTACCTCCCTCTTTCCCCCTCTCCCACAGTAATCTTAACTTTCATTAGTTTTATCAGTTCTTCTGGGAACGCAGGGATTCTTTTGGGCTCCAATATTTGATGAGCAGTTTAATTCTTGAAAAGTATAGAAAAGTATAGCAAAATATATTAGACAGTAGTACCTTTGATTATAGTATGCGTGTGCACATTAATTATTTAACCAAGAATAAAGAGTGAAAATGTACCAACCTGTCTCTACCATCACAAGTAACTGAAAGCAATAATTCTCATTGCAGAAGACAGAAAGAATCACCTATTTGTGAAGTCACTGGCACAGCTCACAGAAAGGGGATGTGGAATTGATTTCCTTAGAATCCTAAGATGCAAACATTTTATGTAAAAAGACTTAGTGTCAGATGTCCTTAAGGTATACTCTGAAAATAAGTGACTTTTTCCACATTAAGATCTTCATTCTCTTTCACATTCAACTGAGTAAACCTAAAGTGGAGATGATACAGTCCTAAGTTGCTGATGGTAATGCAAGTAGTGTCTTCCATGTTTCTTACATTATAGTAGCGGGGATCAGATGAGAATAAAAGTTGGCTTATGGACCTGCGTTTCCTTATGGACCTGCATTTCCAAAGCTGGAGGCCCTGTTTTCTCTAAGTAAACATCAGTCACTAATGATGCTATCAATAAAGTGAACCAGGCTCTGGGCAGAGACCTGAGGTGTTAGAAGCCAGGTGTCAGCTCCTCTGACCCCTGAGTAATCTCAGTTTGGGTCAGCTTTTACCAACCCCACTCCCAGCTGGTTTTGAGATAGATTTTAACTAATAAATAATATGCTTGGATGCCTTGGACTATCTCAATTAAAAAATGAGTGACATGCCAAAGTCTCAGCTGTTTATCCTAGAAGGTGCACTTTCAACCAATATGTTATATTTCTTAGTCATTTGAGGATAAGCCAAATTTGCAGCATTCTATGTTATTTTCCTCACCACAAATGTCTGAACAAGCATGTTTTTATCAGTCTTTCCTATGAGGCATGGTCTGGCGATTGACTCAGTGAGACTGTTAATTATTAATGAGAAAACTAATAGGATATTTGCAAAAATAGAATTTAGCGGAAGGAAACATTTATTTTGATGGGATCTTACTCAAACTTGAGGTAGCACTGTCTACATAAATTCCTTTGGGAGGAGGCAGACTGTCTTTTGGCTATTTTAAAATCATCGAATTAATCACTGTATGTCATCTTTGTCATGAATAGCATCTGCCATTAACAAAACCTGTTTCCTTTGGGAAACTATTAGCTTTTCAGTGAATTAGTTAAAGTTATGGGGCATTCTGAATAAATTATATTCTGCAAGAGAAACCATTTGATAATTCACATTCTCATGAGAAATACTGAAAGAAAGTTTCTACAGGCAATAATGTCACATTCCTTATAGTTAATATAAATTTAATTCTTAAAAGTTTTATTTTTTTATACTTTAAAAGATGTGTTATTTTTTAGAATGTGTATAGAAAACAACTCTTTTAAAAAAATATTATTTATATACATTTCATGTATATAAAACATCACAATATTTAGCCTATTTTAAATAACCATAAAAACCAGTTAAGTGATTTCCATGGTCTGTAACTAGGAAGATTGAATTCTTAAATTAACTTTAATAAAGGTCTATCAGAAATGTCTTTGTAGGTTAAATTGTAGAAGTATGTAAAAGTCATCTATGAATATATGTGTTATTAAGGATAATTATAAAGTACCAAAACATCGTGCTACTTATCAATCAATGTAGATCATGGCATTGAGAGTCGTTGCTTTTAACTCACTGTACTCTTTCCAAAAATGCTGGGTGATCTCAGTCAGGGCAGCTTTTGCTATTTCTCTTCAAGAGTTCCAGTGGGGCTCCAAACCATGGAATTATGTCATTATTTTCAGCTCTGTCACTATGAACAGCTAACAACACCTGGCCTCAGCTCCCGTATGTCAACTGATTGTCACGGTTTTAGTTTGAGGTTTCAATTTGTCTCTTTGTAGGTAAAAACGTATCAGTCTATAATATCAGTGATCTAATAAACAGCTGGCAGCTGTTAAGGTATCATATAATTAATCCTATGGAAATATCGAAAACAGGTTAGCAAATACCTTAAATGCATTTTTTGGTTGTTTTGTTTACTGTGAATATATGTTACTTTATTGTGCTCTTTTTTGTTATACCCTGGTTGAATTGTTTTCTGTTTAAAAAAAGCAGTTTTGAGTTTGTTCATGTGTTCTATTTTCTTATTGAAAAACAACTATACTTTTGCTATACATATATTCCCAATAATAACAGATTATTCTCTATTCGTTGTATATAGAAAAAAGTGCATGCAAGAAGAGGTACATCTGGTCATCTCATGGTGGATGAGCTTCTGAAGGATGAAAGAGAAACCACATTCCTTCTTCTAACTTTCTTTTCTTCCTTTTCCCTCTACAGGAACTTTTTACCCCTGAATGCAAGTTTAAAGAATCTGTTTTTGAAAACTATTATGTAATCTACTCATCTATGCTGTACAGACAACAAGAATCTGGTAGAGCCTGGTTTTTGGGATTGAATAAGGAAGGGCAAGTTATGAAAGGAAATAGAGTAAAGAAAACCAAACCAGCAGCTCATTTTCTACCCAAGCCATTGGAAGGTGAGTGTTATGTGTGCATTATCTTTATCAGATTTATTACACATTTATTTTTCACAGTGATAACTCTACCATGGATGCAAGGAACCCTCATGTAATGGTAGATATATTCTTTATCTGGATGTGGGTATTTGTTGCATAGGTATCTACTTAAGTTGTGCATTTAAGATTTGTATACTTCACCGTATATATGTATACAGGCATATTAGTGAGTACATATATTTATATATGTGTGCGTGTATATACATATACAGAATACATAAAATGACAGTAAGTCATTGAAACCCAAACAATTAATGACCAGGGCCTATCTAGGAAAGGAAAAATTACATAGGAGTCTGAAATATGAGTGAATTATTATGCATTATATGATAAAGCATAAATAAGAAATTAGAGAGGTTTCCTGGCCTTCCAAAATAACACCTCTATGATTTGGCCTTATTCTTTCAAATGAATTTTGAGACCATTGAACTCATCAATATTCAAATGCAAGAAAAAAATTTAAAAACTAAGTCAATAAAGAAATCTTGATTTATTTATTGTCACCTTGCTTTGTCTCTTTACATTAATTTTTGTTTTAAATATAGACAATTAAGAATTGACTAAATTTCTAAAACCTTATCTCTTAGCTGCATAAATGTAATGAAAACGGACAGGGCCTTTATGTCTCTTAACTGAAGCGAAATGTGGAAGTTAGCAATTTAATATACCCAACAGGAAATATCTGATACTCTAAAAGTGTGGTGTAATATTACTTGGTATTTCAATTGCACACTGAACTGTTGTACGTAATGTGTGTGTTATGTGTATGTATATAATATGAGGAAGAAACAGTATTTTTAAATAATTAGCAAAGTACTTTTAAAAACAAAGAAGAAGGTGTTATAATGACAGAGGTTATCACATAATGTAATTGATAGAGAAAATTAATTTCTAACTTTCAAGACCCACACAGGATATAAATTATATCACTGGAAATGTTAGGACAAATTCGGTACTTGATTAATTATTGATGCTCTGGAACATTTGTATCTCTTACATAACTTCAATCAAGGTTAATGTTCCAATGTTATTGTCTCCCAATTAAATTAGTAGTTGGAGTGAGGGATTGGAAAGAGGGATTGGAAAGTGCTTCAAGGATTTGGATTAATCCGTTTTACTACATTGACAAGTCCTTTAATATAGGTCTGATGTACACATGCACTTTCAAATATGTGTGCCACTGAAAACTCACATTATGCATTGATGCAAAAGGTAAAACTCTACCATCTTGAACATGGAGAATGCCTATGGTAGGTTCCAACTAAACACATCTCTTCGTACAATACAGTAAGTCCTCACTTAACATCAGCAATAGATTCTTGGAAACTGCAACTTTAAATGAAACATTTAACGAAATTAATTTTACCATAGGCTAACTGATATTAGCAAGAGTTATGTTCCTATGGCATATTTCTGGCCTCATAAGTATCACTGAACTTCTAAATAAAGACTCTAAACATTTCTAATATTAAACATTGAAATAAATGTAGGTTATACATACACTTAAGAAAGATTAATAAAAATGAGTAAGAGAATTATTTTCAAACCCACTTATTCTAGCTCAGGGTTGCAGGTGGCAGGAGCCTTTCCCTGCAGCTCAGGGCACAAGGTAGGACTCTTCCTCGGCCAGGATACCCTTCTATCACAGGGCACACTCACACCCACGCCTACATTCACTCAGACTGAGACAATTGAGGCACACCAATTCACCTATTGTGCACATCTTTGGGATGTGAGAGGAAACTCACATTCACTTGCAAACACTAGTCCCTGGAGAAAACCTACGCAGACATAGAGAGAATGTGCAAACTCCACACAGAGAATGTGAAGAAAGTAATGTCTTCCGTTTGAGGACGGAGAATTACTGCTTTAAAACAGGACTTCTTCTCAACGTGATTGCTTTACCTTAGGGTAAACAGGACTGAGCAAACTGCTGAGGTCTGTGCGTGTATTGATGCTTGAACCTAATCAGGTAATGTTTCCTTTTCCGCCTTTCTTCACACCTTCCTGCCAATAGTTGCCATGTACCGAGAACCATCTTTGCATGACGTTGGAGAAACGGTCCCCAAGGCCGGGGTGACGCCAAGTAAAAGCACAAGTGCGTCTGCAATAATGAATGGAGGCAAACCAGTCAACAAAAGTAAGACAACATAGCCAGATCCTCACAGGTGTTGTGACTTACTCATCCTGAGCACAGTTGAGTGATTTATCCTTGCCAGACTTTTCTGCTCCCGTGGCTGAGGAGCAGCTGGAAGTAAGCGGATGCTTGCTCTTTGCTGTCTTGAACTTCTTGGTTGCAAGTGGATAAATCTCAACCTGTTGCACCCCCCACAATAAGAAGACACCTGGATAACCAGCTAAACTCAGACCATGGAATGCCCTACCAGATATGGAATGCCTTTTTAATATCTTTTCTGTGACCGTGACACTTCATGTGAATGACATACTTCACAAGTACACTCGATACCTTGCCTGCTGACAGCTACCCATAATCCTTTTTGAGTCCTGTTTCAGCGAAATCCATGTGTTTAAGTTCAATTTTGTAGCACACAAATACTACTGAGTAATTTCTAGTTAGAAGCTGTAAACCTGTGCTATTACAGATTTCCCTTCTTCCCGTTTTTACAGGGCTGCTCGCTCCACTGTCTGTGACCTTTCGCAGGGATTGTGTTCCTCTAAATCTTAAACGTTGCAGTTGGCGTAATTTGGAGAGTGATCAGGGAATCAGGAAGCCTTCTAAACCTATTATTACAAATCGCATCTATAAAGATTAAGAGTGTTGTCTCCGGCTCACACTATCAATTAAACACACATATATGCTCTAGTCAGTAGCAGATACTGTGCTCCTGAGGTTGGCGTTGCTGGGGTGAGAAATGGGTCAAACACAGTCCGTGGGACATTCTCTACGATATGTGTTTGACATCCCCTCTAGTTTCTTTGTGTGTGTGTGTTTTATACATATCACAAGCTTACTGGTAATGGTAACATTTGCCTTGCCCAGCGAGCAAGACCCACTGGTTTTTGAGAAAGTGGGTCCTAAGAACTCTGTAGGCCTTGTAGGCCTGATTAAGGTTCATTTTTCATCTACTAATCCTCATTATTTGGAAAAAAGAAAAAAAAAATCAATAATTACAACCTACAAGAGTTGCGCTACCTAAATCCATTTCAGATATAATCCTTCCTGTTTTTAATGAACGGAACTCAATGCCATCCCTGGTTTTGGCTGTGTTCCACTCATACTCAGCAGAGCATGGGCAAGGCGGCTGTTGTGTTCTTTTCTGCAGCAGCAATGCAAACCTTAGTTATAAATTAGACTTTAATATTTTTGGTGTTTAATGACAAGTTTTTAAACTGGACACATTAGGAAAAAATATTTTTTTGAGCTCAGCATGCTGAGTCAGGTACTGTGTATTTCACCAGTCCATACCTCTAACTCAGCTTCATGGGCCCAGGTCACCTAATGGCTGGAGTAGAGGTGCCTTGCCATGATCTCAGAAGGCAGTCTGTTGAATTATTCTAGATAAAAGTAAAGGCAAACCAACATGTTCAAACATCAGGTTTTTGGTCCATTCGACTGATTTGCTTTTGTTTTATTTGCTTTTTAAATTTCTTTTTCAATAACTTGGAGTTTAGGGAAGACACCTACCAAGAAAGGCCATGAATAGTTGACTACACAGCGAAGAAACCATACAAAATGTTCAATATTGGATATAAAGAGTTTCAAAATGTTTAATACTAAATTGTTTGGAAATATATTTGTTAACTCTGTGTATACTTAATAAAATTCAATGTTTTGTCCTAAGAAGAGTTACTTGAGACCAAACTGAACCTCATTTATAGAAAACTATATGTGGGATCAATATACTGGCCTCTTGTTATTATTTCCATGTGGAAGGATGACCCAGTTGTCATCCCCTCCCTGCACTGTATTTACTGGGAAATTATTTTGTCACTGCTTTTCTAAGTCTCCATGACAGCCCTTGCCCAGCATTTTAAAATATTGGCCTGCTTAGCTCATTAAAGATTTAGTATAAATTTAACTGTTTATGCTTATTTCATTTTGGATTTCATTTCATATTGGATTCCATTTTAATAAATAAAAAATTAGCATAATGTTTGAGTAGATTTGTTGTTGATAATGCTAAAGTACAAATACAACAAAATGATTCTTTTGACTCTTCTTAATTTTTTGTTGAACCATTTTGAAGCCTATTTTTAACAGGATAAGTTAAAATACACTAGTTGAATTTAATTAACCAATTACTTAGGGAAGATGTATTCCATAATATGTGGCAAACTGTGAATAATTTAACTTGAAATTCCAATGAGATGGGCTTATAAACACTGCTTACTCCAACACACACACACACACACACACACACACACACACACACACACACACATTAAAATACCCCACCAATTTGTTTTTGGTAATTAGCCCTACTTGCAGTTTTTACTTCCCCCCTGCAAGCCTATTTATTGGTTAAAATTAAGACAATATTTTTCTAAATGATGGATTTATGTAAATATGCACCTTTGTTTTGTTTTTTTACATGAGTTGTCTATAAGGGCATTTATTCCTATGAATGGATGTCAGAATACTTTCTTCTAATATATGTTTAGACATATTGCAGAGGGATCTTTGTTATTTGTAAATTAGTTTAATCATTTCCTTTGTGTCTGGTCTCACCTGTTGCATGGGATGAGGACAACACTGACAAACTGCATGTAGGACCTGTGTTTCAAGAACTGTTGGTATGTATTACTCAATTTACATACAAAGAGTTTGTCTGCATTGTACAGTTTCTGTGTTTAATATCATTTGTTGTATTCACAATACAACACATTGAATAAAATATTTGTATAAAGACATATTATAAAACATCAAACAACTTTATGTAATGAAATGGCATTGCACCCCCCACAAATATAGAGAGAAATTTCATGTAAATAAGTTGATAAACTCAATTTCCCCTTTTACCATGCCAAAGAAAAATTTTAGCTTTTTGATGATACCTCTCTTGCTATTTTTCCGGGATAACACTCTCCCATTTTTCCCCTCAAAAATTAAGTCTGCTGTTATTAAGTAAGTGCAATCTGTCGGTATTCTTGTTCTGTATAGTAAATCTGATGGAATTCATTTGTTCTTACAGACCGTGTGTTTTGTACCTCCATGTACTTATGTTGATTATATTGAGTCTAATATCACATTCCTTTTGCATGCATATCTGGTGTGGGAGGGTTATTTCAACTGAATGGTTATAGTAGCTGATTTCCTCACCCATCCTTTAACAATACCTGGGAATGTTAATGGTTTTAATATTTCAAGTGAACATCATTTTTATTTTTGTATCAGTTTGCTCTCTAAAATGTTTTGCTACAACTTTGCTTGGAAAAATTTTAGAAGAGATGCAAATGGTCCACTCTCTGTAAAGAGTAAAATGGTACTGGACATCATTATAAATCCTGCAGAATTTAGAGATTCTTGCTCTAAATGTTTGCTTGCTCTCAGTGTTTGGGGGTAGGGGTGCAGAAGCTCCACAATGGGTCCATAAGACTCTTGCTGCAGTTCTTCTAATCGTTTGCCTTCTGGTTAGTAAGCAGAGTTTCTTTATGACACCTGGCTAGTAGTTTAATTGATGCCTAAATCACTAAAACAGGCAGATGACCAACATCAGATTTAGTTCCCTTTAAAAAAAAAACAAAAAAAGAACGATAAAAACCTTCATGTTCTTTAACTTAAACATGTCATTTAAAGTCTTTCTCTAATATTACAGGGAGAATTAAAATTGAAAGAGAGACCAGATTGATTAAGAAGTCCATTTTAGAAGGAAGTGACAATACTTAAAAATTATTTTCAATTTTATTTCAGAACAAGACTATATCCAATGAAAGCAACTGAGCTGAATCCAAGCATATCAAAATCCAGATGTGAACTGTTACTTTAGAGTAAAATACATTTCATAGCTTAGGATTTTAACTTACAAGGTGGCACGCAGGGCTTGTCAACTCTCTCGAATGCTAAGTAGGGTTTCGAAGTTTTAATGAGTCTGCAGACAAAAGCTGAGTTATGTTTTTTATTTTTTTCCCCTTGGATTTCTGTATCATTCAGTCTAACACTGATGTTTGCTGGCAGAAATAGTGTTTGCGTTTTAAGTGGTGGAGACCTTTCCTTTCAATGGGCTATAGGAACCTAGATTAGCTCAAGGAGCCCAGGGAGAAAAAGAAGGTATAGTGATTATCCTCTTAGGTCTTAAGATCTTAGTCAAATTTTACTGAAAAGGCCTTGTGGAAAAATTAGTGATAGTTTGCCAAGCAAGCAAGATTTGTGCCAACACCACTTGCAAACTTGTTGCATCCTTCCCATTTGAAATTAATTCACTGTAACTTGGGACAAACTTGAACAAACCAATGAGATTTACACATTTTCTCTCCTCCTATTACAAGTTTGTTCTTGCCCTGCCTTTTTTAAGAGATAGTTTCTATCTTAGTAACAGAATCAAATCACATCTAAAAAGGGTAGGATGTATGTCTTTACATGTAACTACGTTTATTTTATTTTTTCTAATTTAAACATGTAAATTAAATCATTTCTTTATGTAGCTGTTGATGTTTGCATTGCTAGAGTCAGAATCTCTCACTCACACACACACACATACACACACATATACGAAATATTACATCAGGTGGAAAAAGTAAAAAAAGTATTTTTGTTTCAAAGAAAAGCATTCATTAGAGTTTAGAGTTTAGATACTGTATGACATAACTCAGTTTCAGCTCAATAATTTGTAGCTAAATGAACCCAGAATGTAGCTGATTGTAATACATTTTCAGTTTGTCAAAAAGTTTGGACAAATTATATTCTGAAATTTGTAACATAAACATTTCTCCATATCTAAACTTTTTCTTTAAAAATAAATGCTGAGGACATTTTTCTTATATTAAAATATAAAAAGAGAAACACTTTTGTTGTAATTGTTTTTGTTAATGAAAAGGGTTAATAATATAATTCTAAGAAAAATAAGACACACCTAGGATTATGTGAAAAGACATAAGAAATCAAGAGCAGTTCCAATAGAGCTATGAGCCCAATCCAGCTCGCAATCTGTTTTTTTCTTTTATGGCTCAGAAGCTCAGAATGAGGCTTTTTTTTTCTTTTTTACAATTTTAAACTATCCAACATAAATAAACAAAGAATATGCAACAGAGATGTATGTGGCCCACAAAGTCTAAAATATTTATTATCTGGTCCTTTTTCCATAGAAAGCAGAGCTCTGCAATAGAGACCCTGAATGTCATTTGTATTATGATCGATAGATAATATAACAAATTCCAATGCATCCATCATCAAGTAAGTCATCCATATTGCTACTAAACAATTATAATAGGTGTGTTTGAGGCTTCAAATGCTTAGACAGAGAAGAGGAAGAATATAATCTATATTTTTTTCTTAAGTGCTTATATTTCCTTCATTTTACAAAACTAATATATCAATTGACATACTCAACAATAGGGATACAACTAATGTGGTTACACTCCTTAAGCTCAGGAAAGATAACAATTTTGTAAATCCATTAAAGTATGAGAACACTATTAGTACTATAAAAATTAATATCAGTTAAATTTTCTCATCTCATTTTCAATGTTAAAATTTAAGTAACTCAGCAGATGCATATTTTCCTTATTTTTAGTGATTTGACCTATAAAATCCAATCCATGACTCTAGAATATTTACGTTAAGTAAAATTTCCAAGTAAAAATTTCCATCAGAAACAACACGGAAATAATTTTGTTACATAATTCTAGGATTTTACAAAATATAATTCACATTTATAAAAAAGTGGGTCTTTTTTAGATCTAAATAATTAAAGATTGCCTAAATAATTAGGCAACTAATTATTAACTAAATAATTAAAGATTTGCTCATACAGAGCAAAATTTCACCATTAAGAAAATAAACATTTTGTTTCTATCATTGAGTAAATATTTGTAATTTCTATTTAAGCTATTTCTAGTTTGTTTTTTTTTCCTCTGAGCTTTTGAGATTGGTGCCATTTTATCGTAGTATCTCTTCTCGACTTCTTTGCATAACTTTACTTTTCCAGTGAGTAATGTATCCTTAAACATAAGAGTCTTTTAAGAGAAATGAATGGATATTTCAGGTCCATAACTAACTAGATATTGTCTTTTTAAAAGGCAAGTTACCATAGAGTAACTTAAATACTGAAAAATCAGATTCCTTTTACATGTAAACCCTGCCCAGTTTTAAAAATGTTCTCGTAACAGAAAATGAATACTCTTAAATAACGATTCATTTTTTTTGTTAATTTCAGTTGGTAAATACATATTGACACAATGTAAACAACTACGTCACTGTTTATTAAAAATGTTAAATTGTACATTTTTCATAATTTCTTTCCTCTTAAGGGAGTCTTCTTTTGTGAGTTTAAACTGAAACTAGAGAAATGACTTAATGAGTAAAAATGACTAGTTTTTTTTTAAAAGCCCTGGTGATCTGGCCTCTGCCCCACTCCCCATCCAGAGATCATACTTCATGTGTGTTTATCTTCATTGTCCCCATATGGAAATGCTGAGTGATATGGAAACCTGGAAAATATGAATGATAGATTTATGTAAAGATATATCTTTTCCTTAGATTGTAGAATGTCCTTTCCTGTGTAGGGATATGGGTTTCTAACAACCATGTAATTCAGCATTTCTCAACTCCAGCACTATTGACATTCGAAGTCAGGTAATACCTTGCCATGGGGAGCTGTCCTCTGCACTGTAAGATGTTTAGCAGCATCCCTGGCCTCTACCCACTAGATGCCTGTAGCACACTATCCCACCCCACACAGTATGACAATCAAGATTGTCCGTAGACATTGCTAAATGTTTTCTGGGTGGCAAAGTCGCTTTTGTTGTGAGCCACTGATGTAAATTATGGAAGAAAATTTCTTTTTGGTTTTATTTACATTAGAGTTTGCTTAACTCAGTGTTAATGAGTACCTAGATTTCATTCAGGCATTCAGAAATAGAAAAACATACAACAGTCTGTTTGACCTGTCCTCGTGGTGATTATATATGGTTTTCCTTGCATTTGTATATTCTAATGGCATAGGAAAAATAAGAATCCAGTCTTTTCCCATGTAATTGTTAGGGATATTCTGTGCCAAGCCAGATTTCACATGCATTTCCATTCCATCCATCCCAGCATTCACAGTTGCCACAGCTACATATTCCATTCCCTGCAACAAAATGCATAAGGGAATCGTTATCATGATTGAAATGCACCAAAATACGTTATTATAAACCATAACTGTTTATAATTAAAACCATTTCATTAATCTCTGATGCTTTTCTTATTGTGTGGCCATCTTATTATTTCCTTCTTGTTAAAGAGCTATGAGAAATATGATCTTTCAAACAATTAATGGCATCTATTTGGTGCCATCATCTATGTAATATTGATCTAATAGTGACCGTTCTATATCACTCCAGCTGGGCTTCTATATCATAATTTTGATTTTCTGTAGAAAACAAGTTATGTCTGACTTAATGATAAATGCTGAAAAACATAAAGCTCCTTGACATAGTATGAGGTAGATTGAGCAATCAACTAGAAGAGGAGCCTTATAGTAGAAATGAACAGAAAGTGAGTGTCTAGCTTAATGGCACACAAATATTTGCCTTTTATCTTAAGCTACAAACAGAAAGAACGAATATACATGTCTATTTCCACTGCAACTTTAAGAAGATGTATTTTATAACCAATTATTAAGACTCAAGAAATGGGGATAGCAGTATCTATTACACTCTTAATTTTTTTTGTAACTTTATCCCCCCAATATACATATAGCCCAAAAAACATATCAACTATCTTTGAACTATCTAGTGATACCTTGAACCTGTATAAAATAATGGTTCCATTCTCAAAGTGAAATGCTTGTCAAGAGAATTATTTCATTTTTTCAGTATATGACTTACCTATGTGTATACATTGGAGAGGTTAGTTCCCTTACATTGATAGTTAGCCCTTGAACATGGAAGCTCTTCTGCCCTGAGATCTACAGCAGTATGTGATGGGTGTTATTTGTTTTTACTGCAAACTGTGGCATAGATCAATTAGAGCAAGTCAATACAGCACCTGTGCAAATGAGCCCATCATGTTTGTCACAGTCTCTGTCGTCACAGTCACAGAATTCTCCCGAAATATACCATTCTTCAGCAGAACAAATACATTTTCCACAGTGACAAGAACCTGAAATCACAAAGGATATTATTGGCTGTAACCAGATAACTCTAAAGGTTTCCAACTAGAATAGAATATCATCAATGCACTGACGATAGGTTTCTGATAACCTCTCTTCCAAAGGTAAAAGTTTATTGAATAGCCAATTACTCAGAGAGGAGCTTTACTTACTGTAATTCATAAAGGTTATCCAGGAAAAGCTTCATTATAGATCTAGACAGTTGCAATTAGCCTTGAGCAAATGTTTCATGGCCCAGTCTGGTTGAAATGTCAATGAGAGCAGAATTCTTATAGATGGCTTTCCAAAAAGGTATTCGGAAATAGATACTATTTTTTAATTTTTTTCTGAAGTAAATCAGTTTTAAAGGTATCTATTCTTTAAAGGAATTAATACTAAGTTCTATTAAATGAGGATGCATTTTGTAATTAAAAGTTACTAAATTATTGTGCTTATAATTAGGGATTTTTGTTTACATGTTTTTCTCAAAGTAAGAACATCCCTGAATATTGGGTGGTTCATTAAAGTGCTAAAAGTACACACACATTTACTCGTGTATATTTGACTTATTAAATCTCATCCTCTGATTTCTTGCCATAATCAAGGATAGTTCTAATCACTCAAAATGTTAATCTTTTCTGAGGCTCTAGATCCAACCACCTTTGTCATTACTTCATCCATTTCCCCTATCTAATTAAAATATTCTTCATTGGCTATAAAAAGTATTTCAGTTTGCTGAGAAATAATTTTATTAATAGTATATTTATAAGAAAAGAAAATATATGAAATAAATGGTGTCAGAAAGAGAAGAAAGTTCTCTTAGTCTAAATGTCATTAAATGATAGGCTAAAAAACCTTCACATGGCAAAATTACTTCTACAATAGCAGTAAAGAGAACTTTAAAATTAAAAAAGAAACACTCATAGAATGGACTTCCCCTCTTTCCTGTTTCCTTGGATTGGATGTTCTTCCCAAATCTGATTTCCTTTTACTAAAGATGGCTATCGCCATAAGAGAATGTGAAGTAGAAAAAGTATTTTGATGAATTTAATAAAATTCCAGACTTGGTAAATTCAAAATATATTGGGACGGGGCAGGAATCTATCATTAGTGCTTCTATGAAACAGTGATTGAAATTTGAGTTAGCCATCTGGGTAATAAAAACGGTTAGAGAAAGGAATTTATATTTATTGTTGAGATCACAAAAGGATTTCTATAAACATGTCCCAGGCATTAAGCACTTGGTGGTATTTCATGTCATGAAAACTGGTTTCTTGCATTTTGAGTGCAAGAATCTCCAATATCTAACTTAAACTTTTGGCATTCCTTGTCATTCCTTTTAGGGTAAGGGAGTAAGTAGTCAGAATTATTTATATGCTGAGACTGTTTACATTTATTAACTTCTTGCTTAACCACAGCATGATTTCATTTAGTCTTGACTTGTTTTCCTGAGGGTCTAGGTTAATTTGCATGCTCTTGAGCAAAATAGACAACCTTCAGTTCTAATGAGTGACTGATAGCCTGGTGATTGTTTCAGACCCATGAATTGGGCCTCCCAAGTCAGTCTGTGAGATCTAGTGTTCTTGTCCAGGTAAAGTATTTCTTTATTTAGAAGTTTATTTTAGACTTTCTTTCAAATTTCTAGGCACAGAAATGTTCAACATTTAACTGATCATTTTGCAAATGGTTAGCACTATATCTGCAAGCAAAAAAAACAAAAAAACAAAAACTTGGGGCATTTTATTGACTTTTCATTAACATCTCCTCAGAAGGCACCATATTTGGTGCTTTATTTCCATAAGTGGAGGAATATTCTTTGAAGAAGTTGACCATTTTTAATTGTTTCTAAAATAGTATATCACCCTTACATTGCAATTTTTTTTTCTACAAGAGAAGCAGAAGTAAATGACTTGATATGTCCATGGTATTCATGTGTTACACCAAGGATGTCCCCTCCCCCCCCACCCCCCCAC